>NC_050573.1:115662528-115974403 GCF_011100635.1 Trichosurus vulpecula | reverse complement strand
GCTTTTCAAATACGTCACAAATTCAACATGTTATTTTCAGTACTGTGGTCTAATTTTTCAAAGTAGGCATGTTTCAGTGGGCAGCAAGAGGGCCCTGGAGACCCGGAGCAGGAGTTAGCAGGCAGTGAAAGATACAGAAAGGGTGGTGGAATGCTTCCAAAGACCAAAAACCAATTTTGAAATTTTACCTCCAGCCAGCTCTGTATCTAGAAAGCACTTCCTCCTCACTTCAAGACTGTATGCTTTCTTACTCTCCCCCTTCCTCAGAACCCCTCCACCCTACTTCTCAGGAACTGGAATGTATTATATTGTCAGGTACATAAGCCCTTTAGGCCAGTCTGGGACACCAACCGCAATTGATAGCATTAGAGTCGGTCCCCATTCTCAAAATAGAAGCAAACAGCCAGTCTACAATAGAGCTTCTGAAGCTTGTGGCTTGTTTGTGTGGGCCATTAGTTTAAAGGGTTTAAGACCTGTTGCAATAGCTTGAGGCTAAGCCCAGTGGAGCTGTGTCAGTCCAGTTTTTATTTTTTAATTTTTTTTAGTATTTTATTTTTTTCCCATGTCAAGAAAATTTTTTGCATTCATTTTACAAGATTTTGAATTCCAAATTTTTCTCCCTCCGTCTCATCCCCTTTTCCTAAAATGGTAGGCAGTTTGATATAGTTTATACGTGTGCTATCATGTAAAAAATATTTCCATGTTAGTCACAGTCATGAAAAAAGAAACAGATAAAAAAAACACCACGAGAAAGAATGAAGTAGAAAAAATACATACTTTGATCTGCATTCTCAGTCCATTTTTTAAGACTTAAATTGCATTCCTTTGGACTGTCCTTTTCTTGCCTCCAGGCAGGTGTCAGCCTTCTCCTTGAAATCCGCAAGACCGTGTTTTATGATTCTTGTTAATGTTTGGTTTGTACCCACACAAACACACACCCTTTTTTTTCCTTCTCCTTTTTGTAATAGAGAGGCTTCAGGAGTTAAAGGCCAAGAGTCCACTGAAACCTGTTTCTTCAGCAATTCTTCCTGAAGGCCATATCAATTATATTCCTGGGATTGATCCTGAAACACATTGTAAGTTGCTACATGGAGGAGAGTCCTCTTATCATGAGTTTTAATTTTGCAGTACTTGGTGTAAGTATCATTAGTGGATTGGTATTTCAGCCAGACTTTACTTTGAATTTGTGTCACATCAGCTGCCAATCCAAAGAACAGAAGTCTTAAGATGGAGACAGCAGCATCCTCTGAAATGTCCAGAAAGTTGTTACAGCCTTAAAAACTGGAGGGGAGACTTTGCCAAATACTAATCACATTATTCCCCAGCCTCACTGTCTGTTCCTCTGGCTGGCTGGTCCTTCAGTCTGTCACACACTTGCAGTTTATCAAAATTATGGTCAGATCTTAATGAAAGTGTTTTGACCGCTTGGTAGAAAACAGCCTTAGCACTTGTTTTTCAGACCTGTTATGGTTTCTCCTTTCTTTACTTTGTTTTCTCAATCTGTCTGTCAGTACTGGGCACTCCAGCCCCCATTTGTTTGCTCTGAGCTCTCTGATGGACTGCTGGGACAGCAAAGATGAAGCTTCCTGCGGATTGGTCAACATTTGATCCACTGACTTTGTTCCCTGGGGAAAAGTGCTTCTCTTTGTTTCTTTGTTATTGTTGTTGAATGGAGGAAGCAGCCTTATGTGGTCATGGAGGAGAAAAGTGGGAGCCCAAGAGAGTGATGGCTGTCCCCCTGCCCTGCTGCCTTCTAACTGAAATGCTTCTGATGGGCAAAACAGACTCAAAGCTTTCTGGATATGCTTCCTCTTAACTGCCTCTGTGGGCCTGAGAGACACATGAACAAGGAGTACTTTGGGGGACCTCCCACAACCAGTCATCCAGATGGCTTTCGTTCAGTGCCTACCTGTGCTAGGCCCGGTGCTCAGCGTAGAGGTTACAACAATGAATGGGACACTCCCTGCTCACAAGGATCTTATTTGCTGTTGGGGGAGAAAACATAGACATGTACAAGCAGAATACATGTAAGGTAGTTTGGGATTGAAACCAGCTTCCTCTCAAAGGCAGTGCCAGGCAGGAGGAGGAGGGCATACATCTCAGGCATGGAGTCAGCCCCTTCATAGCCTCTACGATCCATCAGTCCATCAGTCAGGTAGAAATGTTTCTGTGATGCTCAGGGATTTGCTTCCAGGCAGCTGGATGATCCCATGAGTTAGCCATCAGCTGAAGTCGAACATGGCGGGGATAAGTTTAAAGGGAATGATAAATGGCATTCTTAACTGTCTGCTCTGTCATAATGTTAGAGCTTTTGTTAAGTACCTACTGTATGCCAGGATATGAAGTGTGATAAAGGCAAAAGTTAAATAATCACTTCCTTGAGGAGCTTGCATTCTATTGGAGGAGGTGACATGTCCAATTAGAGCAACAAGATCATTTAGAAAGAAGAGCCCTAGTAACTGGGAAGATCAGGAAGGGGGTCTTGGAGAGGGAGAGCACTCTAGGCAAGGGAGCAGCCTGAGCAAAGGAGATGGCATGTAGTGTGTAAGGAATCAGCGGGCATTTATTAAGTGCTTACTACATGCCAGAAGTTGTGCTTGGTGCTGAAGATGCAAAGAAAAAACAGAAACCGGCCCTGCCTTCAAGGATCCTACACTATAATGGGAGAGATAACGTGGGCATATATAGGTACTTAGCAGATATATTCAGAGCAGGGCAAGAAGGTAACGCTAGAGAAGAAGATAGCAGCAGCTGGGGGAGGTTGGATGACAACAAAGGGCCTCTGTTAGAAAGTACAGGAATCCAAGCGAAGTCTTCAAGGAAACTCAGGATTCTGAGAGGCAGAGTGGGGGGAGGGAGAGCCTTCCAGGCCTGGGGGACAATGGCCACTGCCAAAGCGTGGACATGGGATATTGAGTGACATGGGTGAGGAACAGCAAGTTGACTCATTTCTGTGGATTGTAGAGTGTGCAGAGGAGAGTAATATGTCACAGGACTGGAAATCAGAATGGCCCGTGAGGAGCTTTAAATGCCAGACAGAGGGTTTACATGGGACCCAAGGGTCTAAGGAGCCATCAGAGTGTGCTGAATAAGGGGTGACATGATCAGGCCTGGCTTGGTGGCTAAGTGGGGGGTGGACTGTAGTGGGGAGGCTTGAAGCTGGGAGACCAGTCAGGCTGTTGCACAAGTCCAGGTGAGAAGTGATGAGATAAACCAGGGGGAATTCCTGGGACAGGCAAAAATAGCTTTACAGAGGTTTCAGTTTGGCTGCCCTGTGTATCTTTGCGGACTTTACATCTGGGAATCTCAGACAATCCTGATTCTGCTAACTCTTAGCATATACAGCAGCCACAGTGCCCCTCTGCAGGCACACTCTCCGGGCACTCCTCACTTTAGTATCTAACTGCTGGGGCATGTGTGCCGAGGGACTGTGCTATAACAGCGATTGTGGCCTCTTGGGAAGCTTTAACGGTATGTGCATTCCCAGCCAGTGAAAGCAGGGGCGGCCCTCTCTGCTCAGAAGCTGTACAGGAGCCCTGCGCCTGGGTCCTGGAGGCGTTTCAGCCTCAAGGGCAACAGCCTTGTGCCCTAATCCGTGTTTTATGTGATCATGGTGCTAAGGGCCCCCTGTACGTAGTGAAAGATCCCCCTCAAGAGCACCAGGAAGAAGGAGCTTCCTGGAAGAATCCATACCCGAGGTGAGGAAGGGAGGATTTCAGCAAGTGGCCATGGGAGACATCTAGACAAAGGGGCAAGCACAGCAGGGACCAGCATGAGAACAGGTGTGGCAAGCAGTCCAGTTTGTCTAGAACATAAAGTGCACAAAGGGGGGACCGCTATAAGAAAATCTGGGAAGAGAAGCTGAAGAAAGATGATAGAGGGGCCTTGAATGCCAGGATCAAGAAGTTTTACTTTATTCATTAAGCACTGGAGAGCCTCTGAAGGCTTTTGAGCAGAGGAGTGCATTGGGAAGGTAACTGGGAGGTGGGGGCGAGGATCTGAGGGGACAAGCATTTATTAAGCTTCTACTGTGTGCCAGGTGCTGTGCTAAACCTTTACAAATAGTGTCTCACTTGATCCTCACACCAGTGCTGGGAGTTGGGTGCTATTCTGCAGGTGAAGAAACTGAGGCCGACAGTTAAGGGATGACTTGCCTGGGGCACATAGCTCGTCAGTGTCTGAGGGAGGATTTGAACTCTGGCCTTCTTGAATCCAAGTCCAGTATTCCAGCTGAGCAACCAGCTCTCTCTAAACAGCAGCATGAAGGGCAGATTGAAGAAGGAAAGAAAGACTTGAGGCTGAGATGCCATAGCAGAGGGTTATGAGGGCCTACACTAGCACAGATGCAGGAGTGATGGAGAAGGGAGAAGCGGGACCGTTATGTAGGAGAGAGAAGTAACAGAAACTTAACGGACCACTTAGGATGCGGCAGTGGGTGAGAATCGCGAATAACAGTATCTGTAGAAATGAAAAGTTAGGAGGATGTGTTTGGCAGGAGACGGGTTCAGGTATGGGCGTGGTGAATTTGGAGTGCCGCTGATAGGGCCTCAGGGCGAAGACAGAGATGCAGGCGGGGTGCTCTGTGAAGAGGCAGCTAGCTGGCTCTGTGCATGGAGTCAGGAAGATCTGAGTTCAAATCCCATCTCAGACACTAGCTGCGTGACCCTGGGCAGGTCACTTAATCTCTGTTTGCCTCAGTTTTCTTACTGGGAAAACAGGGTTTTCCTGTAGCATCTACCTCCCAGGCTTACTGTGAGAAAGCACTTAGCACAGTGCCTGGCACATAGTAAGTGCTCTATAAAGATTTCCTATCATTAGCTAATAGGATTGAGTGGTCACCTAGTCCTGCCCCTGTGTTTTACAGATGAGGAAACAGATACCCAAAGAGGTTCGATGATTTACAAACATACAAAGCGATCCGTTGTTCAGTTGTCAGTTGTGCCTGACTCTGTGTGACCCCTTGGTAAAAATACTGGGATAACTTGCCATTTCCTTCTCCAGTGTGTCCCTATTTTACAGATGGGGAATTGAGGCAAACAGGGTTAAGTGACTTGCCCAGGGTCACATAGCTAGGAAGTGTCTGAGGTTGTATTTGAACTCAGATCCTGACTCCAGGCCCGGTGCTCTATCCACTGTGCCATCTAGCTGCCCCTATATAACTAGAGGGAATAAAACTTGGAACACAAGTGTTAGACGGGGAATGTGATAAATGCGTAGGAGGGGCCCAGACATAGTGCTGTGAGTAATCGGAGAAGGATGCCCTGCCCCAAATAGGGCTCACACTGGCACTTGGTGGCAGACCTAGGATTTAAGTCCAGGTCTCCTGATCACAAATCCACAATTGTCCCCACTACATCACACTCTCTTCCCCTGTGTAAGTCACACATCCATTGGATCCACTCAGAAGCAGAAAACAGGTGATGAGTGATTGTCCTATGGCACCCGGAAAGAGTTCAGATATAGCCGACTACATGAGGGAGAGGCTACGAGGTGATGAATTTCAGGGATCCTCTTAACTTGGAATGCTGCCCCCAACTTTGTATATTTGTACCCTCCCTCCCACCCAGGTATTTGGAATTTTTAAAAAGTACAGACCCGAAAGTAAACCCAATTTGGCAGCAAAGCTCTTGTAGTGTTCATGGCAGAGCTGGTGTGCAAATTGAAGGGCCAGATTCAAGGACTCTGATTTTTACAAAGGAATGGATTGGGTGGGTGATGACTAGGGTGGGAGGCAAGGGGGCACACCATTTGATTTGGAAATCCCCATGGGTAATGGTAGGAAGAGCAGCCTGTGGGTGAGGCTAGAAGCCAGATTGCAGTATATTGAGAAGAGAATGTACACTCTTCTTTCTAGAAATTAAACAGTGAAGGAGTAAAGAAAAATGGTAGCTGGAGCAAGGAACAGGAGATAGGGGTGCCTTGAGTACAGTTACAGCCAGAAGACATGAAAAAGCTTTGATTACACATTTACTATGTATCTAACACTGTGCAAAGGTCTGGAGACACAGATAGCAAGAAAATAAGACAGTGCCTGCCCTCAAGGAGTTCACATTCTAATTATGGGAGACAATACATAAAATAAGGGTTCAGCTACACTTTCAAGGGGGGGTTACAAGGCCCAGGGGACCATGGGTACAGATGGTAGTGCCCAGGGGTCTGAAGTGCATCACAGCAGGGCAGAGAGGAAGGCCTGGTGGGCCTCTAACACATTGATAGGTTTATAATTGATGACTTCCAACTCATTCAGGTGGTGTGGGTAACCATGTTGCTTTTCCTGCCCAGCTGCCCTGGAGGGGGTCTGGGGACAGGAGGAAAGATAAGGGAGAAGGGTTCCCCCACTGGCAGTTCTTCCCACCATGCTACCCTGCATTGGGTCAGTGTGGAAGTGTTAGCCATGGCAAGAAAAAAGACCACCTCATCCTCTGCAGTTGGGGGTAAAATGGGGAGGCTGAAGAATCCTCCTACTTACCTGTTGTGCAGAATGTGGACATTTACCAATGAATCTAAAACCTCTCCTCAGCAGATCTGATTGCCAATTTGTAGAGTGGAAAATCAATATCCTTGTATTCTGGACATTCCAAATAAGTAAGATTAGAATGCCATTCTCTATCATTGTTCAGGGAAAAAGTGCTTTTTTAAAAAGTCTGCTTCACCTTATTGATTTTACAACACACCGAACTGTGAAAATAAAGGCACCCGTATTGCTTGCATGGTATGTATATGGTAAATCAGCCTGATTTTTTATTTTAAACTTTTTTTTTTGCAAGTTTCTTTGGATCGAAAACGAGAAGAGCTGGAAAAGAAAGAACATGAACTAATGTCAGAAATAAGGAAACTTCGATACAAGCATGCCCAGCAGGCTCGTCAGAGATACCACATCCCTCTTTCCTGCCAATCTCGTGATACAGATCTTCTAATTACCTGAAATAGATCGAGATACTTGCTTCTTTTGCAATCAAAGAAACTGATTTTAGATCATTTTAAATTCTGCCTAAATTAATCTTTTTGTATATAGAAATATGGTATCAAAGAAAAATAATGTATGCTTTGTGTAAGCTCTAAAAGTTTATTTGTAAATAGTTTCTTGTGCTTTTTGAAATAAAATCATCTTTTTATTTTGAAACCATTTAAGTTGCTGTTGGTTTAAATTATTTTACTTCTTAAAAACCCCTAACAAAAGAAAATTTAATCTTTATAGCAGGATGATTTAAGATCTCAGATCAGGAGCTAGAAGGGACCTCTTAGCCATCTACCCAAGCCTTTTAGAGACAAGGAAATGAAGCCCAGTGAGGTTATGGGACTTGGTCAAGGTGCCAAAGGTCACACTAATCTACTAGCTCCTGTCAGAGCCAGGAAAGAAACCAGGTTCCTAATTCCAGAGCTTGTGTGTTTCCCACTCCACTGCATACCTCCATCTGGGCTCTTTTTAGATGAGCTAAAACTTGGCTTTATTAATAAGTTCTTCTGTTTCTTTTACTTTACTTTTTTACCCATCCTCACAGACTAGTCTGGTGAGTCAGGGAGGTCAAATTCATTTTGAAAGTAAAGTGCTCCCCCTTATGACGGCAGTTAATTTTTATAAGATACCAATTAACAACATAAAGGAATATCCCGCATCGAAAGAGTGAATTTCTTTTTTTTTTTTTCCTTTGGAGGGGGGAGGACAGGACAACTGGGGTAAGCGACTTGCCCAAGGTCACACAGCTAGTAAATGGGTCAAGTGTCTTGAGGTCATCTTCGAACTCGGGTCCTCCTGACTCCAGGGCTGGTGCTCTTCGCCACCTAGCTGTCCCAAGAGTGAATTTCTTAATGATCGAGCTAATTAACCTATTTGTTGAGAATGTTTTGCTCTTCATGATTCATTGCAGTTTAAGGGCCCAAACTTCTAGAATTGCAATTTTTCCCCCAGTAGGCTTTTCAATCTTTTTTGCCCTAGAAAGCCAATTCAGATTGCAGGACCTTCTTGGGGTGGATCTGTATAACATCTTCTTCCTAAGGGAAAGACAGAACCTTTTTTGGTTGTTAATAATCTATGAATTATGTAGAGATTTGCACACCGGGGCATAGCTTCATAAAATCTAAGGGCTGGAAGGTGTGTCAAGAGATTCTCTCTCCAAGCAGGACTGTCATCAAACATTTCAAATCTTGAACTCTGCAGATAAGGAATCTATTTCAGTATTAGCTTCCTGGTAGTGAAAGGGGCTTTTCTAACCATCTAATATAATTCTTTGGGGGCAGAGCCAAGATAACAGAGTAGAAGGAAGCAATGCACTTGAGCTCCTGTCCACAACTCTGCCAAACATCTATATAATTGCCCCAGACTGAATACCGATGGAAGAACTCTGAAAAACTCAGGGTGAATCTTTTGTCCAGCTCAGGTTGACATGGGGAGACAGGTCTGCACACACATTAGGGTAGAGTCAGGGCAGGAGCATATGGTGCATGGAGCCCTCCAGCACCCAGGGAGAAGCTGTACACCAGCAGAAAAGGAACCTGTTCTGGGATGCCCCTAGATTTACAGCAGGGTACTGAGACTGGGGCAGTGCCAATAAGCAGCTTTGTCACCCACTGCCCAGTCCCAGATCCAGGGGGGAGAAGGCACAGCATTGTGCGCAGAATTGTGCACAGCAATATCATTTCTGGGTAGGGAGGCCATGGGCTATGTACCAAAAAAGGAAGTTCAAAACTAGTTGCAGGAACAGCAGTGATGTGGCTCACACCCCAGGCCCAAAGCAAGGCCTAATTTCCAGCATCTAGCCCAGCCTGCAGAGGAATGACCAAGGCAGGAATCCCAGACCAAAAGGGAGCCTACAGTCCTGCCACTTAGAACCAACAGAGTCAGAGTCCAGTAGCAGGCTACTCTTGCTCAACCCAAACCCAAACCCAGTCAGGAACTTGCAGAGGTCAGACAAGGCAGGCAGAAATCACATTTTACCCTACGTCAGACCACTCTGGGAGTCATGAAAGTGTCCATGTCTCCAGCCTGTCCCTGAGATCCTGGTATAACACACAACTCAATACCTCAAGAAGGCAGTAGTGGGATCAGCTCCAGACCTTTCCTCCAGAAATGTGGCAAAGCCCAGCCATGGTATCAAGCCTGAGGTCAAGAGGAGGCTGGAAGAACAGATAAACCAAAACTCCACCATAATGAGCTATTATGGTGAGGGGATGGTCAACAAACACAGAAGAGAATGACTCCAAAACATTTACAAGCAGAGCGTCAAAGAAGAACACAACTTGGATACAAGCTCAACTAGAATTCCTGGAAAACATGAAGCAAGAGTTTTCAAAGGAGTTAAAGAGATGTTTGTTGTTGTTGTTATTTGTTTTATAAATGGCACTTGAGGAAAAAAATTGGAAAAGAAATGAGAGCTCTGGAAAAAAAAGAGTTGGAAAGGGAATTAACAGCTTGGCACAGAGGTGCAAATCCTTACCCAACTTCCTGAAAATTAGAAGCCAGTGACACCATGAGACAACAAAAAACAGCAAAACAAAATCAAAAGACTAAAAAATAGTGGAAGAAAATGTAAAGTATTTCATAGAAAAAAAACAACTGAACTGAAAACAGATCAAGGAATACAAATTTAAGAACATTGGACCAATGATTATAATAACCTTATGTTTGACAAATGTAAAGATTTAAGCTTGTGTGATAAAAATTGACTATTTGGTTAAAATTGTTGGGAAAACTGGAAAACAGTCTGGCAGAAATTGTATATAGACCAATATCTTACACCATTTACCAAGATAAGGTCAAAATGGATACATGACCTGGATGTAAAGGGAGATGTAAGTAAATTAGAAGAACATGGAACATAATACTTTCCGGATTTATGGACATGAGAAGAATTTATAAATAAACAAGCAATAGCATTGTGAGATATAAAATGGATAATTTTGATTACATTAATTTGAAAAGGTTTTATACAAATAAAAACAATGTAGCCAAGAACAGAAAGAAAGCAGAAAATTGATGGAAAATTTTATAGACAGTTTCTTGATAAAAATCTATCATCTCAAATGTGTAGAGAACTTGGTCAAATTTATATGAATATGAGTCATTCCTTAATTGAAAAGTGTTCAAAGGATATAAACAAGCTATTTTTTTAAATGAAATCAAAGCTATATATAGTCATATTAAAAATGCGCTAAATCATCGACTGAAGAAATGCAAATTAAAACAACTTTGAGATATCTCATAATCAGATTGGCTAAAATGATAGAAGAGGGAAATAACAAATGTTGGAGGGGATGTGAAAAAGTTGGGACACTAATACATTGTTGGTGGAACTGTGAACTAGTTGATCCAACCATTTTGGAGAGCAATTTGGAACTATGCCCAGAAACTGTTTATCCTTTGACCCAGCAGTATCAATATTAGGGCTGTTTCTCAAGACTATCAGAGAAAAAGGAAAAAAATATATATGTTTTAAAATATTTATAACAGCTCTCTTTATGATGCCAAAGAACTGGAAATTGAGAGAATGCCTGTCAATTGGGGAATGGCTGAACGAGTTGTGGTACATGATTGTGATGGAATACTGTGCTGTAAGAAATGATGAGCAGGCTGATATTAGAAAAACATGGAAAGTTGCATGAAATAACTAAGAGTGAAATGAGCAGAACCAAGGGAACATGGTATACAGTAACAGCAATATTGTTTAAAGAATAAAGGTGAACAACTAAGTTATTCTAAGTATTATAAATACTCAAATCAATGACAAAGGACCTATGAAGGAAGATGCTATCCACTTCCAGAGAAAGAACTGATAAATAGAGGTATGCATAGTATGGTTTTATGTATGTATGTGTGTGTGTGTGTGTGTGTGTGTGTGTGAAATATTGGCCTTCTCTAATATGGGGTGGGGAGGGAGGGAGACAGTTCAGAACTTACAATGTAACCCCAAAAAATAAAATTTTTAAAAAATAATCATCAGACTACCTGAATATCATGACCACAAAAGAGCCTAGACATTGTTTTTCAAGAAATCTTAAAAGAAAACTGCCTAGATCTCTTAGACCCAAAGAGCAAAGTGGAAATAGAATCTACTGGGTACCTCCTGAAAGAAACCCCAAAATGAAAACTCCCAGGAACATCATAGCCAAAATTCAGAGCTTCATTTTTTTCAAAGAAGGGATACTGCAAGCAGTCAGAAAGAAAGAATTCAAGTATCGAGGAGCCACAGTCTGGATCACACACAATTCAGCAGCCACCACTATAAAGGAGCAGAGAGCTCGGAGTACAATATTCTAGAAGACAAAGGATATGGGCTTATAATCAAGAATAATTTACCCAGCAAAACTGAGTATAATGTTACAGGGGGGAAATGGATCTTTAATGAAATAGAAGACTTCTAAGCATTTCTGATTAAAAAAAAAGACCGGATCTGTGGAGAAACTCTGAAGTTCCAACACAGCAGTGAGGACAAAGGTAAATATGAATGAACAATGATAAAGGACTAAGTAAGAATAAACTACTTACATTCAGATACAGGGAGATGATATATGTGTCCCTTCTGCACCCCATCATCAGGGTTCATAGTGGGAACCCAACTAGAAAAGATCTAGGAGTGGTTCTGTTATGTTTTGATCTTAAGTAAAGAATGGAAAAAGAAAGGAAGAGGAATACACTGAGAGAGGGAAGGAGAAGGGAAAGGAAGTTTAGGGAAAATTATCTGACATAATAGGAGTTTAGAAGTAGATATCTGTACAAACAAGGAGGAGGTGGGACTGAATGGCTGACACTTGAACCTCCCTTTCATCCAAACTGGTCAAAAGAAGGAAGAATACACACAGACACACACACACACACAGACACACACACACACACACACACACACACGGAGTTGGGTACAAAAATCCATTTCACTCAACAGGACTTTATGGCACTAATTGGTATCTTAAAAAAATTAACCGACTTCTGTGAGACCCCCTTGAGCCCTTCATCACCTGAAGAAGACAGAAAACCTGGACTAGCCAATCTAGAGGACAATTTGAGCTCTTCTAGACTGACATCAGTAATATTTTGTGACGCTCTCTGAGTGACCCAAAATCATCCTGCTGTATCAACAACCACAAGAGCAGATTAAGCTTGCATAGGCATCCTGAGTCGGGGAGCTTTCTTGCTTATTGGAAACTGTAATCTTGGCTGATAAAAGGTCAGATATCCTGAGTCAGGTCGATTCCTTACTTCATGTCTTTATAATCTGTGCAGTCTAACCCGAAAGCGAGCTCAGGTCTGACTGCAGCTGCACTTTGAGAGAAATAAACACTCAAACAGCCTAATTCTGTTTGTCTTTCTGAGACCAAACTTTGGAGGTTGATACAAGGGAGAGCATCTTACTTTCAAAATGAATTTGACCTCCCTGACTCATCATCAGAGTAAAGTGAAAGAAATCCATTTCACTCAAAAGGAAAATAGGAAAGGGGAGAAAGGAGAGGTTGGAATTGAGAGAGTGAGTAGATTAAGGGAGGGATTGGTCCTAAGAAACAAACCCAAGGCTGCATAACAACATTTATAGCTCTTTTTGAGGTGACAAAGAATAGGATTCTGAAGGAATGCTCATAAATTGAGGGATGGATGAACAAGTTATGGTATATAAAGGTGATGGGATATTATAGTATTGAGATCTTTATCAGCATAATGACCAATGAGGATTCCACAGGACTAAAAATGAACCATGCTATCTACTTCTGAAAATGCAAAAGGAGACAAATAATTTTTTGACGCATAATGCAAAAAGGGACAAATACTTTTTTGGACATGGCCAATGTGGAAATTAATTTTGATTGACTATATACATATATATATATATAGATATATTTGTAATAGGTTTTGTTTTTTTCGTGTTCTGAATTGGGGAGAGGGGGATGGTAAGATTGGAGTAGGAGGGTAAGAAGGTGGGTCTTGGTTGATTAAAATGTGTGTGTGTGTGTGTGTGTGTGTGTGTGTGTGTGTGTGTGTGTGTGTGTGTGTATTTTAAATCGATTCTCTGCCCCTGCAGTTTCAGTTCATCTTTTCAGTTCTGTCTTTGAAATGGTCAATACGTTCCTTTTCCTAACTTACTATACTTGACTACAGTTGTGTTGCTCATCAGTTAGCCTTTCTCCTCGAACAAGGAAGGATTCTTAACCTGTGGTCCTCGATTGGATTTTGGGGAGGTGGGGTCTGTGAACTTAGGTAGAAAAAAAATAACCTCTTTATTTTCACTAACCTTTAACTAAAATGTAACATCTCCTTCAATAATGAATCTAGGCAATAAAGTATTGTTCTGTGAAGGGGTCCACAGACCACCAGACTGCCAAAGATCTTTTCAGCACACAAAAAAGTTAAGAGTAATCGCCATCCTAGACTAATTTCTTTTAATATCCTTAACTTGGTTTTATTCCTCATCTCCCATCCTTTGGGGATCTTGTTGCTATTCTCTAGACTTTGTCTTGTTTCAGAATCACAGGCTCTGAGTCCATTAAATGAGTCCATTTAAAGCCAACCCCACCTGAACAATCATCTTCCCCTCTACAGTCATGCTTGACAAGTTATTAGCATCAAGTCACTGCTAGAAGCCCTCCAGTGAGGAGGAAGCAGCTGTCTTCTAAGGCAGCCCTTTGGGACAGCTCTCCTTGTTAGGACGGACTTTTTTCTTCTATTGAGGTCAAATGTCTACAAATTCCACCCACTGTTCCTAGTTCCATCCTCTAGGGCCCAGCAGAATGAGTTTAATCCCTCTTTCATTTGACAGCCCTTCAAATACTTGAAGACATCTAGTTACACTTTTTTTTTTTTGCTTCTCTTTGCTCTGCCAAGAAGAATGGCCTTTTGAATTGGAATGGATAGGACAAAAATGACTTATAGGGAATTGATACCCAAATATGTAAGGAGAAAGAGAGGATTAGTTACTCTCACCACTTTCCATCAGTGTTTCCACTCCAGGGAACATCCTGCCTTCTCCAGGATGAGCTGGTCACCTGAAAGCCCATCACTATGGTGACTAAGTCAGTTTTCAATACTCGGCACCTCAACTGACCCTTAGCTGTCTCTCCCCTCTGGAGGGAGGCCTGGGAGCATTAAACTCCTCCCAAAGATTTCCATGTAACTTAACTCTCCGTTTACTCTCAGCATCTTGGCTTGTTCTCCACTCCACTGAACATCATACCCCTTCCCCCTCCCAAGGACCCTCTCTCTGGTGATTCCAACTTTGTGAATTGCCTTCCTCCATTAGATTATAAGCTCCTTGAGGGCAGAGACTGCCTTTCTTCTTATTTGTGGCACAGCACCTGGCACACAGTGGCCACTTTATAAATGTTTATTGAATTGAATCTTGATTAGTTCAGGTCACGAGACCCAGATGAACTATATTGTTGGGAGCTCAAAGAACTGGGAGATACAATTAGTCATTGTCATTTGGTGGAGAGAAGAGCAGACACCATTCATTGGGTTCTGTTTGTCTTGTTTTGTTTTTGGTTTTTTGCTGGAGAATTCAGTCTGACAGTCTTTAGTGAAGAGAACAAAAATGAATACCGGTCTCCGCTGAGACAGTCTATCTTGACTTCAGGGAAACAATTTCTTTTATATCTCAAGCTTCTGTGGCTATAACTCTGCTTCATGTGCTTTTTGAACAACTGCATGACATCCCTGGCTTATCTTAAGTGTGATTTCCTCAGACTTCCAGGAGCATCAGCTGGTGGTTTTGCTTGCCTAGTTTAGAGCTAGAAGGGAACCTAGAAGCTTTTGCTCATCTCAGTAATGGGGTATTTCTGAATGTCCTTACTGAGCTGTTTTTTTTTAAATTATGAAAGGTCTCTTTAACAGAGACAAGATTTTGATGCTTAATAATAACCAGGAATTACATAGTTTGAGCCTCCGGACAACCCTATGAGGCAGATACAGCAGGTCTTATTATTCTCATTTGGTAGATGCAGAAATGGGAAGGAAATCTTTAGAGGAAATCTCTAAAGAGATTAAGTGCTTTGCCCAAGGTCACAGATAGCAACTGAGTTTTGATCAATCATAGTGACAATTGAAGGGAGTAGTTGAGGGCACCACCATCCTTCCAAGTCACCAGTAACTCAAAGATTACTTATAATCTCTAGGAGTCACTCTCGACTCTCCTCTTCCTCATTCCCTTCAAATCCAAAAGCTAGCAAGGTTTGTTGATTCTACCTCTACCACACAGCCAGGCCCTCCTTTCCCCTCCCCTGGGTGATTTCAGCATCTTCCTCATTGGTCTCCCTGTCGCCTCTAGGATAAAACAGAAAGGCCTGTTTGGCCGATCAAGCCCTTCACAATCTGGCTCCAGCCAGCCTACCTTTGCAGGCTTATTATATGTTACTCTCTCCCATTCTGTATTCCAGAGAAACTGGTCAACTTGCTGTTCCTTGTACTTGATATTGCATCTTCCAGGATGTTGTGGCTGTTGTTGGTCCTTCGTTCTCCCATCTTGATCTATATCTGGCCGCTGGACCCAGATGGCTCTGGAGGAGAAAGTGAGGCTGGTGACTTTGCACAACCCTCCCCCATTTAATCCATTTCCAGGATGTATGAGGTGTTCAGGGAGGACTAGAACCTCTGGTGTGAGGGTTTACTAAGCCCTTTTTGGGGCTGCTCATCCAGCTTTGGCATCTACCTTCACCTAATTCTCACCTGTAGCTCCAAGAAGCTTTAGTATGTGCAGCAGCCACACCCTGGTAAAAACCATCTCAGCAGATGGGTCAACCTCAAACCCATTGGCGAGGTAGAGGGGTGTCTACCCCAAGTATGTGAAGGCTTCCCCTGGTGGAATGAGGGGATGAGAACAATTTGTTCCAATGGCCATGAAGCAGGCACTGTGGAGTGCTTAGATCTTGGTCAGACATCAGAGACGCCAAGGTCATCCACTGCATCCTGGACCATCACCAGTCATCCTGACCTTTGTCATGCCACTGGATTTCAATGACTCTGGAAGGAGAGAGTGAGGCCGATGACTTTGTGCAACTCTGCCTCACTAAAATCCAGTTCACACAGCAGTCAGGACAACACTCACGATGTCATCGGTCCTTTTCGAAAATGAAAGATGTATAACAACAATTCTATTTTCCATCTCCATGCCTTCTTTCCCACCCCCACCCTTTCTCAGCTCCTTGCCCAGCCCATTGCATGGCACATAGCAAGCACTTAGTAAATGTTTATTGACTATTGACTACACCCATGAAGAAATTCCTAACAGAACTATCCCAATACGGAACAGGATAATAAAAATATCGTTTATATAGCACTTTAAGATTTGCAAAAATGCTTTACAAATGTGATCTCAATTGATCCTGACAATAACCTTGGGAGGGAGGTGCTATTATTATCTATATTTTATAGCTGAGGAAAAGGAGGCGAGAGACATTAAATGACTGGCGCTGAGTCACACAGCGATTCAATGTGTGCAGCAGAATTTAAACTCAAGTTCAATCCTCTATCCAGTCTCTATCCACCTAGGATGCCTCATGAGGTAACAACAGTTCACATTTGTATAGCACTTTCTCTTGTAAAAACCACTTTCCTCATAACTCCTGAAAGGTAGGCAGTATAAGTATTATTATTCGTGTTATTAAAGCTACTAGGTGGCCCAGAGGATAGAAGTGCTCAATGTAGAGTCAGAAAGACCTGAGTTCCAATCCAATGACATAAATGCTAGCTATTCTTATTGTTATCAATGAAGAGGGCTGCTGTCTTCTTGTTGTATTGACTACACGGGATGTACAATGGAGACAAACTTCCCAGAGCCTATGGAAGCTGATAAGTCCTCCAACTTCTGATGATTCATGTGGGCACAAATGCTATGAGAAGAAATCTAGAAAACTTTACTAAGGATAATGAAGTCTTCTAATAAAGTCAGTTAATGAAGAAACTAAAAAATTAGTGGCACAGGTGGGACATTGTCATTACTATTCCCAGTCAAAGTAAGGAACTTTTAAGAAAAGAAAGGCAATTTGGGGAAATACCTAATATGTAGCACAGTTGTTGGTCAGTGGCGTCTGACTCCTCGTGACCTCCATTTGGGGTTTTCTTGGCAAAGATACTGGAGTGGTTTGCCATTTCCTTCTCCAGCTCATTTTACAGATGAAGAAACTGAGGCAGACAGGATTAAGTGACTTGCCCAAGGTCACACAGCTAGTAAGCATCTGAGACCAGATTTTAACTAAGTCTTCCTGTCTCTAAGCCCAGTGCTCTATCCACTTGTTCAGTTAAGCTCAGTTAGGTTCGGATTCAGATTCTTGCTGGCAATAAAGCACACTCCCGACAGAACATAGTTTTATTGAAAGACAAGGGAAATACTCTAACAAACACAGTTAACACAACAATGACAAAGACACAAACAACATAGATTCATCACCTCTCAGGAAACTCCAGCACTTGATCCTCTCAAAGCTGAGGGGAGTCTCGGTTTACACAGCCCAGCTCGATCAAGGCCTGAGAGGGAAACTGATCCCCAGGTGAAGCATCCTTCCCATGGGTGAGATCCCATGTGCTTGTTCCACATGGAGACTTTTATAACGTCCTGAACAAGGAAGGCTTACTGCTAACTGTCCCGGATGTTCCCGGGCAGTGAGGGTAGCCACTGCCCTTGGGAAGGGAAGATGTTGTCAATCATTTTGTTTTCAAGAACTGGCTAGGTCCTCAAGAAGCAGTTTCAGAATTTCCTGTCCTTTGTTCAAGACCTATCTCCTAGTGGAAGTGTATTCAACTCTTTGTTTGGGCCTATCAGCCAAAAAGGAATGTCTGAGAGGTTCATTCTTGTTGAAGGTTTATCAGTTGGAGAGGAATGTCTGATTCTTTATTCCAAACAGGAAAGTCTAAAGATCTTGCAGGAGCTAGGAGATGTGGGGAAAGAAGAAAAGCCAGGCTTACACTATAATATGGAAGATCTTCTATAATGATTTATCATTCACCACTGCATCACAGTACTTGGCACACAGACAGCATTTGATAAATGCTAGTTGACTGGTCAATAAAGCGGTGGGTGAGAATGGCTTAAATGTAGGGACAATGGGATCTTGGCCAGGGAGGGACTGCACCTAAGAAGAGATGATTTTTTAAAAAATGTATCATCCTGGAGTTTTGCAAATTAATTAAAAGGTTTTTAAATTGAAAAGGAAGACAAACAGAGAAAACTGCAGAGGTATGTATATTTACTGCATTAGATGCCATTAATAATAATTAGAATGTAGGAAGAATAGCTGTAGAGGCCCCCAGAAAATCATAGGCAAAAATCCAAGGCCCCAGCGGTGAAACCTGTGGCTTCAGATCTCTGTATCCAAAGGTACCACATAGGGGTAGCAAGCATGGTGAATCAGATATCCTAATGAAATGAACTGAATTTATCTTCCTAGGTATCAACTTAGATTAGGCGGTCTAAGATCCAATATGGCTCTGGAAGAGTGTGCGTCAATCGGAAAGGTTGGTATCCACTGTTAGGTCTGTATCCCAAAGAAATCAAAGAAAAAGGAAGAAGACCCACATTTACAGCAGCTCTTTTTGTGGTGGCAAAGAATTGGAAATTGAAAGGATGCTCATCAATTGGGGAAAGGCTGAATAAGATGTGGTGTATAAACATAACAGAATACTATTGTGCTGTAAGAAATGATGAGCAGGCAGATTTCGGAAAAACCTAGAAAGACTTACATGAAATGATGCAAAGTGAAATAAGCAGAACCAGTAGAACATTGTACACAGTAACAGCAATATTGTTTGATGATCAAGTGTGAATGACTTAGCTCTTTGCAATGATACATTGACCCAAAACAATTCCAGAGAACTCATGATGGAAAATTCTATCCACATTCAGAGAAAGAACTATGGAATCTGAATGCAGATTGAAGCATACTATTTTTTCATTTTTTGGGTATTTTTTTCCTTTTGATCTGTTTCTTCTTTCACAACATGACTAATATGGAGATGTGTTTTACATGATTGTATATATATAATCTATATGTGAGGAGGAAGGGAGAAAAATTAGAGTGCAAAATTAAAAAAATGAATCTTAAAAATTGTCTTTGCATATAATTGGAAAAAATAAAATATTATTTTAAAGAAGAAAAGTATAGGTAAAAGGTAGGGGAAGGCAGCATTGTATATGAAGAGGGCCCTCTCTTTTTCACCATGTATTATATTTTATTTTTCCTAATTATATGTGAAAATAATTTTTAACATTTGTTTTTTTTAAATTTTGAATTCCAAATTCTCTCCCTCTTTCCCTCCCCTCTTCCCCTCCTCGAGAAGGCAAGAAATTTGATAAAGATTACAGATGTGCAGTCATGCAAAACATATTTCCATATCAGTCCTGTTGTAAAAGGAAGCACAAAAAAAAGACAAGAAAAATAAAGCACAAAAAAGTATGTTCAATCTGCATTCAGGGTATATCATTTTTCTCTAGAGGTAGATAGCATTTTTCATCATGAGTCCTTCAGAACTGTCTAGAATCATTGTATTGCTGAGAAGAGCTAAATCTTTCACAATTGATCATAGTACCATATTGCTGTACAATCTTTTCCTGGTTCTGCTCATGTCACTTTGCATCGGTTCATGTAAGTCTTTCAAGGTTTTTCTGAGAGCACCCAGCTTGTCATTTCTTTTTTTTTTTCCTTATTGAATTAATTTATACACTAGTCAAGTTGCGGAAAAGAATTATGACCAATGGAATGAATTATGAGGAAGAAGAAACAGAACCAAAAAAAAACAAAACAAAAACCCAAAAACAAAAACAAAAGAGAAGAGAAAAAGGCGAGCATGAAGTGTGCCTCAATCTGCATCCAAACTTCATAGTTCTTTCTCTGGATGTAGATAGCATTCTCCATCATGAGTCCTTTGGAGTTGTCCTTGCACCTTGTGTTGCTGAGAAGAGCGAAGTCTGTCAGGGTTGGTCCTCACGGAATCCACATATCTGTGGTTGTGTACAATGTTCTCCTGGCTCTGCTCCGCTCACTCAGCATTATGTCGTGTAGGTTTTTCCAGGTTGTTATGAAATCTGCATCATCCCCATTTCTTATGGCACAATAGTATTCCATTACTTTCATATACCACAGCTTGTTCAGCCATTCCCCAATTGATGGGCATTCCTTTGATTTCCAATTCTTGGCTACCACAAAAAGAGCCGCTATAAATATTTTTGAACATATGAGCCCTTTTCCTGCCTGTGTGATTTCTTTGGGTTACATCCCTAGAAGTGGTATTGCTGGGTCAAAGGGTATGAACATTCCTGTGGCCCTTTGGGCGTAGTCTCAAATTACTCTCCACAATGGCTGGATCATCTCACAACTCCACCAGCAATGTAACAGTGTTCCAATTTTCCCACATCCTCTCCAGCATTTATCATTTTCCTGTTTTGTTATTTTAGCCAATCTGACAGGAGAGATGTGGTATTTAAGAGTTGTTTTGATTTGCATTTCTCTAATCAGTAGTGATTTAGAGCATTTTTTCATATGCCTATAGATAGCTTTAATTTCTTCCTCTGAAAACTGCCTGTTCGTATCCTTTGACCATTTCTCAATTGGGGAATGGCTTGTATTCCTATATATTTGGCTCAGTTCCCTGTATATTTTAGAAATGAGGCCTTTATCAGAGATACTAGTTGTAAAGATTTTCTCCCAATTTTCTGCTTCCCTCCTAATTTTTGTTGCATTGGCTTTTTTTGTACAACAATCTTTCAATTTAACATAATCAAAATTATCCATTTTGCATTTTGTAATGCTCTCTATCTCTTGTTGGGTCATGAATTCTTTTCTTTTCCATAAATCTGATAAGTAAAGTATTCCTTGCTCTCCCAAATGACTTATAGTCATTTATAGTCACTTATAGTATCAGCCTTTACTCCTAAATCATGAACCTATTTTGACTTTATTTTGGTATATGGTGTAAGATATTGGTCTATGCCCAGTTTCTGCCCTACCATTTTCCAATTTTCCCAACAGTTTTTGTGAAATAGTGAATTATTAGCCCAGAAGCTGGCCTCTTTCGGTTTATCAAAGAGTAGATTGCTATATTTGTTGACTTCTCCGTCTTATATTCCTGTCCTATTCCACTGATCCACACCTCTGTTTCTTAGCCAGTACCAGGTAGTTTTGATGACTGCTGCTCTGTAGTACAGTTTAATATCTGGTATGGCTAGGTCACCTTCTCTAGCATTTCTTTTCATTAATACCCTAGATATTCTAGACCTCTTGTTTTTCCAGATGAATTTTGTTATAATTTTGTCCAGTTCAGTAAAATAATTTTTTGGTAGTTGATTGGTATGGCACTGAATAGATAGATTAATTTAGGTAAAATTGTCATTTTTATTATATTAGCTCGGTCTAACCATGAGCAACTGATATTTTTCCATTTATTTAGATCTGACTTTATTCACATGAAAAGTGTTTCATAGTTATGTTCATATAGGCCCTGGGTTTGTCTTGGCAAATAGACTCCCAAATATTTTATAGTGTCTACAGTAACTTTGAATGGAATTTCTCTTTCTATCTCTTGCTTTTGGGCTTTGTCAGTAATGTATAGGAATGCTGAGGATTTATGTGGGTTTATTTTATATCCTGCAACTTTGCTCAGCTTGTCATTTCTTATAGCACAATAATATTCTATCACAATCATATACCACATATACTACAATCATATACCACAACTTGTTCAACCATTCCCCAACTGATGGGCATTCCCTCATTTTCCAGTTCTTTGTCAAAAAGAGCTGCTATCAATGTTTTTGTGAAAATGGATCCTTTTCCCTTTTCTATAATCTCTTTGGGCTACAGACCTAGTAATGGTATTGCTGGGTCAAAGGGTATGTACAGTTTTATAGCCCTCTGGGCACAGTTCCAAATTGCTCTGCAGAATGGCTGGATCAGTTCTCAATAAGAAGGTCCACTCTTATATATTATAGAAAATATAAACACTTGAGGAGAGAAGGATGGTGGAGAACACTTGAGTGAAGCTCATAGTTCTTGAGGGATTTCAGTAATCATCCAGTCTGGCCTCCCATTTTACAGAGGAAGAAACTGAGGTTAAGCCACTTGCTCAAGGTTGCAGCAATAGTAAGTTTCAGAGGCATAACTGAAACTGTACTTCCTCTGATACCACAGCCAGCTGTACTCTGCTGCTGCTACTGGCTCTTTGCCTTACCAACCCCAGTCTGATAGTAGCATACCACAGACCAGCTGACAGAAAAATATAATAGGATAGTTATGAGGAATTTGAATTGTCAGGACTTTTACTAAGAGATCTCACTGCCAAAAGCAGAGGCACTAATAATTCAACTAAATTTTTGAAAATATTTATGAAGCACCTACTATGTGCAAGGCGCTCTGTCATGCGCTAGATATACAGACACCCCCCCCACCCTCCCCCACCCCGCTCCAAAAAAAATGTCCCTCCCCTTCAGGAGCTTACATTCTATTGGGAGGGGGATAAAACATAGATTTTTTAAAAATTATTGATGTGTTTTGTTTTTACATAACAGAGCTTGCAGATTGCTCCCACTTTGTGAGAGGGCTCTAGTAACAAAACAAGTAAGTAAAATTAATAATAAAAGGATCTCATCTGAAACTGCAGGCACCTTTGCACATCTGCAGGCAATTTTCCACATCTGTAGCTCCCCCCTCTATTTTTCTTAATGAACAGAAATCTTTTTTTTTCTCCCCCCCCCCCCGCCACTATAGGGAAAAAAGGAAAAAAATTCTTCGTAACACCTATGCAGTCAAGCATAACAAATTCCCTCAACAACTCTATACATACATATGTCTCATCCTGCCCCCTGTGTGCATCACCTCTTGCTTTATCACCAGTACTTCAGAATCGTGGATGGTCATTGTATTAATAATAGTTCTCACAGCTTTCAGAGAGGTAGGGTTTTTTTTCTTTTTACAGTGTTCTATAAATTCTTCTCCTTGTTTGCTTATTTTATTTTTTATTTACAAAAGTCCACAGATTTTTTTTTCATTTTTAATATTGATGTTAGAGCATAAATTGTTCTTATACTGCTCGCTTCACTCTGCAGCAGTTCATCCAAGTCTTTACATGGGATGATAGTGTTAGAGACATACTTAGTCTAGGAATAAACAATACTTGGAAGGCCAAGAAGGTTTTAATTATATCTTACATTTATTATACATTCATTATATTTATTACATTTAATTATATCATTATCCTCCTGAATAAATGGATACACCCCCTGGACAGAGTACAGGAGAAAGTACAAGGCCTCAGACCAATAGCAGTCCTTTTATTGGCTCCTAATTCGAATCTCCCTCCTGGCTCTTCATTGGCCAGATGCAACCCCCTGAACTGCCCAGTCATGTCTCCCTCAAACAGCTCCTTAAACATGCATACAAGCCTCTAGCCTTTCACCCGATCAGAAGCCTCCTCTCTGCTAGATTACAGCTCCGATTAGAACTGGTTCTAATCAATCACCTGACTTACATTCTGCTAAACGCTAGGTGGGGGGTGGGGTGTGGAATAGGGGATACTTTCGACTGGGTGGAAACAAAACTGCTCCCACCATTTCTCACAATAGTTAGTGGACATAGGTGGAACAAATGAGGATTTTTGGATGAAGGAGACAGGCATATTTGTAGAAGTAGGAAATGAGCCAGTAGAGAGGGAGAGACTGAAGATAAATGGGAGAATGGAGATGATTGGGGTGGGGTGGGGAGTAATCTCTTAGGGGAGAAGGGATGGAATGCGATCATTTGTGAGGTCAGAGGTAGGAAAAGGGCCACCTCTTCAAGCAAAACAGGGATGAAGGAGGAGAGAAGGGCAGAAGACATCATTGGTATGAGATAAGAAAGGAAGAGGGAAGTCACAGCGAATGTCCTCAATTTTTTTTTTGTAAAATGTAAGGCAAGCTTCTTGGTTGAAAGAATGGGGAGGGTTGAAGAGAGACCAAAAGTTTTGGAAGAAACCCTGTGGAGAGTGGGACAGTGAGTTGATAAAGGAGGAATGCCTGGCAGCAGTGAGGACCCAGTTAAAAAAATTATAGAGGACCATATAAGAATTTCTCCACCTTGGTTTTAACAGCAAGTGTGGTGGGAACAATCCAAGGCTGAGGCATGACCAGGCACAATTAGTGATATGATAAAGGGGCAAGGGACCCAAGAGAGGAGACGATGTAGAGATGAACAAAACTTGGAAACTGATTGGCTTGTAGGGGCTGAGGGAAAAGGATGAGCGATGGAGGACTCCTAGGTTGGGAACCTGGATGACTGGAGGGATGATGGCGGCGAGCTCAACAGAGATGAGGATGGAGTAAGGGTGGAAGGGAGGGGTAAAAAAATTACCATCATTTGAGGAGTGGCTGTATGTATGTAATGGAATACTGTTCCATAACAAATGATGAGCAGGCTGACCAGAAAAACCTGCAAAGACTTATATGAACCGATGCTGAGTGAAAGGAGCAGAACCAGGAGAGCATTGTACACAGTAACATTTACGTAACATAGTTGTTGTGATGATCCACTTTGTTAGACGTAGCTCTTCTCAGAGATACAATGATCCAAGACAATGCCGAAAGACTAGTGATGGAAAATGCCATCCCGCATCCAGAGGAAGAACTAAGGAGTCAGAATGCACAGTGAGGAAGACTATTTTCTCTTTTTTTTTCTTTCTCGTGGTTTTTCCCTTTTGTTCTGACTCTTCTTTCACAACATGACAAATGTGGAAATGTTTTTTAAAAAATTGGAATGACTTCTTTCGGGAGCATACTGAGTTCTGTTTGCTCCTCAGTTCGAAAATTGAGCAAGAGGCTTCCTTCCTTCCTTCCTTTCCTCGCAAACCATTACCACGGATTTAACCCGATTTAAGGCCTCCTCCTTGCCTAGAGAGCTCGCTGCTCGGATGGTGCCCCGCACTCTCCACCTCCCCTCTTCTAATCCCCTCCACCCAATCTGTTTCAGCCCCAGATTTATCTCCCTGCTAATGAGCTGTGAGCTAGTTCCTAGCTGTGGGACTGTTGACAAGTCGCTTAACTTGTCAGAGCCTGCGGCACTAACCTTACCAAAGGGTTGTAAGGGTCAAATGAGATGGGAAGGGAGGGAAGAGGGGGAGGGAGGGGGAAAGGGGAGGGAGGAGGGAAGGGGTCTCTGCTGACCCTTTGACTCTGACCTCGATCCTTTCGGCATATTAGCCACCCCCGCGGGCTGGTCCTGCCCCGGCGTGTTTGTGAACTTCGCCCATCTGCGCATTCAGCCCCAGCCTCTACCTGCTGCTCTCCCCCTTGGCACCCGATTTTATTTTGGGTTTAATTTGCATCTATACGGTTCTTTACTTCCCTGCAAACGTCTTTATCCCTGCACCCCTCCCTTCTCGGGGAATGGAAGCTCCCGGAGGCTAGGGACTGTTTTACTTAGTATACCCAGCGACTAACACGGTGCGCAGCACACAATGAATTTTCCCTCCCTTCCTTCTTTTCTTCCTCCCTTCCTTTCTTCTTCCCTCCTTCCATTCCTTTCCGCCCGCCTTCCTTTCTCTCTCCCTTTTCCTTCCCTTCTTTCCTCCCTCCCGTCTTTCCTCCCCCCATTCCTTCCTTTTTAACACTGTTTTTTATTCCAAATCTCCCCTTTCCCCCAGTCCCGTTAGGCGAGAGATACGACGATACACATTATGCATGCGAAGTCATGCAAAACATGTTTCTGTCTTAGCCATTTATGCAATCAACTCAATGAATCTCCTGCCTCCGTGCCTTTGGCTGGAATGCCTTCCCTCCTCACTTCCACCTGCTTGGACCCCTAGGAGGCCCTTCAGGAGATCGCTCCTGTTTCTTCCAGCTGCTCCTCGCCTTCTTCACATTTTATTTATTTTGCATATATTTCGTGTATATTCTTATGTGAAGTCCTGTTGTGATCCCCCTCCCCTCCGAATGTAAGCCTCTTGAAAGCAGCTCTGCTTCTTTTCTGGGTTACCGGCGCCTACTGCACAACCTTGCTCACGCTGGAGGAGCTTTAACGAATGCTTGCTGAAGGACTGAAACGTTTGATTGACTGGCTTCTTTAGGGCCAGTCTCCTCTGTAAAATGAGTGGGTGGTCTCGACAGCCTCATATCCAGCATTTTCTGGAGGGTGGAAGGCGATCAAGGAGATGCCCCGGTGGAGCGGAGGGGGCGAGACTGGATTCTCTTGGGCCAGTCCAGTGCCGTTGGCTCCTCGTCCACAGCAAAGCCAGGCCGGAATGTTCCCCTTTGGTTTGCAGGATCTACAAAGGAGGTAGAAGCGTAAAAACTACCCTCTTATTAAGCAGTCGGGACAGTTAACGTCCGGACAAAAGTATTGTGCCCCGTGTGAGGATCGAACTCACGACCTTCAGATTATGAGACTGACGCGCTACCTACTGCGCTAACGAGGCACCTGATGGCTCCTTCCGGCTTCAGGGTATTGAATGGAAACGACGGAACTTTGGCGCATGCTCAGTCAAGAAAAGACGCTTTGGTTTCTTTATTCTATCCGCTTTTCTCCCCGCCTCCGGGATTAGAAACTAACAGACTCAGCCCTGATTCGGGCCGGGCGCATGCGCGCACGCGGCCCGTGCGCGTGCCACCCTTGACTTCTCGAGGCTTATAGTCCAGGACCGGGATTGAAGAGTCCGACCCGGCGGAGAGACCCAGACAGAGCCTGGATCCGATAAGGGCGAGAGAGGCACGCAAATCGAGGGCCAGGGGGAAGGCCAATCCCGGAAGGCTTCCTGGAGGAGGAGATGTTTGAGTTGGGCTTTGAAGGATGGGGAAGCGGCTTAGAGAGTCCTGGTTGGCCGGAGCGCGCTTTGTAGCGGAGAAAACGATTTGTTAGGCAATAGGAAGGATTTTTTAAGGCTGGCAATGCCTTGGCCAGAGATGAAGATGATGATGATGGTGGTGGTGTAGCTCTTTAAGGTTTGCCAAGAGCTTTATAAATATTATTTCATTAGATCTTCACAACAGCCCTGGGGGGGGGGGGAGGCGGTACCACTGTTACCCCCATTTTCCAGATGAGCCACCCCAGGCAGAACCGGGTTAAGTAGTAATTCTGATAATAATAATAAACAATAACAACTGACATTTACGCCACTTTACAATGATTATCTCATTATATCCTCACAACAACCCTGGGCAGTGAAGGCTGCTATTACCTGAGGCAGACCTGTAGTGGTAGTAGTAGTAGTGGTGCTGGTAGTAGTGGTAGTAGTTGTGGCAGTGGGAGTAGTGGTAGTGGTTGGTGTTGGTGGTAGTAGTAGTAGTAGTAATAGGCAGCTAGGTAGATAGAGCCCTGGGCCTGGAGACAGGAAGACCTGCGTTCACACCTGACCTCAGACAATCAACTAGCTGTGTGACCCTGGGCAAGTCACTTAACCCTGTTTGCCTCAGTTTCCTCCTCTGTTGAATGAGCTGGAGAAGGAAATGATAAACCCCTCCAGTATCTCTGCTAAGAAAACCCCAGATGGGGTCATGAAGAGTCATACAGGACTGAATGACAACAAAAACACATGGTGCTTACTATGTGTCAGACACGTTACAATGATTATCTCATTTGATCCTGACAAGGACCCTGGCAGGCGAGTGCTGCGTCCACTGCCGCCCAGCTGCCCAAACGCCCTAAATGTTTCCTCCTCCGGCTGGTTCTTGCCCCACCGGTCACAGCCCTGGAGCATCTCGAATGCCGCTGAAATATACATAATGGACCAGTATGTACAAAAATATTCATAGCGGCTCTTTTTGTGGTGGCAAAGAACTGGAAATCAAGGGGATGCCCATCAATTGCGGAATGGCTGAACAAGCTGTGGTATATGAAGGTAATGGAATACTATTGTATACTATTGTGCCCAAAAGAAATGGGGAGCAGACGGACTTCGGAAAAACCTGGAAAGACTTATATGAACTGATGCTGAGTGAGGGGAGCAGAACCAGGAGAGCATCATACACGATTACAGACCCACGGTATCTGCGAGGACTAACTTTGATAGACTCAGCTCCTCTCATGAAAGCAACGTTCAAAGACAGCTCCGAAAGACTCATGATGGAAAAAGCTATGCACATCCGGAGAAAGACTTACGGAGTCTGAATGTAGAGTGAGGCAAACTATTTGCTTCCTTTTTTTTCCCTTTTTTTTTTTTGGTTTCATATCTTCTTTCTCATGATTCATTCCATTGGTTATAATTCTTCTTTACAACTTGACTATTATGTAAATGAGTTTAATGCGAAGGTACATGGAGAACCTATATCGGAGTCTTGGGAGGGAGAGGGAAGGAAAGGGAGGGGGAGAAAATTTGGAACTCAAAAACTTGTGGAACTGAGTGCTGTAAACTAAAAATGAAAAAGAAATAAAAAAAAATACACAGACACACACTGTCTAATCACTTAAACATTTTAATAGTTTTCAATAGAAAACAAAGAAGGGATAACAATATAATATAGTAGGAAAAGCCCTAGATTTAGAGTCAAGGGTCCTGGGTTGTTGGAGTACCATGGACAAGTCACTTTGACTCAGCCTCAGGTCTTTCTCCCTAAAATGAAAATAATTCGATTCAATTCGACAAAGACTTATTAAACCCCTACTGTATTCAAGGCACCAGGTATTGGGGAAAAGAAGGGGAGGAGGGGGGAGGGGAAGAGGAGAACTATTAAGTGAGTACTAGGTGCCAGGCACTGTGCTAAGTGTTTTTATAAATATTATCTCATTTGATCTTGGCAATTTACAGACAAAATTAAAACAGCCTATATCCTTGGGGAGCTTCCATTCTCCTGGGGTGGGGTACAGCATGTACACAGAGAAGAATAATAGAGGGGCCTTGAATGTCAAGGGATTTATATGTCGCTTTAAGGTTTATAAACATCCCCAGTTCTCTTTTCACTTTGCCAGCCGTGTCTTCTCCTTTTTCACCTCTGACCTCTGCCTGTTGTCCCATCCCACCCATGGCTCACTTCTCTGTACATATTTGCACATATTAAAACCAGATTTTTGATGTTCAAAAGTAGGACAGTGTGAGCAGGCCCCATCTGATCTGGCCACGATGTGCAACCCTGGCTGTTTCTAACAACAGTGCTCTCCAATCACCTCTCCAAATGGAAAAGAGACAGGGAGGGACTGGGCCTGTTAACATTCCTTTCCAGGACAGTTTGGGAATTTGCTTCAATATGGAAGGAAATTATTTTCCCCTTTCTTCTAAGGAAATTGAAAATTAAGATAACCACAGATCAAGAGCAAGAAGGGACCTCAGAGGCCTTTTCAAATGAGGAAACTGAGGCTCAGACAGGCTAAAATATTTCTCCAAGGCCATGAAACTAATAAGCCTCAGAGGTAGGATTTGAACCCAGATCCTCTAGTTCCAGTCATTGCTTTTTTCTAGGTTACTACCCATGAGTTTGGGGGTGGGGAGAACACAAACTCCAATTAGGTGACTTTAACCTTTTTTTTTTTGCATCATGGGCCCCTTTGCAGCCTGGCAAAGTTTATGAACTCCCCATAATAATCTTTTAAAATTCATAATCAAAGGAAATATTGTGGGGAAAAAACCTAGGGATTCAGGTATCCCAAAACTAAAGTTCCCAGGACTGGAGTTCCCAGTTGAGGGGGAGTGCCCCTCAAGGACCCGAGTACTGCAGAGGATCGGGCCCATCCAGAATGAATTCACAATCTCAAGCATTCTTTAAGTCAAGGTGGCAAAGATTTAATACGCTTTACAGCTGGCAAGAGTTCTTAGGGAACCTGCAACCTTAGAGGGGTGCAGGGAGAGCTTTTATAAGAGATGGAGGGGTAAAACATGTCAATTAAGTGTTTTGGGGTGGGATTAGGGAGTGGTTAAGGGGTGGTCAGTTCTTAAAGGAACATGCACTTTTTGTATCTACTGCCCAGGAGTATTACCCAGAGTTCACTGGGAAATAGCCCAAGGAGAGGTAACATGGAGGTGTGGTTTTTGGTCTGAAACATCACTAAATCAACTAAGTGTCAGGGCTGACTGGAAATATCTAGGCTGCTTCTATCAAATGTCTTGTTAGACAAGATGAATATAAAGGATTATACATATGTCTGGGTCTAGCATGCACATGATAGGCCAGTGAGTAGTAAATATCTTTATGATTCAGTACATGGCCTGGGGGTCTGGTTTTGACTCATCATTAAGTTAACTATCAGTCAGGGCTGACTGGGAATATCTAAGTGGCTTTCATCAAATGTCTTGTTAGACAAAATAAATGTAAGAGAGTATACATTTGACTGTATCTAAGATACATATCAGTAAGGTTGGTAAGTAGTAAATATGGTCACAACCCAGTGCATAGCCAACTATCAGTACAGAGAGAGTCAGCACAGCTGCCTACTGTGAAAGGAGTAGAGATAAGTGTGTTGCTGAGGCATGCTGCCCTTGAGTTAGAGAGACAGTATTTTGAGGCTAGGGAGAGATGTGATTTTAGAACTGGATGTGGTTTTGGAATTGGGCTTCAGGCACAGGCACCCAAGCAGAGGCTATTAGAATTAGGGTTCAAGCACAAGCACCCAAGCACCCCATCAGAAATGCTAAGTTTCATTAAGAAGTTAATGAAAATAAGTAATTTTTCCCATGAAAGTTCATGTACCCCTTAAAATCTATCCATGGGTCCCAGGTTAAGAACCTCTAGAATAGGGAAGAAAATTGGAGGCTGTGCAAAGCGTACTGGGATAGGAGTCGGAAGACCAGGTCTCCTATCCCAGATCTGCCATTAAAGTGCTGTATGGCCCTGGGAAGTCACTTTGCTAGCTTCTGGGTGTCCATGTCCCCTGTAAAATAAGGAGTGAGGCTAGGACTCAATGACCTGTTTCTTTGTCTGTCAAATGAGGGGCATTAAAGTAGCCTGACTTTAGGGTCTCTTGGAAAATGAGAAAGATAACTCAGAAAACTCAGACTTCCAAATATCCCCTCCAAGCCTGAACTGCTTCATTTTGCCTAGTGAGGGAGGAGAGGACTTTTGTCACAAGATTTAGAGCTCGAGGAAGTCTTTGAGATGTGCCAATCAGACCTCCTGGTTTTTTAGGGGAGGAATCCAAGGTCTTGAGAACGCATGACTTGATCAAGGTCACGTAGCAGTAAATGGGTAGCACAGCTGGAAACTGAACCCGGATCGGCTAATTCCCAATTCCAGCATTCTTTCTGCTTCATCACACTATCTGTCAAACAGATTTTCCCATTTCATGAATAAACATGTAAAAACTGGAGCATTTTTACCAGCCCTTGGTCTCAGAGGGGTTGGGAGGGGCCAAGGTGTCTAATGTCATTATTTCTGCCGTGAGGAGTCAGGGAAGGGAGCCCCTGGACGTTAGCAAAGAGGCCATGTTTATAGCATTAGCAACTCGAATTTGGCATCACGCTTCAGGGATACACTTCCTGTCCAAATCCCAGATCCCTGGGGGGCGTGGGGTGCCAGTCTCAGCCCAGTCCTGCAGGCCAGGACACTTGTTTGCCGCGATGTCTTATTTCTTCCTGGGCCCTGACCCCTGCAAAACACCTGTGGTGAGTGAGGGAGACCTACAGGACTCCAAGAGACACCCTCCCCTGGCTAATTTCTGACTCAGCAGGGCCTGCATGGCCATGAGTCAAATTGCTGTTCTTGGACTTAGCAAAGAATCCTTTGTGAGCAGTTGGCAAAGAGAGGGAAGACAGAGACAAAGAGCATTTTAACTCTTCAGTGACCCGCCCCTTCTTCTGCACTCAGATAGGAAGGAATTGAATCTTTAGCCTTTCTAGCTCAGAGGTCATGAAGTCTGACCCCCTCAATTTAGAAAGGAGGACCCTGGGCCTTAGAGACAGGAAGGTTCTTGTCCAAAGTCATACAGTGAATTAGCAACAGAATCAAAGCCCAGACAGATGCTGCTAAGTTTTAGTAGAAAGAGTCAGAGCCAGGGTTCAAATCCTGGCTTTTCTTTCTACCCATGTCTCCTTGGGCACATCACTTGGTTCCCTCCTTGGACCTTCATTCCTTTCTTTGCAAAAAGGGACTGGGTTGGGTTGATTCTGGGGTCTTTCCATCTCTGATGTTCTGTGATCTTGAGTCAGTCCTGAGTAGTTGTGAGAAAAGTATATTAATGGCTTTAGAAATGAGAGCCAAACTTATTAATGGTGAACCTCAGGTCTCCTGACCCCCACCCAGTGCTTGACAGGGGTGGGCTTGATTTCTTTCTATATCTTCTGGGGATATGGGACTCTGCTCCTATTTCACATACCCTAAACCGTTCTTTTTGGTCCCCTTTTTCTCCTCTCTCTTTTCCCAACACACACTCACACCCATACACACACACACACACACACACACACACACACACACACACGCACACGCACACCCACACCAACACACACACACAGGTCTCCACTAGCTCAAAAGAAATTGCATATCAAAAGGTTTTTAGCTGATTCATCAATCCCTCTGCACAGCTGGGTCACTGTAACCAAAGTAGGGTGTTAGCCTCAACTCTTCAGAGCCCTCTGGTACATGCTGGGTGGGAGGGAGGCATCCTACATCTCACAGTCAGACTGTGCATGTCAGTGCCTGTGCCCTCTGCCTCCCCCCTCCCCACCTGTGCAGCTGCTCTGTCCACCCCCCTTCTCCTGTCAGCACATGGGCATCAGCCAAATGCTGAGACAGTCAGCTGCTGCTCCTCCAAGTGGGGGCTGCTGGAATGTAAACGAACCAGCCCCACCCACCTACCCACCCCAGGCTTGGATGGAGACCAGGAAGGGACTTCAGAAACCATGCAGTCCAACTCCCTCGTTTTTCATACAAGAAAATGGCCAATTTCGCCTCCACTCCCAGTTCAGTCTTAGAGAAAATTTTTCTGGAATTCATAGTTAGAAACTTTCTCTAGGTTTCACAAGTTAGAATGGAGTCTCAGCATCAGAAAATTTTATAGGAGGAAGGCAGCCTCGCTTAACCTCCTATCCTATGAAGCAATCCCCTCTACCACATTTTCTTTAAAAAAATTACTTATTTATTTTTAGTTTACAACATTCAGTTCCACCAGCTTTTGAGTTTTAAATTTTCTCCCCCTTCCTCCCCTCCCCCCAAAACAGCATAAAATCTGATATAGGCTCTACATATACATTCATATTAAACATATTTTCACATTAGTCATGTTGTAAAGAAGAATTAGAACCAATGGAATGAACCATGAGAAAGAAGAAGCAAAACAAAACAAAAGAGAGAGAGTAAATAGTGTGCTTCGATCTGCATTCAGACTCCATAGTTCTTTCTCTGGATGTGGACAGCATTTTCCATCATGAGCCTCTTGAAGCTGTCTTAGAACCTTTCATTGCGGAGAAGAGCCAAGTCTATCAAAGTTAGTCACCACCCAAGGTGGCCGTAACTGTTCTACCACATTTTTGACAGATGGTCATCCAGTGTTATCTTGGATACTTCCGATGACAGGGAGCACATTATCCCCATAAGGTAGCACTTCCTATTTCTAGATACCTCTGTTAGGAAGTTCTTTCTCCCCTTAAATTCCACCCTTTGGTCCTAGTTTTGCCATTTGGAATCACATATAAACTAGTCTAATCTCTCTTCTCTGGCTCTCCATTCCCACTGGATTTTAGTACCTTCATTCTGTTATTTCCTATTTATCCTGATTATAGCTTGTTTGTACATCTTTGTTTGCCTCTTGTCTCCTGCATTAGATTGTGAGCTCCTTGAGGGCAGGAACTGTCTTTTGCTTCTTTTTTTTTTTTTGTATCCACAGCACTTAGCACATTGCCTGCCACATAGTAGGCACTTACTAAATGTTTATTAAGTGACTCCTACTGGCCACCGACTTAGCTCAATGTCTGGTCACCTCATCCTTGGACTATTGTAATAGCCTCTTACTTGGCTTCCCTGACTCCGTTCTCTTCCTTTTCCAATACTTCTGTACATCTCAGTGATGGGGGTACTTCTTCCAACTGGACAGCTTTCCATCGGTGTCTGTCCTATCCATCTTCTCCTGTAACTTCTCCAAAGGGGTTGTACCCAAGGTGCTGGGGAGAGCCTCCCTCTGGCTCTCTTGATGTTGTACAGATACCAACAGAGCACACAAACTGTTAACGGATTAGTTCTCACTAGTTCTACAGGATTGACTGCTCTCCTTTTCATGGGAAAAATCTTTCTGATATATCTTAGGCCTTTTCTATGGCTCAGTCTTACACTCACCATACCGCTGCCATTTGGGTTACCTCTGAATTGCCGCTTCAGAGACTGATATTTCATAATCATACAGCATCCCTTAAGAATATTGATGCTGAAAAGATGGACTTTTGTTTCAGGGGAATATCTGAGGTCATTAAAAGCTTTGTTCAACTTCCCTGATACATTCCAACCCACTCTCCTCTGTATAGCCAATAATAATAATAATAATCTTCCTAAGAAACAGATCTAACCATATGACTCCTCTACTCAAAAATCTTCAGTGTCTTTCTTTTGTCACTTGGATAAATTCTGACCTCCTGAATTTGGCTTTTAAGAAACTCTCAAATCTTATCTTGTCTAATTTTCCATTCTCATTTCTTTTCACTTATTCAATATTCCACTCAAACTGGCTGATTGGTCATTCACTGAGCTTAACAGGCCTCTACACAATTCACAGACCACCCTGGAATGCACTCCCTCCTGGAGCTGTGTACTTGGGGTTAGAAAAAAGGAAGGGGGCAAGAAAATGAAAGGGTGCCTCTCACCCCAAATTAATTCATTTCTCCCTAATCAATCTCTCTAGTCCCTGTAACTAGGAAACCTTGCAGCAATGGGGAGCTCATTTCAGACATTCTCTAAAGCTTTTAAAAGGTGTTTCAGTGAGATTTCTACCACCTTCTTCTTCTCCCTAACCCATTGAAGCAGTCTCTACCTGTCGGAGCTGAGTTGATTTTATGTAAAATGGATTTATTGAGGTTGACAGGGAGCTATTTACCTGTCTAATTAATTTGGTCAATGAATTCTCAACTTAATTGCTCTTAGCAGGTTGCTGGATGTTTAATTTGTGCTTCTTTTGATTCCTTTACTAGAGGGAAAACTCATTTATAAAGGTCAAAAAGGTTCCTAGTTCAAATCATTGAACTCAGAGCTCAGGGAGGTCCTTGGAGGTCACGGAGAGCAGGGGTTCTGAACTTTTTTTTGTATCATGGACCCCTTTGGCACCCTCACGAAGCCTATGAACCTCTCTGTGAAGAAAGTTTCTAAATGCATAAAATAAAATACTCAGGATTAGAAAGGAAATTAATTATATTGAAATACAGTTTGTTGTTGAATCATTTCCAACTCTTAGTGAACTCAATTTTGGGGTTTTCTTGGCAAAGATACTGGAATGGTTTAGCCATTTTGTACTCCAGCTTATTTTTACAGATGAGGAAACTGAGGCAAACAGCGCTAGGTGACTTGCCCAGGGTTGCACAGCTAGTAAATGTCTGAGGCTGGGTTTGAACTCAGGCTCAGCGCTCTCTCCTCTCCACCACCGAGCTACGCTGCTATCAAAAACGTTAAAAGAACAAGTTGATGGATCCAGGTTAAGCTCTAAGCCAACTCCTCATTTTACAGAGAGGGAAACTAAGGCCCTTGGAGAGAAAATGACTTGCTCAAAGTCACCCAGGTAGGTATTGGAAGACAAGACAGCCTCAGGCATGAGGCCGCCTGAGCTTGGATTTCCCATTTTCTTGGATTTACTTATGGAACTGACCCAAATAGGGTGCCATTAGAACCATAGACTGAGGGCATCTCAGAGCAAAAAGAGACCTCTGAACTCATTGATTTCAATTTGTCCCTGAACAGGAATCCCCTCACCAACACCCCAGATAATGGCAACATCATTTTTCATATTTTATTTTTTCCAATTATACACAAAAAGAATTTTTAACATTTAAAAAAAATTTTAATTCCAAGTTCTCTCCTTCCCTCCATCCCCTCCTTCCCTGAGAAGACAAGCAATTTGATATAGGTTATACATGTGCAGTCATGCAAAACATTTCTATTTCATTTTATCTGGGAGGGAGGTGAAGAATTACCCCCACTCCGCAGGTGAGGAAACTGAAGCAAACAGGTTTAGTCGCTTGCCTAGGATCATGGAGCTAGGAAATGTCTGAGGCCTTATTTGAACTCACGCCTTTCTGACTCTGGGCGCCTGTTCTTTTTTGCAAAAAGTGTAAGAGTAAATCAATCAAATTACCTCACCTAAAGTAAGTGACAAAATGCCTCGCCTTGGTACTTTAACCAGCATTTCACTGAATAAAATCAACGCCCAGGCATTCTAACTAAGTGTGAAAAGGCCCGATCAATTCAGATGTCTCTGATGAGCCACTGGATGAACAGGAATGATGTTAACAAGAACAGTGTTTGGGCTGGCTGAAGCAATTTCGTCATGCTCTGTGGGTTATCTGTAAAATAGGAGAACACTGTGAAACAGAGATTTGGAGAGAGCATTCTGGCCAAGCCCTGTGAGAAGCAGTGATTTGGAGGGAGGGGAGCACTCTGGCTTTGGCCTTGGTCTCCTTCCCCCTTCCTACCCCCTGGCCAAAGGAAGAGCTTGTGAGATTCAAAGGGTTAAGATTTTGGATATTCCCTCAGCAGCCTAGTGTTGTTCTCCCCTTCCCCTGCTCCCATAGCAGTGGTTAGCAAGAGTGTCTGCATTGGGAACAAAAGACAGACTGCTCGTGGCTTTACAGATCTATGAAGAGCCTGGCAAAGAAGCATCAGCATGCCTTAAAGATCCTTCTTAAATGCACCACAAAGAAAAGAAAAAGGCTCTCAACAATTAAGATATGACAGTTTTCTCTTTGCTACATATGCCTTCTAAGCTTGAGCCGTGCTATTGAGGCAAAGATTCAAATTGACTACAGGCATCTAATAGGTTAAATATTCCTATGCTTACACTTTTCTAAGCACAGGGGAGAGGTGGAGGAAGAGTAGGGAAAGGAGGGGAAGTTTGGTAGCCTGGACTCCAGACCAGCCTGGGTGTGGTCCTGCCTGTGCAATCGGGAGAGACCCACAGAGCACTCTGGGCATTATCCTAGGAGGTTTTGTCTTTACAAAATAAATGCCCTTTCTGCCTCCCCACTTTGAGCAAATAGGGACACTGAATTTCCAGGCTTCTGGCTTACCTGGTCCTGGGGAGATTTTCGAGAGTGCTGAAGGAAGCTCACGGCCTGTAAAACTCAGGGAGTGGGGTCATTTAAGATTTTTTCAAATTAAATTTTATTTTTTTTAACTAATAAAAATCTATTTTCTCTCCCTCCTAACCTACCCTGTGGAGAAAAAACAAAGAAAGAAAGAAAAACAAAACAAATATATAGAGTCAAGAAAAACAAATTCTGCTATTGGCTATGTCCAAACAATATAGGTCTCATTCTGGATGCACTGATTTTTAACTTGCTTTAATTTTTGATATTCTGATTAAAGTCTATATAAGAGCATCTCCTGGTAAGAACCAGTAGTTCTTCTTTTAGATTTTATTTTATTTTTTAAAATTAATAAAAATCTATTTCCTTTCCCTCTCACTTCTCCCCCACCTTTTAAAAAAGCCAGCTAGCCGTCTTAGTGAATAGAGAGCTGGACCTAGAGGCAGAAAGACCTGAGTTCAAATCCAGCCACAGACATTTGCTAGATGTGTGACCTTGGGCAAGTCACTAAACCTCCGTTTCCTCATCTATAAAATGAGGATAACAAAAGCACCTAGCTCACAGGGTTGTTGGGAGGGTTCAATGAGAGAACATTCGCAAGTCCTTTGCAGACCTTAAAGTGCTTATATAGCTTAGTTATACAGTTATATATGTAACTATATATATCACATGACTATAGCTCATCAGCTATACTTATATAGCTTATATAACCCATAAATGTTAGTTTGTTATTTTTTTTTCCTAAAGAAAAACCCAGCCCTTGTAACAAATAGATGCAGTCAAGCAAAACGGATTCCTGCAGGGCACCCGCCGTCCTCCAGCTTGTTCTGCTCCGGGCACAGGGTCCTGTGTTTGAGGAATCACAACAAGCCATCCACTGGCTGCTTTTACCGAAGGTCAGGAGTTGCTGAACAAACACTCCCCAGTCAACTCACAGCGAGAGCAGGATTTACAAGGTCTCTGCTTCTTGCCGCACCCTCCACGGCGTGAGGCTGTAGTCCCCCAGATACGAGGCAATCTTCTTTCTTCTCCAAGAAGCACACTGTTAAGGCAGCAGGTGGTGGACAGAGAGCCGGGGTCTGGAGGCAGGAATATGGCCTCTCACACTGCCTAGCTGGGTGACCCTGGGCAAGTCACTTAACCCTGTTTGCCTCAGTTTCCTCATCTGCAAAATGAGCTGGAGAAGGAAATGGCAAACCGCTCCAGGATATTGGCCAAGAAAGCCCCAAGTGGGATGACGGGGAGTCGGACATGGCTGAAACGAGACTGGACGACAGTAACAACACGGTGAAAGCAATAACAGCACCCACTTCTCAGAGCTGTTAGAGGATCAAATGAGATAATAAACTCTTAGCTAATATTACTAATAATATGTTAGTTATGATTGTTGTCCTCATTATAACCCTCCCTTTGGAGAGTCCGATCAGGGCAACGAGCACTTACTGAGTTCTTACCACACTCTAGGTGGTGTGCTAAGAGATAGAGACGTATCTAGCTTCTATCTAATAAACGCAAAGATGGTCCCTGCCCTCAAGCGGCTCACATTTTAATGGGGGAAATCATGCATAAAAGGAAGCTAAAAAGGGAAGGGGGGAGGGGAGAAAGTGCCTGGTGCAAGGACATGGCAAAGAAGGTGTAGAGACTCAGGAGCGGAGCCCAGAGAAGCATGAAGATAAGGCTGGTGGTCTGGACGTCTCTGGTGCCCTGAATGTTCCCGTAAGGAGACTTTTTTGTTATTTTATTTTGTCATGTGTAAGGAGGGCTAAGGAAGATTGGATTTGGTCTCTATGGATTACATTGGGTTCTATGTCTTCTTGTGCAAATGTAACTAGACTTCCCTCCAAGCCTGGGGTGTTTTGCATGCTGTCGTTGTATGTGGAAGGAGACATGAATATAGATTGGCAAAACAATACGCATAATATGCAGCTTTACACCTGCGTGAGGGATGCCATCGATGCCAATGCTTCTGGAGAAAGATACATAAAAACACAAGTGGTTCTAGGAACTCTTTGGATGAGAAACTTGGAGAATGAAGAAGACCCGTAGAGGAAGCCGGTTCTTCAATATGTTCCTGGTTTCCTCCTTGCCTCTCTATAGACTGCCAAAATGGACTCTCTGGGTTAGATTGTTTTGAGCTGAGAAGTCATCTCCCTCCCAGCCAAAGACCTTGCTTTTGTGCATTTTCAAGCATATTCTAATTTATATGGCTTCTCCGATTTCCTGTTTGCTGAAGGCTGGGACAAACAGGTTTATGCTCTATTCATTATTTGTGATGTTCTTTTGTGTAATTTGGTTGGAAGAAGCTAAGCTGGCAAGTATGAGCTAAGGGCTTCTCCCCCTTGAGTGCCCAGAGAAGTGGCTTTTGTTTTGAAACTTTCCTATTCCTAGACCAGCAACATTGGGGTGGGGGGAAGCAGATGGTTATAATTCTAGTCAGATACCAACTCTTGGAGATAGGTGAGGAAAGGGAAGGAAAGAGAAAGGATGAGAAGGGAAGGGAAAGGAAGAAAAAGGGAAAGGGAAGAGGAAGGGGAGAGGGAAGGGGAAAGGGAAAAGGAAAGGGAAAAAAGGTAAAGCAGACGTTTTCTTCAAGGCATAAATCACTGTCTTTCTTGGAGAGGGGTGAGCCAGATTTCAGAAGTGCCTCTCCATACCACCTGAAAGCCATTTCTACACATTTAGACAACCCATGTTGCCCCACCTTACATGGTGACACTCATATCTTACATAAAGAGGAGGATAGATTGCCTAGCCTTGTGTGCAGAGATTAGAGGAGGTGGCTTCCAAAGGAAACTGAAGCGTAGGAAGGCGGCTGGCAATCTACCCTGTAGCACTTTCAATCAAGGACCACAATTTCAGTGGGGAAACAAAGAATCTGGGTGGTGATGGAGAAGCATGGATCCTCAGGGTGACCCTTTCCCTCCTTGTCTTGCCATATTTATTATGTTGGATTCACATTGTGTCTGGGGGTTAATGATTGGGTTGAGTACTAAATCATTATCTCTGTTCTTCCTCTTTCTCCCTCTTCTTCCTTGGCCTGCTTAAAACATATTGGGTTGTGGCGCCACAGTTCTATTGTTCTGTGAGACTGATCTTTGTCCTCCTACTTTAGCCCCAAGGGGTCTATCTCCTTTATCCTGTTAGCCCAGCTCGGTAAGATTCTATTGTTCCCACCACTGCTTTTCCTCTCCGCCTCAGATGCTGCACAGTTACCAGGTGGTTTGTATGCTAAACCCATTATACATATATACATATACACATACCATATGTATGTATATATGTATATGTGTATATATATAATATGTATCTATAGAGGGAAAGCAAGCAAGCAAGATCACAGGGAGAAGAAGCTAACCAATGCAGACATTGAAGTATATGAGCCAGAGGCTTTCTGACTTCCAGAAAAGGAGAGATTACTTCTCAGATAGACTGTGTGGCAGTCTGGTGGGAGAAGTGATTGTATCTTGCTCAGTTAGGCAGAGTTTGACATTTTGGGACATAGCATCCATTCTGCTAGCTATGGTTCTTATAGTCTTTCTGGAGGCAGGGGCTGGGGGACTTGTCAGAGGTATGGATACAACCTACAAGTCCCCTTCTCAAGATGAACATTCAAACTCCACACATCCTTCTCCAGTTTCTTCCCAGAAATCTCTGTGAACCAATCCCAGAGCTGCACACCTATGGGCAGGCAGCCTGTGAAGTCTGCCCCTAAAACATCTAGGGCTATGCATTCTAGAAAATCTGAGCTTTCGAAAGCAGAGGCTGTGCTCCAACTGAGGGACTCTTAAATTCAAGAGAATCCAAAAGATAAGTGATGCAAAGTGAAAGGAGCAGAACCAGGAGAACATTGTCTGCAGTAACAGCAATATTGTAAGGATGACCAGCTGTGAAAAATTTAGCTATTCTTAGCAATACAATGATCTAAGACAATTCTGAAAGAGTCATGATGAAAAAAATGCTATCCACCTCCAGAGAAAGAACTGATGGAGTCTGAATGCAGATAGAAGCATATTTTTCTAATTTTATTTTTTGTGGGTTTTCTTGGTCTGTTTTCTTTCACAACATGACTAATATAGAAATATGGTTTGCATGATTGCACATGTATAACCTATATCAAATTGCTTATCATTTCAGCGACGGGGTAGGTATGGTGCTAATGTGAGCTAGGTGGAGCTAGTTAAGGGAAGCTTGATTAGGAGAGGCTTGCTTGTAGGCAGGCCCACCCTTTAGCTATTATATGCTAAGGCCCAGGCCTATACAGAGCATATATGCCCTGTGGGTAGCCATTAAGTTCAGACCTAGTCTAGAGAGCTGCAAAGAAGACAGAACTGCGAGGAGGAGAAGAGAGAGAACTGGAAAGGCTCTGAGAATTGCAATGCCTTTCAGAACTGTGGGAGGAGAGGTCTCAGGCAAGCAGACAGTTAAGATTCATGAGTGAGTGTTTATGGGAAGGCCCCAGCAGAAGGGAAGGTTACAGGATGACTTGGTTCTTTGTTATAATACTGTGTTATAATTTCCTTGTTGTTACATTGAGGTGGACTTACTGGCTTTGGAATACAACTGTTGCTATGTCAGGTTGGAGTTATTGGTCTTGGGGTTTGATCCTCTGGTGTCTAAATAAATGTTATACTTTCTCTGTCTTCTACCTAGGGAATCTCTTATACTTTGCAATTCCAAATTGTAGAGGCATATTCATGGTCATTGTCAAGGTCATGAATGTTGCCTTACTAATACATTAGGGAAGGAGGAAGAGTATTTGGAGCTCAAAATCGAAAAAAAAAAGTGTTAAAAATTGTTTTTACATGTAATTGGGCAAAAAATAAAATTTTACTAAAGAAAAAGAGAATCCAAAAGATAACCCTCTAGGAGTGGGAACATCCTTTCAAAGGAACTCTAGTCTCTGACCTGTACTTAGAAAAGGAAAAGAAAAATTAGAAAATAGCCAGGAACTCAAAGTCTATAAAGTCTCCTTTGCAGACATCTAGATCGACATAGGCCATCCTTTGCTTCTTCTTCTGAGTCACCCATACTGTTCCTTGTGAGGGTGGTCATGGGAATAACAAAGCCTTCCTCATGTTCCCCTCGCTCTCTTCCATTCTGTAAGTCAAAGGGAAAAAACATGCGCAAAAAGAGCCTATAATCCCCATTTTGTAGATGAGGAAATTGAAGCTCATAGAAGTCATGGGCAGCCAGATGGTACAATGGATAGAGTACCAGGCCTGGAGTCAGGAAGACCCATCTTCCTAAGTTCAAATCTGGCCTCAGACATTTACTAGCTGCATGACTGCGGGCGAGTCACTTCACCCTGTTTGCCTCAGTTTCCTCCTCTGTAAAATAATGTGGAGAAGGAAATGGCAAATCACTCCAGTTTCTTTCCCAAGAAAACCCCAAATGGGATCACAATGAGTCAGACATGACTGAAATGACTAAACAACAAAAACAACAAAAAGGCCATACAGCTAGCTATTGGGTCAGAATAACTTCTCTCCTAACTGGAAGCCAACACTTTATTCACTCTTCATGGCCTCAGATAAATGAAATCTTGAGAAAGCCAAAAATTCCATCTTACTTATTTTATTTGTAACACTTTAAAAATAATAGTTAGCTCATCTTAAGGTTGAAAGGCAACGTAATGGTCCCTAAGTCCACTTGGAGCGTTTGTATAGCACACACTATGTGCCAGGCACTGTGCTGAGCTCTTTACAAATATCTCATTTGGTCCTCCAAACCACCATGCCAGGCAGATGCTATTATCCCATAGACCTAGCTGGCTTCTTCCTAGGCTTCCTGGAACAGGAAGTGCAATTCCGGGGGATTGCAAGTCACTTAACTTCTGTTTGCCTCAGTTTCTCATCTGTAAAAGGCGGATAATAGCATCTACCTTGCATGTTAGTTTTGAGGACCAAATGAAAAATACGTAAAGAGCTTAGCACAGGGACCATCCCTTGGCTCACTTCTTAAACAGGCTTATTCACTGAATGGGCCTTGCCTCACTCAAAGGGAGACCTGGGAAAGACCTGAGCTTAAAAAGGCCCAGGTCTCCCACTGCATCCTGAGCAATGTCCAGTCATTCTGATCTATATGTGGCCACTGGACCCAGGTGGCTCTGGAGGTGAAAGTGAGACTGGTGACTTTGAATAGCCCTCCCTCACTTAAATCCAATTCACTTATATGTCATGGCATCACCCTCCTGATGTCATGGTCCTCTTGAGAATGAAGGACGAACCACACAAAGCACATAGTAGGTGCTATATAAATGTCCCAAGCTGACCTAGGTGGTGGCTGTGACAAGAACAAGGAGGCCTTGCAGGCATGCAGCCAAGGCTGAGGTTGTAGATGGATAGAGAGAAGGGATAAAACCACTGGGAATTCCTATAGGAGCCAGGAGAGAGGCCAGGAGAGGGCTGTCCTCCCTTACATTCAGGTGATGCCCATAGCTCCAGCTTCTAAGCACTGCCCCTAACCTGCAGATGGAGAGGGGGAATGGCTTGTCATTAGAGTATTCTATGGCCCTGCAGTCCTCTGTCAAGTCGTGAACCCTTCTGAGTCTCTGCATATACAATGTGTTCCTTCATTCTTCTTGGAATGGGAGCCATACATTTTGTGCATATCATACATGAGTCAGTGGAGAATCCCACACCCAGGAAGTTCATCCTATATCCAGGAAAATTTTGTGGCATGATAAATAAAATACTAGACTCAAAGCGGGGAGGGTCTGGCTTCAAATCTGCCTTCAATCACTCAGTAACTGTGTGACTCAAGGCAAGTCACTCTAAACCAAGGCAATTCTCTCACACTTACAAGGTGCAGAGAAGGTGCCAACCACAGCTGGTACACACAAAGGAACGCGCACACACACAAGAGGAAAATGCCGGATTCTGTTATTCAAGGCCCTCCACAATCTGGCATCAATTTACTTTCCTGGCCTCATTTCCTTCTACTCTATAATAAATACACACACACACACACATACACACGTTTCAACCAAACTAGATTATGGTGGTCTCTAATTTTGTATTGGGGCAGCTAGATGGCAAAGAAGATAGAGTGCCAGGCCTAGAGTCAGGAAGACTCATCTTCCTGAGTTCAAATCTGGCCTCAGACACTTACTAGCTGGGTGACCGTGGTCAAGTCACTTAACCCTGTTTGCCTCAGTTTCCTCATCTGTAAAATGAGCTGGAGAAGGAAATGGCAAACCATTCCAGTATCTTTGCCAAGAAAACACCAAATGCGGTCACAAAGAGTCATACACAAAAAATGACTGAAATTTTGTATTGCCTTCTACCAGCTCTGGACTTTTGTATAGGCCATCCCCCCTGCCTACAATGACCTTCCACTTTCCATCCCCATTGGTGGCTCTTCCCTGAGATCTGCTTCTGCGGGCATGGCTCCAGTGCCAGCTTATCCATTCAGTTTTTCCTCATCGATTATTGTTGCCCTTCATCCTCAGATCTCAGGCTTCTTTCATCCCTCCCGTTCACTTGATTATATTCTAACTCGGTATGGTCATTATTTGCACAGATATTTTAGCTCTCTACTAAACTGTAAGTTCCTTGAGGACAAGAACTAACTTTTTTTTTTTTGTCTTTGTATTTCTCCACCCACCCCACCCCCACCACTTCGTATTGTATATTACACCTAGTGGGTGCATAAATGGTATTAGATAGACAGATGGATGGATGTAGATAGACAGAGGGGAGATGAAGTCTTGCTCCAGGATCAGAGACTCATCTTTGAGGGTGAAAGTTGGGATAAGGATCCTCAAAACTTATACTTGATACACAAGCAACACAGGCTCTGCCTTCAGGGTGTGGGGTAGATGGTTGTTCTTTTGTTTTTGTCCTTCATAAATAAAAACAATGCCGTTAAATTTAGAAAGGAGACTGTTAACCCTGGGGAAAAAATCTTTGCAGCAAGTCTGATAAAATTCTTATTTCCAATATATATATGACAATTGTTTCAAATATATGTAAATAAAACATTTCCAAAAATGGTGAAAAAATATGAACAAGCAGCTTTCAAAAGGAAGACTATCTGGCGGCAGCTAGGTGGAGCAGTGTGTGGAGCAGCCGCCCTGGAGTCAAGAGGACCTGAGTTGAAATCTGGACTCAGACACTTGACTGTGTGACCTTGGGCAAGTCACTGAAACCCAATTGCCCTACCTTCTCCCTCCAAAAAAAAAACAAAAACATGTAACATATCAACAGTCATAAGAAAAAAAATGCTACAAATCACTAAAAGTTAGTGAAATTCATATTAAAGCATCTTTGAGATTCCAGTTCATATCCCTCAGATTGGCAAGGAAGACAAAAAAGGAAAGTGACGAATGTTGGAGGGAGTGTAGGAAACAGGCACATTGACAGACTGTTGGTGAAGCTGTGTATCAGTCCAGTCATTCTGGAAAACAATTCAGAACTATTCCCAAAAAAGTCACCAAACTGTGCAGACCTTTTGACCCACAATACCTCTAGTAGGCCCATATGTACAAAATTATTTATAGCACCTCCTGTAGTGGCAAAGAACTGGAAGCCAAAGGGGTGCCCATCAGTTGGGGAAGGGCCAAACAAATTATGATATACTGGTGTAATGGAATACTGTTGTGTAAGAAATAATGAAAGGGACAGTTTCAGAGAAACCTGAACTGATGCAGAATAAAATAAGCAGAACCAGGATAACAATTAATACAAAAACAACATTAAAAAAACAAATAATTTTGAAAGATTTCAGAACTCTGATAAAGGCTATTCCAGAGAGGTAATGGACTCAAGGTCCAGGGCAAAATAGACGTTTTTAAACATGGCCACTGTGGGAATTTGACTCACTTGATATGGTATGCATATTTTTAAATGGTTTTTTTTTTCTTTTAAATTGGGTAGAGATGAGAGGGAGAGGAAAAAATGGAATAAAATGGAAAAAAATATCCAAAAATTGACCTGGAGTTGGGGAGGCGACCAGAAATATTTTCTTGAACTGCCTGCAAGGTATTTCCTTCAGTGTCTGGCTGTGGAAGGGGAATTATATTTTATAACCTTTTTATTCTTTTATTATATACTTTAAAGTTTAAATTAGTAAAGTAGTTTTTTGAAAATAGTGTTCTAATAGGGGGAGACAGCATGTAAAGTAGTTCTGGTTATGGCTAGAGATATCCTGGAGATGTGGAATTGTGTTTTATATCCTTTTTTATCCTAAAACCCAGGGTGGTTCCAAGGGTGGAGTCAGTGGAGAAGGAAAGATATTACACTGAGTGGAGGGAACATGGCTAGAGATGCCCAGGATAAATATTTATTGAATTAAAGTGAATTAACACAATCAATTGACTGAGAGCTGAATTATAGATCCACCTTCAACTCTAACTAGCTATGTGACCTTTTGTTGCTCTTATTCAGTCTCATCAAACTCTTCACAACCCCATTTAGGGTTTTCTTGGCAAAGATAATGCAGTGGTTTGCCATTTCCTTTTCCAGCTTATTTTACAGATGAGGAAACTGAGGCAAACAGGGTGAAGTGACTTGCCCAGAGTCACCCAGCTAGTAAGTGTCTGGGGCCAGATTTGAACTCAGGTTTCTAACCACTGTGCCACCTAGCTGCTGACATTGTGTGACTTATCAACTGTCCAGCCCTGTGCGAGATGCTGTAGGAAACACAAGATGCGATTGGATCCCTGCCCTTAAGCAGTTTGCTCTCTGGTTCAGGGAACAAGCCATACACATTCATCAAACAATTTGGAAACAATATATGGCAGTGGGTAACTATAGGCTAAATCACATTCATATAGGGATTCAGAGAAGAGAGAGATTAGGGTGGGCCAGAACAACTTCATGGATGGAGCATGAGGGGCTGGAACTTAAATGGGTGGGAAGGCGAAACAGACAAAAGATGTGGATTCAAGTACAGCCTCCTTCTTCCTTCCTTTAGGGAACCAGAGACATCATGGGTGATGTCTTGACACCTTCACGAATTGGATTTAAGTGAGGCACAGTTGAACAAAGTCAGCAGCCCCATTCTCTCTTCCAGATTCATCAAAATCCAGTGGCAGGACAAAAATCAGGACAACTTGCGATGGCCTGGGATGAAGTGGATGATGTTGGCAACTCTGAAGTCTGATCGATGATGGCCTGGGATGCAGTAGATGACCTTGGTGTCTTTGATGTCTGATCAGTGATGGCCTGGGATGCAGTAGATGACCTTGGTATCTTTGATGTCTGGTCAGTGATGGCCTGGAATGCAGTGGATGACCTTGGTGTCTTTGATGTCTGATCAATGATGGCCTGGGATGCAGTGGATGACCCTGGCATCTTTGATGTCTGTTCAGTGATGGCCTGGGATGCAGTGGATGACCTTGGCATCTTTGATGTCTGAACAGTGATGGCCTGGGATGCAGTGGATGACCTTGGCATCTTTGATGTCTGACCAAGATCTAATGCTCCACAGTGCCTGCTTCAGCCACCTTTATGAACAATGGAACAAATTGTTCTCATCTACCCATTCTGCCAGGGGAAGTCTTGAAATGATTGGGGCAGACACCGCCCCCCCCCCACCCCCAGTGAGGCCCTCGACCTAGTTTAGCCCGTCTGCAGAGATGGTTTACTAGGGTGTGGTTGCTGCAACACTATACCTTGGAGTCACAGGTGAGAGATGGGTGACAGGTGGACACCAAATGTGGATAAGCAGCCCTGAAAAGGGCTTAACGAGCCCTCATACCAGAGGTGCTAGTTCTCCCTGAACGCCCCCACACACCTCCTGAATTAGAACAAAACTACAGCCCTAAATAAGTGACTATTAAGGCAGCCATGAGCTTTAGTCTGATGTGTGATATAACTGCAAGTGAGCTTACCCCTGGACGAGAAACCTCAAGTATAGACAGAAATGTTATTGCACTATAGAACAGAAAAAAATGCACAGGATTGATCTTAGGCAAAAGACTCAACAGCTTCTTTTAGTCTCAGTTTCCTTATCCGTGAGATGGGGACAGTAGTACCTGGATTGACTTCTTCCTAAGATTTTTGTTAGGATTACATGAGATGACAGTAGGTAGAAGGATGGAGCCGCTAGGCAGTACAGTGGATAGAGCACCAGGCCTAGAGGCAAGAAGAACCATCTTCCTGAGTTCAAATCCGGCCTCAGACACTTCCTAGCCATGTGACCCTGGGCGAGTCACTTCACCCTGTTTGCCTCAGTTTCCTCATCTGTAAAATGCATTGGAGAAGGAAGTGGCAAATCACTCCAGTATCTTTGCCAAGAAAATTGCAAGCAGGGCCATGGAGAGTTGAACACAACTGGACACCAAGAAGGATGGGGACTTAATCTGTGATTATACTGGCATAGAAAACTCCCTCTACTAATACATGGTGACAACTCTGCAATTCATCTTCTTAGAAAGTTACCTAGAGCGCTGAGAGGTTATGATTTATATCCAGGGTTACAGAGGTAGTGTGTGTCTGAGGTTGGATTTGAACTTAGGTCTTCCTGGCTTTGGGGCCAACTCTCCCTCAACTACAGCATGCTGCCTCTCCTTTAATGTAGGCAAAACACTATATAAACATTAAAATACCATAAAAGCTAATGACAGTATCTAAATATCAAGAGACGGTATGTTGTCGTGGATAGGGACTTGGCTTCAAAATCAGGAAGATTTGAGTTCACATATCACCCCTACCACATGCTGACTATGTGACTCAGGACAAAATATTTAGCTTTTCAGTGCCTCTGACAACTCGGTAAGATTTTTAAGTTTCAGAGAGAGTGCCAAGCTGTATTAGTTAAAGATATTTCACTTTTGGAGCTCCTTACGCTGATGAAATCAGATCTGGGGGGGGGGGGAGAGAGAGAGAGAGAGAGAGAGAGAGAGAGAGAGAGAGAGAGAGAGAGAGAGAGAGAGAATAAATTAGGGCATGTGTGGGGGACAAAGAGGAGTGAGGGGTGGGGAGCAGTAGGAGAGATTGTTGGAGGTTACCTCCCACGGGCCTAGGGAGAACACTCCCCTCACATATTAGCTCTTGACATTCCACCCTCTCTCCTGACACTCTGCCCTGGAGACTTCCCCACCCTGCAACTCCTGAATCTGCGAAAACTTGCACAGAATACTAAGTTATGGCACTGTATTTTCAGATTTACTGCACTTCTGCAGTACCTTCAGAAGGGTCTCTCAAGGGATTGTGAAACCCTGAGGTTCAGGTAATTCATTTCACAGTTCAGGGAGATTAAAATATGAGATGAAAGAAAAGGCTTAATATAATTACACGGAAAGCAGCATAGCAGAGACACAGACAAACTCCACGTATAGTTTTCCACACTCCCTAATTGTCCTGAATCCCAGATTTGCTGGGGTTGGTGGCCCTTCCATCTTTGCTGCTTTTATTTCCTCCTGGCCTCCAGAGGAGCCAGTGTTACCACAATCAGGGTGGCAGAGCAGTTAATTTGTGGAGAAGACAGCTGGTGCTGCCAATATTGCTAATGAAGGCACCAGCCTTTTAGCCTCCCTTCTCATCTCTGCTTCTCAGAATCCCTCTTTTCCATCATCCATGTATAGCTTAGGTCCCACTTCCTCTCTCCTCAGTTATTACTATAATGTGGGGTAAACTGGCAAGTGAGCACAGATGTTCCCCACCTGATTTCAGCTCAAGCATTCATGTGGAAACGGGCAGGAGGGAGCCAAGTTCCATCCATGGTGAGTCAGGGGTACTTCCTATGCGATGATGAAAGGTTTCCTAATTGGCTGTGAAGCTGAAAGAACTGATGACTCAGGAATTGCTGGTCAGAAACTAAGCGGACATACAAAAGAGGAAATTTGCTCATCTCTCACTCTCCTTTGAAGCAGTGAGAAAGCAGGACTGTTAAGCTGTATGGAAAGTCTCATGGAGTGTGACCTTTCCTCTACTTTGCCACAAGATTTGAGGACATGGCAATTCCTATTTCTTCCTTTTTCTTCTTTCTTTCTTCTCCTCTTTCTTCTTCTTCTTCTCCTCCTCCTCCTTCTTCTTCTTCTTCTTCTTCTTCTTCTTCTTCTTCTTCTTCTTCTTCTTCTTCTTCTTCTTCTTCTTCTTCTTCTTCAACTTCTCTTCCTCCTCCTCCTCCTTCTTTTTCCTCTTCTTCTAAGTACCAACTACTGAGTTCAGGAGATTCAGATTTCCCATAAAGGGTTCCACTGGTGACCAGAGGTGGTAGTGGATAGTGTCACAATTCTCTCAGCTCCTTGGCCTCATGACTAAAGTCATCTCCTTCACCTCTCATAACTATCTAAGCAGTTGCCAGGTTCTATTGATTCTTCCAGGGTGATGTGTCTTGCATCTGTCCCCTCCTCTTGATCAGGTCTTCTCGTGGACATTATGAGAGACTCCAGACTAGGTCTTCTTGCCTCCAGTCTATCCCCTTTCCAACACGTTCTTCCCACCACTGTCCATGGACTCCTCCTAATGCACCACACTGATCTCATTACTTCCTTACTCAAAGAACTTTATTGACTTACCATTGCCTATAAAATACAATATATACTCCTGATCCTGGCATTTAAGGTCATCTACAATCTGTTTCCATCTTACCCTTCCAGCCTGATCTCATAGTACTCTTCTTTGTGTACACTATGTTCTGGTCAAGACAGATTGCTCTTTGCCCCTCATCCTTATTCTGCCTTCTTGTCGTTCAGTCACGTATGACCCTTTATGACTTTGTTTTGGGTTTTCTTGGCAAAGATACTGCAAGTGGTTTGCCATTTCCTTCTCCAGATCATTTTACAGATGAGGAAACTGAGGCAAATAGGGTTAAGTGACTTGCCCAGGGTCACACAGTGTCTGTGAAGCCAGATTTGAACTCAGGAACATGTCTTCCTGACTCCAAGCCCAGCACTCTATCCACCGTACCACCTAGTTTCCCCGTTCTGCCATCTGCCATTCCTTTGTTCATGTGGTTCCCCCATGCCTGGACATTTCTCCTGTAGTTATCTCACACTCCTTTGTACTTATATTACTCTCTTTTCTATCATGTGATTTGTGTATATACAGTTCCTTGTACTTGAGGACAGGGTTTGTGTTGTATCTACCTTTGTATCTCCAGCACCTAGCTGAAAATAGGTCTTCAATTAATATTTGTTGAGCCAATAAATGAGTGGATCTCTAGGCTGGCTGGTTTTATAGACAAGCACACTATAGTTGGCTGGGAAGGAGGGAGAGGTGAGATTTCCATGTGGTAGAACCCGAGTGATTTTCCCTTTGCATCTCACTGCTTCCTATGCTGTTTGTGTTATTGGGGGAATGTGATATTCTAGGCTATGCTTAGAGCTGCCTGAGGTCTTTGGTACAATGAATACAAAAAGGCTGAGTGATGACGATTTTATGTTACAAGATCAGTAAATGCACCTGATGCTATCTGAGCTTTCCCTTTTCTCTTAGTCATCCTTATATCAAAGATCATTGGAAAATGTGACATTCTACAGGCACTTTACTTCACAACGGGCACCAAGCAGTTGGATCCTCTGCGTGTGACCTATTTTCAGTAATGCCCCAGACACGCTTATGGGGATTGGGGGGTTGGAAAATTTTCTCCAGTGCCAGTTCTAGGCTACTCTCTCTCTCCCCACTTTAAGGTATTGGTTAACATTAGTTGCATCGTTAGATGTTTGTGGTTTCTTTCCTCTATAGTGACAATGTATTTTGCTGAGAATTTATTATATCTTATATAGGCACACATCATCTAATGTAATTCATGGCTTCCACAAAAACATGGCATTAGATGAAACAACATCACAGGGGAGCAGTTGATAGCATAAGAATGCTAAAATGGGAGATATATTTCTAGGCAGCTAGGTGGTACCCTGGTGCAGAGTGCTGGGGCTGGAGTCAGGGAGACTTGAGTTCAAATCTGGCCTCAGACACTTACTAGCTGGGTGACCCTGGGCAAGTCACTTCACCCTATTGCCTCAGTTTCCTCATCTGTAAAATGATCTGGAGAAGGAAATGGCAAACCACTTGCAGTATCTTTGCCAAGAAAACCCCAAATGGGGTCACAAAGAGCCAGACATAATAACAACCTATCACTGCTAGTTATAAGCTATTATAGGCAGGGGAGGAGGTTGATAGATGGGCCAGGCTGGCCAATGTTCTTCAGCAAAACAAGGCCAATTGGAGCAGGAAGGGCTGCGGTGTCAGAGATTTTAAGAGCATACATGAGAACTGGCAGGAATCTTGGTGGTCATCTAGTCCAATCCCAATATGGAGAGTGGGGATATTTTACTTCCCTTCCCCCAACTACATGGTCTAGATAAACTGGCCTTCTGTCTGTTCCTCACACGTGATACTTTGTCTCCCACCTCTGTCTGTGCCTTTCCACCAGTTGTCTCCTGTGCCTGGAATGCTCTTCCGACCACCTTTGCCTCATAGAAGTCTTCACTTCCTTCAAGATGCAGATCGGGTACCCCCTTCTTCTACATAAAACCTTTCCTGATCCACCCCCCCCCACAGCTAGTGCCCTCTCTCCCTAATTACCTTGTGTTTAACTATCATACATTTAATTTATATTTATTCTGTACTGATTTATCCTGAACCTATTTATACACAGAGGGTGTCCCGAAAGTTTTAATGCAGTTTGAAACTTAAATTGCTTAAGCTTATCTACAGCCATATGAAAAAATGCTTTAAATCACTATTACTTAGAAAACTACAAATCAAAATAACTCTCAGGTACCACATCACATCTACCAGATTGGCTAACATGACAAAACAGGAAAATGGTAAATGTTGGAGAAGATGTGGGAAAATTGGAACACTAATGCATTGTTAGTGGAGTTGTGAACTGATCCAACCATTCTGGAGAGCAATTTGGATCTATGCCCAAAGGGCTACAAAACTGTGCATACCCTTTGACCAGCAATATCGCTCCTAGGGCTGTATCCCAAAGAGATCATAAAAATGGGGAAAGGATCCACATGTACAAAAACATTTATAGCAGCTCTTTTTGTGGTGGCTAAGAATTGAAAATTGAGAGGATGCCCATCAGTTGGGGAATGGCTGAACAAGTTGTGGTATATGAATATAATGGAATGCTATTTGTTCCATAAGAAATGATGAGCAGACAGACTTCAGAAAAACCTGGAAAGAATCATATGAACTGATGCTGAGCAGAACCAGGAGAACATTGTACACAGTTACAGCCACATTGTTTGATGACTAACTTTGATACACTTGGGTCTTCTCAGCAATGCAAGGTTCTAAGACATCTCCAAAAGGCTCATGATGGAAAATGCTTTTCACATCCAAAGAATTACGGAGTCTGAATGCAGACTGAAGCAAACTATTTGCTCTCTCTTTTTTTGTTTCTTCTTTCTTGTGCTTTCTCTCATTAGTTCTAATTCTTCTTTACAACATGAGTAATGTGAAAATATGTTTAATATGAATGTATATATGGGGCCTATATCAGATTGCACATCATCTTGGGGAGGGGGAATGGGAGGGAGTGAGAGAAAATTTAGAACTCAAAATCTGATGGAAATGAATGTTGAAAACTAAAAATAAATTTTTTAAAAAGCTTAAGCTTTAATGGCTTAAATCTGCACTAAGACGTTTGGGACACCCTGTGTGTACACGTTCTCTTCCTCTTCCTCCCTCTCCCTCCCCACCAAAAAACCTTGTAAGTTCCTTAAGAGTAAGGATTAATTTTTGTCTTTGTTTTATTGGCACCTACCCCAATGCCTGGCACATAGTAGATGCTTAAGGACTGTTTGTTGATTGATTTTTATGACTCCAATTTCCCTTACTAGGGTGTAAGCTTCTTGAGGGGAAGGATGAAGCTTCCTTTATTATTATTGTTGTTTGTCCTTCATTCCCAAAGAGGACCATGACATCAGGGAAGTGATGCCATGACGTGCAAGTGAATTGGATTTAAGTGAAGAAGGGCTGTGCAAAGTCAGCAGCCTCACTTTTCCTCCAGAGCCATCTGGATCCGGCGGCAAGATAGAGATCAGGATGACTGGAGATGGCCATCATTTATCATTATACCTTCCCCCAGAACACTAGAATGAGGGAAGCAGAAGGGGTCTTAGATCAGCCAGTCCAAACCACCTGGGTAAGAAAACAGACTCAGAGAGGTGATCTCATTTATCAGAGGGGTGATTTCATTTATCCAAGGCTTCACCTAGTAACTGGCAAAGTTGGAATTTGAACCCAGGTCTTTCAACTACCAAATCCAGTGTTCTTTCCACTCTAATGAGATGCTTCCCAGGGCTCTAAACATGAGTATTCAATAAACATCTACTGACTGTCCAATGAATCAGGCCATTCAGCGGCCCAATAATACCTGTGAGTGACAGCTGGCTTTGTAACAAAGGCCCCAGGGGCTCAGGACTCAGAAATCTTCAGGCAAGTTGTGCAATAGAGTTTGAAAGCAGGACTTGCCGCAACTTTGGAGGAATGAGAGGGAGGAGAGGAAATCATTCCATTACTAACTCTGACAGAGAAATGAAGACAGATTCACCCCTGTGCCCGCTGGGTAGGGTGTATGCCCTTTATTTGCAGATAAGGAAATCACTTGGCTCCAGATTTATGATCTATCTGGAGCATTGTTTAAACGCATTGCTAAATTCACTTCCTGGACGTGTGTGTGAGAGGATTGTGTACACTCACCTACAAGCCCTGGGGAGGGTGTCTGCTCCCAGGGCACACAAACATGCTAATTTTCAGCCCCTCCTTTTCTTCCTCCTCTCCTGCCTGATCCTGCCTGGCCCCCATAGTGAACTCCAGAACTCTTTTTGCATGGGACCAGGTTGGAGAGGTTCAGTCTCCTTTGTCAAACCTCCTCCAGGTTAGAAGAATGCATAGGTCAAGACCCATGGGTAAGATCAAGAAACGCCTTCAAGAGATCAAGAACCAATGGAGCCGGCTGGCCAAAGTTGATTTCAGTCACAATGAAAGTGCCAGGTTGGCCATGGATGCCCTTCTGGACGGCGGCCCAGAGTCATACCAGAATGCCTTGAGCAAAGAAGGGGAGGTGGACTTCCTGTCCTCTGTGGAAGCTCAGTATATTCAGGAAAATGCCAAGGAACCCTATTACGCCAAGGAACCCCCTGTGGAGGGAGAGCTGGGCCTGAAGGTGAATGACTGCAGCTCTCTCCAGTCTGGCACCTATTTCCCCATATTGTCTGAGGGCAGTGAGCCAGCCCTGCTGCAGAGCTGGAGTGAGGCTGAGAAGCCTTACCTGAAGGAGAAGTCCAGCGCGACCGTGTACTTCCAGACAGACAAGCACAACAATATTAGGGACCTCATCCGCCGCTGCATCAGCAAGACCAGTCAGGTAGAGAGGGGCCCAAGGGGGTCAGGCCCCTGTTCCTTCAGGGATATATGTGGGGGGGGCAGGGAGGCCAGGGGCTGGGTATGGAGCTGGGGCTTAGGTGTCCAGGTATATTTCACACTGATCCCTGCTGATCCCTGTAGCTTCAGCCTCTTTCTATCAGCTCAGCTTGGTCTCTGACTACTGGGGCTTCTCATGGTGAGCTGATTTCCTGACCTAATAAAGTATAAACTCCTTGAGGGCAGGAACAGTTTCATTTTCATTTTATTTTTTTAACCTCTGTGCCTGGCACACAGTAGGCACTTGTTTAATTGCTTAGTAGGGCAGCAGTAAAAGAATATCACTACAAATCAAGTCTATGTAGTACTTCTGATGCTCATAAAGTACTTTACGCATATTATACCATGTGACCTTCACGGCAGCCCTTTGAAGGTGCTGCTGTGAATGGAAGAGACCTTGGCGGTAAGAGAGTCCAGGTGGGAGCTAATGCCCCAGGGGAAGTGACAGAAGCAGGATTCTAACTCAGGTCCTCTGATGCCAAAACCAATGTTTGTTCCATTGTGTGACAGGAAGCCAAGGCCCCCTGATTGACAGCTCACAGGATTTGAAACAGGGGAGGACCTTAGAGATCATTATTACAACCCTCCTGTTTTACAGATGAGCAAACTAAGCCCTAGAGAAATTAAGGTCATATGCCTAGTAAGTACCAGAACCTGCACTTAGACCCAGGTCCTCTGATTCTTTTTCAGGACAACACACTAGGGACTCAGATTAGAAAGATTATCATCATTTTATGTCACCTCCAACCAAACCAGTCCAGAGCCACATTCCCACAGATTGTTGCTGGGCTGTAAGAATGGGTCTTGGACCCCAGAAGACCTGGGTTCCAGTCTCACCTCTGTCGCAGAATGGCTGTGTGACCCTGGGCAATTCACTGAACTTCTCTGGACCTCAGTTTCCCCATCTGTAGAACGGGCCTAATGATAGCATCTGTTTCCCAGCATTGTTGGGAGGATCAAATTAGAGAGTATTTGTAAAGGGCTTTGCAAACCCTAAAGTGTGATAGAAATGCTGGCTATTAGTATCAGGAGGCATCCAAACTTGACCAAGTCACTTCACTTCCCTAGCCCCAGTTTCCTTCAAAATAGGGATATTAACGCTTGTGATACCTCACAGTGTCCTCGTGAGGGTGAAAAGAGATGATTGAGAGTACTTTGTCCGCCTTACAGAAACATTAGCTATTATTTCACACACACACACACACACACATTGTATTATACACACATACACATATGTGTGCATATCCATATACATACAGACACACGCATGCATATGTCTGTAACATATACACATATATAGACATAGACATATAGACACATATGCATATACACATAATACATGCATACACACATATACACATTAATACCCATCTATACCTATACAGACACACGCATATGTGTACATATGTACATACATGTGTGTAGATATACACATCTGCATGTACACAAAAGCAATATGCATATATACATACATATACACATACATACACACATATATACATACACATATGCACATACATATGCATACATGCATATAAACATATACATATATGTACATATACATACATATACGTGTGTGTGTGTGTGTGTACACACAACCCTTTGAAGACTCAAAAGAATAACTTCTCTGATGGTGGCATTTCAGACACCATGGCAGGCAGTGGGGAAAATCACTTGAGAAAAGTCATCCCTCTCTAATCATAGGACATCAGCAGCTGCCTGCTGCTGGGGCCAGCGGTGCTCCTTGCCCAGTGCCCTGACATCCTAGCTGTGGAGATAGTGATGTCAAGACTGTAAGCTCCTTGAGGGCAGGGACTGTCTTTTGTCTCTTTTGTATCCCCAGCGCCTTGGCACAGTGCCTGACACATACATAGTAGGTGCTTAATGTTTATTGATTGTTGTCCTTCCACATAAAGCTACACCAAATATGATTCTGGAGAGGATGCAAAGGACAATCATTTCACTGTGTGTGTCCATTCATGAAATATGTCTGTCCTCTTTAGAGGATGGGCTATTCTGCTTGTCTTTCTTTGCCTTCCCTCTTGCCTTTGTCCTTTATCTGTGTGTCTCTGCTAAAACTGGCATACAAATTGGGTTTTAGAGCTGGAAGGAGCCTTAGAAATCAGCTGGTCTGAGCCCCATCTTTTAAATGATTGAAGGTGGTTTAGAGTAACTCATGGGAGGAGAGCATGCTGCTTTGTCCCTTACACAGGTCTTTGCAGATCGACTTCTCTGCTGAGGCCAGTCTTAGGCCTAAGCTCGCTCTCAGGGCAAATATTTGAAACCATTAAGGTCCTTCAGTTTTCTCATCTGTAAAATGAGGCTAATACCTTTAGCAGCCACATCAGAAGGTCGCTGTGAGGCTCAAGTGAGATCAAGTTGGGCTTTGCAAACCTTCAAGTGCTATGTAAAACTGTCTGTTTATTACCACAAACAGGGCGGGGGTGGGGGCGGAATGGTAATGGTGGGTGGCTCTTTGGCTTGTCAAGGCACCACAGTTTATCTCAGCTGTTTTTATGTTTCTGTGACCACATGATTTGGTGCTGACAGACGAACACAACGAGAATGCTTTACTTGGGAGAGTCTGGACCTGGGAGTCAAGAGCCTGGCCTGAGGTTTGAGCTCTGGCTCTGTCACTAACTTTCTTCTATGACCTTGACCAAGTGCTTTAACCTCCAGGGGCTCAGTTTCCTCATCTGTGATATGGGGACAAAAAAATCTTGCGGCACTGTGGGTGGTGATGAGAGATGTACCTTAAGGAGACTTAGGCTCAGCAGAAGGATTTAGCAGACTGGATCTGGAGGCCGAGGACCTGGCTTTGAACACAGGCTCTGCTAATGAATAATCACACTGTAAGGCTTGCAAATCATCTTACACAAATGACGTCATTGGATCCTAGATTCCAGGCAAGGCCTCACTTTGCAGTAAGCTTTTCCTGGTTTCTCTCCTCTGCAGCCCCCAACCTCCAGCTAACGTCTTCCCCAATAAGCTTGTTTTCCATCTACTCTATTCAGCATGTATCTTATTTATATAGATTGCTTATAAATTATAAATTTATATAAATTAAGGATTGCTTTTGTTCTATCCCTGGCTCTTTCTTCTTCTTGTTCAGCCTTTTCAGCCATGTCTAACTCTTTGTGACCCCATTTGGGGTTTTCTTAACAAAGATACTGGAGATGAGGAAACTGAGGCAAACAGGGTTGTGACTTGCCCAGGGTCGCACAGCCAGTAAGTGTCTGAGGCCACATTTGGACTCAGGAAGAGGAGTCTCTACCCACTGTGCACCTCGCTGCTCCATCCCCAGCTCTTGGGTTTTGATAAATGCTTATTGATCCATTGATAAGGTGCTATTATTTATTCCCATTTCACAGACGAGGAAATTGAGGCTCCAAGAAATTAGCTTGTTTTCGCAGGGTGCAGAGTTAGTGCCTCAGGCAGAATTTGAACCCATGCCTTCCTGCCTCCAAGTGAAGTGCTCCCTCCGCTACATTACCCTAGGCAAGTCTCTTTACCTATCTAGGTCTCAGTTTCCTGGTCTGTAGACGAGAAGATTAGACAACCTTCCAGCTCTAAATCTCTGCAGTGGCCCATCACTGCAGGTGTTCACATGGAGACTGGCTGGCCACTTTGGGAGAATGTGGTAAAGGTAGTTTTCATTCAGGTTAGACCCCATGGCCTTCGAGGTCCTCCCAAATCTTCAATTCTGGGAACAGAGGCAAGGAATAGGGGCTAGGGATCTGTGACTTCATCAGTGTAGGAAACTCCCAGGTGAGGAATCACCCTCCACCAATGTACCTTCTCTACAGCTCACAGCCTTACAGAGCTGCCGAGGGCCCCTGTTATGTGCTTGGCCCCAGGGGGAGTCCTGGGGATACAAAAAGTTAGTCCCTGCCCTCCAGGAGCTCATAGTCTAACCGGGGGCGATGACATACAAACCACTATGTACATTCAAGGGATATACAGGATAAATTGGGGACAGTCACCCAAGGAAGGATCAGAAGAGGGGATTTTAGCTGAGATGTGAAGGAAGTCAGGGAAACTGAAAGGAAGAGATGAGGAGGGGGAACATCCCAGTAACAAGGGGCAGCCACATAAAATGCCCAGAGTCAAGAGTTGGAATGTGACTTGCCCCGGGTCACAGAACCAGAGGCCACACTTGAACATAGGTCATCCTGATTCCCAGGCTGGCTCTTTCCACTCTTCCACGGCCATGATCCTAAAATGGTCTAGAAATGTAAGTCATCCTTATTGTTGTGCCCCCAGTAAAGCCCTTAACCCAGGTCTTCAGGCAGAACCCCCCCTTTCCCCACTCTAACAAAAGGGAACTGTCTGCCACCTGGGGAGCCCTCTGAGGCGGTACCTGTGGGCAGCAGGACCTCTCCCTGCAGAAAGGGCCCCTCTCCGACCCAAAGGCCAGTCGGGATTGCCCCCATGATTTTGCCCCTGAACTTGCCCAGGATAACACTACCCCTAACACGGACCCTTCTGTTCTTCCAGTCTTCTTACACAGTCCTCCTAGCCTGGACCCTGCACAGACTCTTAACACGGAGGCACTGACTGACTGGTCTGGCTATTCCTCCATTTTCCGACTCTGGGAGTTTTCCCCGGCTGTCCCCCCACGCCCGGAACGCTCTTCCTCCCCATTTCTGGGCCTCCTTCCAGCCGCAGCTGAAGCCCCACCTTCTGCAGCCAGCCTTTCCCAGGGTGCCTTAATCTCAATGCCTCCCCTTTGGGATTACCCCCAATTCAACCCAGAGGTATCTTATTTCTACAGAGTTGCTTGCATGCTGGGTTCTCCCTTAAGACCGGGAGCTCCTGGTCAGCAGGGTCTGCCTTGTTGCCTTTCTTTGTATCCCCAGCCCTTAGCAGATTGCCAGGCTCACAGCAGGCACTTAATGCTTGTTGACTTGACAGGAAGCAAGACCTCTGGGAGGGCAGAATCAGAGGGCACAGTCATGATCGGAAAAAATGTCCTGGAACCAGCCTTTTCCTATCATAGCCACTGAGCACTGCTGAGCTGGCATCAGGCCCCGTGCCAACTGCCCAAGGGCAGCTTAGCCAGGAGGGTTACAAAATGCTTCAGAGTGAACTGATGGAATCTTTTGAATAATCTGTTAAACCCCTAAGGAACGACCGTATCTGCCACCCACACCAGCGATCAGATGTCTACATGCCACGCCTACAGAACAAGGGGCTCCCCAAAGTGCTCTTGGGGCAAGGGGTTAAGTGACTTGGGGGCCTGTAGTTAGGAAGAGTTCAAATCCAGCCTCAAACCCTTTTACAAGCTGTGTGAGCCTCTTTGCCCCAGTTTCCTCGTCTGTAAAATGAGTTGAAGAAATGGCAAACAACTCCAGTATCTTGGCCGAGAGAAGCCCAGCGGGGGTCACAGAGAGCTGTACGTGACTGAAATGACTGAACAACAAAAGAACACACACTGTGTACCTTTTAATGTCCTTCACAATCTAGCCCTAACCTACCTTTTCTAAGGTTCCCAAAGTCTTGGTACCGTTTTAACCCTTAATAGGTTAAAGATTTTTAGGTCACCCTGTATGTTAACTCCCCTTCCCTCACTCCTCAGTCCAGCCAAAATGGCTCTCTTGCTGTTCCTTACCTGTCTTTGCCGGAGAATTCCCCAAGTTTGAAATACCCTCCTGACTCGTCTCTGCCTTTTAGAATCAACACCTTATTCAAGAGGCCTTTCCTGATCCCTCTGGCTGGCAGTGCCATCCTCCCCTCTCTACCCACCCTACTTACCAAGTATTAGTTTTTATCTATTTGTCTCTCATATTTGAACCTATCATCTCCATAGAATGTAAACTTGAGGTCACACAGATTTCCATTTTCGTCTTTGTGCCCCCAACACCTGGCACAACAGGTGGCACAAAAGTGGGTGCTAAATCATTGCTCGTTGACTGAAATCCTGCATTCTTTCCCACTGCCCAGAATGGCCTGTCCTGAAAGGCATGAGCTCTCTCCATCAGGGGCATTAGACAGGGGCCTCTGAGGAGGGAGTAGCAAGTTAGAAGATGAGATCTCAGGGAGCAGCGTCCACAGATGAGGTGTTTTCCTGACCTCTCTTTGGTCTCTGGAAATATGCAGCCCCCTTTCTAATGTCTATCTGGGTGTATGTGTATCCTTTCATAGCTCTATGTGTGTGTGTCTATTCATAGCTCTGTGTATGTGTGTGTGTCCATTCATAGCTCTATGTCTGTGTATCCATTCATAGCTCTGTGTATGAACATTGTACAGTTATGTGTGTGTGTCCATTCATAGCTCTGTGTATGTGTGTGTGTCCATTCATAGCTCTATGTCTGTGTATCCATTCATAGCTCTGTGTATGAACATTGTACAGTTATGTGTGTGTGTCCATTCATAGCTCTATGTCTGTGTGTATGTCCATTCATAGCTCTGTGTCTGTGTGTGTGTCCATTCATAGCTCTATGTCTGTGTGTGTGTCCATTCATAGCTCTATGTCTGTGTGTATGTGTTCATTCATAGCTCTATGTCTGTGTGTGTGTGTCCATTCATAGCTCTGTGTCTGTGTGTGTGTGTCCATTCATAGCTCTGTGTATCTGTGTGTGTGTGTCCATTCATAGCTCTATGTCTGTGTACCCATTCATAGCTCTGTGTCTGTGTGTGTGTGTCCATTCATAGCTCTGTGTATGCACACTGTACAGTTATCTATTTCATTCCTCTGTCTGTATCACAGGATCCTAGAACTGCTGAAAAGGACTTCACATCATCTAGTCTAACCCATCCCTGAAGAAGAATTTCCCTTTCGATACCACCAAAAAGTGGTCATCCAATCTTTCCTTGGATAGTTCCAGTAAGGGGGAACTCCCTCTCTACCTCCTAAGGCTGCCCATCACACTTCTGGATAGCAACATTGGTTAGGAAGCCTTTTCCTAGCATCAAGCCTAAATTCATCTCTTCTCCACTTCAACCCATTACTCTTACTTCTTTCCTCTAGTACCCACCAAACAGAACATGTCTAGCACCTTTTCTGAATGCCATCAAGCATTGATTAAATTACCTACTAGGTGCCAGGCACTGTGCTAAGTGCTAGGGATGCAAATACAGAAACAAACCTATTCTAATAGCGGAAGACAACACATAAAAGAGAGCTAAAAAGTGGGAGGGGGATGGAGGGGGGAGGTGTGAAGTACAGAGCACAAAGGATGGCTGTCCTGGGCCCTTCCTCAAAATGGAGGCCCTGGGAATAACTCACCAATGGGAAAAGAGGACCGCAGGGATGGAGAGAGAAGGCAAGTTGTCAGGGTGGTGATTTCTGTATGAGTCCTTCAGATACTTGTGCGTCTGTCTCATCTCTCTGTGTCCCTTTGTCTGTATATTAACCCATATAGATTGTATCTTGATGTCAGTCTATGTATGCCTACCAATGTGTCCTTGCCTGTGATTGGTTGTCATTTCCCACTAAGTGAGTTCTGCCCCTTTGCCCCTACCTGTACGTTTGGTCTATGCAGGAATGGGGAACCTGTGGCCTTGAGGCCTTATGTGGCCCTCTGGGTCCTCAAGTGTGGCCCTTTGACTGATTCCAAACTTCACAGAACAAATCTCCTTAATAAAAGGATTTGTTCTGTAAATTGAACTCAGTCAAAAGGCTTTGCTTGAGGATCTAGAAGGCCACATGTGGCCTCGAGGCTGCCGGTTCCCCAGTCCTCTATTCTATATCCCTGCCCTTTGACAAGCTTTTCCCTTTTGACACTGACACCTACAGAGACATCAGAGCAGTTTTGGTGAAAGACATGCCCCAAAACAAGAGGAAGAAAATTGGAGGAGAAGCAAAAGTAATAAGGGGAGAAGGGAAAGGGAGCAAAGGAGGAGCTCCAAGAGGGGCTGGAGAGGGGAGTGGTAGAGGGACATCAGCAATTGCCCCAAGTGGCATTTGGTAGCGCCCGTTCAGACTTAAACTAACCCAGCCACTTCTGGTCCCTCCAGAAACAGCCAGTGAATCCATTTCCAACATAGCAAGCTCCTTGAGGACAGGGATTGTCTTTTGCTTTTTTTTTTTATCCCCACCCCTGCCCTGTCTCAGCACAGTGCCTGACGCATAGTAGGGTCTTAATAAGTGCTTACTGATGACAGACTGGTTCTGAAGAGCCTTCTTCTCCTGGGATAGAGAGGCAGTGGGTTGTCACAGAAAAAGCAGCGCCCTTGGAGTCAGAAGATGCAGGTTCAAGTCCTGATGGTCATTTGTTTCCCCACTGCGTGACCTTGGGCCCGTGACTTAGCTTCTCTGGGCTTCAGTCTCACCTGTAAAATAGAAGTAATTCACAATGATAATAATAACTGCTCTGCCTCCCAGTACTGGGTGAGAATTATACACAATCGTGTATTTGAATAAATTCTGGCAAGCTTTGTAGCACAAACCTAAGAGCGAGGTGTCGTCCAGCTTGGAGAGCCTCTCAGAGACCATGGCCCCCAAGGGCCCCCCTCCCTCTAGGCCCAGAGAACTGAAGCTCCCAGCAGAGCTGAGTCCAGCACCCAAGGCTCCCGACTCCCGTTTCCCTGCTCTCTCTTCTATATCTCACTGCGCCTCCCTCCACTTAAGGCTCCTGTTCCCGTCTTGGCCTTTGTAGGCTTGCAGCTTCCTCCTTGCCCCAAGAGGAGTCCTATAGATTTAGAGCTGGAGGCAATCTCGGAGGTCCTCTAGTACAGCCACTCCATTTTACAGATGGGTAAACTGAGGCCCAGAGAGGCTAAGGGAGTTCCTTAGAGTCATACAGCTGCTAGGTATCTGAGGCAGAATTAGAAGCCAGATTTTTTGACTCCAAGTCCAGTATTCCATCTACTGTCCCACCAGCATCTCCCCAAATTTAAAGCATAAACCCCTTAGAAAAGGGTTAGGCCCAGGAAGGGAGAGACTCAAGGAGTCCCCGATGGCCTAGGATCTAAACATCCAATAACCAAGTGTGAGACCACAAGCCAAAGGCAAAGGGCATAACCCCATTTGTGTTCCCAGCTCTCTCTCTGGGCTCATGGGGCCTGGGGTCAGAAAATACTTCTGCACAGACCAAAACAGATCCTGTTTGGTTCCAGCAGAATTTTCCAGGATCAATTTGGGACCATTTTGGCCCTGGGCTCCTCGAGATATACCATAATTCAAGACCATCGGGGCTATTTAGTGCAACTCCCTGTTTTACAGATGAAAAAAACTGACTGCCAACACAATGGAAAAGCCTGGAAGTGTGAGGCCTGTGTCCTGGTCAGGAATGTGGGTGTGGGTGGAGAAAAGGGATGGTCCAGAGGGGAAGGAGTCCCGTTAGCTTTGTAAACCTTCATGTGCCTATAAATGTGGGCTATCATTCGGCTCTTATTCTCACCTTGAAATCTTCCTTGAGTTACATTTATCTGGGAAAATTGGAGGGAAATCCCAATAACCTGGAAACCCATCTGGATGGGCCCCATGGCACCTGGTGGCTCCATGGTCCCATTTTCTGGGACACTCCAAATCTGTCATGATTCTAACAGGTCCCCACGGGCTATAGCCATCATTCCAGCCTGGTCTCTGAGCAAATCCTAGCTTGATTTGCAAGGCACTATCATTTTTCCAAGGAAGAGCCACTTTCTTCGTCCAGTATTCTCCTAGAAGCCCTTCCCTTCCTCCCTCCCTTCTTCACTCCCTCCCTTCATTCCCTTCCTTCTTCCCTCCCTCCCTTTTTCTTCCTCCCTCCCCTGTCTCCTCCCTTCCTTCCTTCCTTACTCCCTCCCTCCCTCCTTTCCTTCCTTCCTTTCTTCCTTCCTTCACTTTCTGTCACTTTTGTCATCTGTAAAATGAAAGGAAATTGGACTAATGACCTCCAAGGTACTTTCTTGCTCTAAATTTATGATCCTATAACCCCATCTATCTCCCAGGTATTGTCAGCTTAGGTGTGGCTGTTTGTTTTTTGTTTTTTTTTTTTTTTCATCTTTGCAGTCCCAGCCTCTACTGCAAGGGTTTGCACAATAGTTGCTGTTTACTAAATGGCTGTTGAATTAAATTAAGTCAAACACTGCTGTTGGGGGGAGGAATCTCTTTGGTCCTCTCTGCCTTGGGACCCCCGTTAGACCAGGCCTACCCCAAACCCAACAAGCTTGGCTAAAACTAGAACCAGCTCTGAAGTGTAATAAGGTGTTTGCCTTATTGTATTCTACCCTGAGGCCTCTGGTGAGTGGTCTTGTCTGCCCTGGCCCAGGTCCTGGTCATCCTAATGGATGTATTCACGGATACGGAGATCTTCTGTGACGTGCTAGAGGCTGCCAACAAGAGGGGTGTGTTTGTCTGTGTGCTCCTCGACCAATGTGGCGTGAAGCTCTTTCGGGAGATGTGTGACAAGGCTGAAATCCTGGATAGTCACCTGAAGGTAGGAATGGCCTCAAAGCGGCTTGTTGGCTCTGAGCCTTCAGTCCTCTGTTCCCCAAAAGGGAGGATTCCAGGGTCAGACATGGGTTCCAAAAAAAAAAAAAGAAAAAAAAATACTAAAAGAAACGAGATGTGCAGCAACTATTCAGATAGCCTTGCACTGAAGGCTCCTCTCCCTGAATAAAACAGGACCTCCCTCCGCTAAAGATTTATTTTTGTAGCCAACAGTCAGTATTCAAATTTACATTCCCAGTAGAAACAGTCTAGTACACTACACATAGGTGCTCAACGAATGTTTCTTGAATATATGGCCAAATGCCATCAATGAATGTTACAGAAGTATTTGTTGAATATTTAGAGGAGTCCTCAAAAGGTGGATAAACCACAGAGATACACCCCTCTTCTCCAAGGGAACCTGCTTGGTAAAATGTCTTGGTGACTTCACGAGCCAAGCAAATTCTGGTATACTCATCATCTCGATACAGTGAATGGTCATTCAACAAACCATCCATCCATTCATCCACCAAGCATCTATGAAAATACCATTCCGTACAAGGAATCATGATCCCCATACCCAGCATAGAGTCTATAGATGTGGAACCATTTCCCCGAAATTTCTCTTCCCTACACCCTCAGATCTTGACTTCATACCAGTTATTTAGAAGCCATACAGGGCATTAAAGGAACCACACAATGTGATGTCTGGAAGAACTTGGGATATAAACTGAGGTCTCCTGACTCCTCCAGCAGGGCTCTTTCCATTGTATCGAGTTTCCTTGACAAATGGGATCCTAATCTTAGAAATTTTATAGAAGGATTACAGAAAAAAAAAAAAACACCTGGCAGGGGCTTTATCGATAATTAAGTCCGACTCCCTCACTTTACAAATGAGGAAAGTGAGGCCTAAAGCCATATAGTGGCTTGCCGTTAGTTATTGGTAGTTACTCTCTTACCCTTTCTAGTGCTTCAAGGACACTGCCAGGAAATAGCAGGCCATTAGAGCTGGACAGAGGTCTCACTCAGGACATGAAGTCATCTGGGGTGTGTTTGTTTTTTCAAATTCTTCCTGGGGCACAGCTAAAGCACAGTCCTATCTTGTATCCAGGCCATTTTTCCCCACTACACACGGACCAGTGTGGTTCGCAGGTTCAGCCCCTTTTCAGCGCTAACACTGGACCCAGATTAGTCACAGTGATAACAGGTAGCACTTCTAAGCACTTTAAGGCTTGCAAAGCACTTTCCCAATATTCTCTCTTTTGGTCCTCGCAACGTCCTAGGGAGGTGGGTGCGATTATTCCCATTGTTCAGATGAAAAAACTGAGGCAGACAGGTTATAAGTAGCCCACCCAGGATAATATAGCTAATAAGCATCCGAAGCAGGATTTGAACTCAGGTCTACATTGACTCCAGGTCTAGCATTCTATCTGTACTACCTGGCTACCTGCTTCATTGTATGATCTCTAATGCCCTTTAAATTTGGATTTTATTAATATCAGAAGGAATAAGCAGTCATCCAGCCTTTGCTTGAAGACCTCCAGGGACAGTGAACTCACTACCCTAGGAGGAAGCCCATTTCATCTTTGGACAGCTCTGACATCAAGCCTAAATCTAATTCTATCCATTGTTCCTACTTCTGTTCTCAGGGGCCAATCAGTACAAATTTAATTCCTCTGCCTATAAGACAGGCTTTAAATTCTTGAAGATAGCTATCATGTGCCCCCCCACAAGTTTCCTTGGGCCAAAATTTAGCCTGAAGCTTCTTCTCCAGGCTAAATATCCCCAATCCCTTCATTCAATCCTTACCTAGCATGAGCTCGAGGCCCCTCCTGGTTGCTGTGTGGACATTCTCCAGGTGACCAATGTTCTTTATAAGATGCCACAGCCAAAACTGAACACTAAAAGAAACTGAGGCCCCGGGGACGTGAAGCCATTTGCTCAAACTCAAATAGGCAGTAAAAGGGAGAGCTTGTTTCAGACCCACCCCCTCTAATTTCACTTCTGGAGTTCTTTCCGCTACATCATTTGGTTGCTTTAAGATTTGAGATGTCCATGAGAACTAAGGGATCATTCAATTATATCTTGAAATTCCTTCCAACAGAACATCTCAGTCCGGAGTGTGGAAGGAGAAACCTACTGTGCCAAGTCTGGAAAGAAGTTCTCAGGCCAAATCCAGGAAAAGTTCATCATCTCTGACTGGAGATATGTCCTCACTGGATCATACAGGTGAGACCTATTACCTAACATCCTCATCTTCTGTTGGGGAATGAGCCAGTGATGAGCCCATCCCCAAAGCCAAGGGGAAGAGCATTCCTGGCATGGATGGCAAGTCGTGTACTGGGAACATAAAGTAAACCAGTTTGGCTGGGACAGGGAGTGCACGAGGGGAAGTGAGGTGAAGTCAGTCTGGAAAGCTTAACCAGAGCCAGGTTGTAAAGGACTTTGAAATGCTGAACAGAAGAGTTTGTATTTGATCCTAGGGGCAATAGGAATCCATTGGACCTTCTAGAGCAGGGGGGTGTCATGGTCAGACTTGTGCTTTAGGAATCGGCAGCTTTATGGAGGCTGGATGAAAGAACAATTAGGGGGCTATTGCAGTAGTCTAGGTGAGGGCCTGAACTAGGGTGGAAGCATGCCCCTTTAATCACTTCCTCTCTCCCCCTAGTTTTCAAAAATCTCCTTATTTATTGGCTCCTTGCCTGCTCTCTACAAGCATGCCCAGATTATCCCCTTCACTTGGCTCTCCTCAAACTATTGTTCCAACTCTCTCTTCCCTTTCATAGCCAAACTCCTAGAAAAAGCTTTCTACAGTCTTTGGGACAACTGCCCTAATTCCTACTCTTTTTATCCAATCTTTGTAATATCAGGCTTCCAACTCCACCATTCAACGGATACAGCTCCATCCAAGGTCTCTAACATCCTCTCCTTGGTCCTCCATCCTTTTTGACTTCCCTGTAGTACTTCACTCTGCTGGCTACTCCTTCCTCTATATTCTCCCTCATTTCATGCTCCAAGGAAACAAAACAAAATAATTCTGAGTCACGGCCACTTCTTAGGGTTGGCTCTACCCCTTGGTCAATTGCCCATAATTGTGACTGACTTACCCAAAGTGAAATATATATTAAGCATTCATTGTATGCCCAGACTCATGGAAATTAAAAAAAAAAACAACCATATGACCTAGTCCTTGTTCTCAAGGAGCTTACTATCTAGCGACCCATGGCACATACAGGACATAACTAGAAAGAAAAACGCTACAAAGCAATAAGTAATCAAGCATCAGACTGTGAGAGACAGACTAGAATTTTAGTGAATGGACAATCATTGTGGGTCAGGGTTAGACAGGAAAGGAGGAGGATCTTGAAAAGAAGAAGGAACAGGAACCTAACTTTGAGATCTCCAGATCTGTATCAGCTTGGCTTGGATCAACCAGAGATGTTCCATTTTCCTCCTTGAGCCCTTTTATTTGCCCCACCTGTAAACCACCCGTTGAGGTGGGATCTTTGATAAGAAGGTCCTGGGACTATAGACATATCAGGGCCTTATGGCAGAGGCCAGTGCTCATTTTCTCCAAGCTGGACCCATACAGAAGACTGCCAACAGACTCCTCAAGATGGTGGGAGGGGGGCCCCAAATAACCCCCAGGGCATCATAGCTCAGGCCAGGTAGGCTGCCAGGTCCCTAGATCTGCCAGGTTGATGAAGAGACAACATCGCAAGCAGGGCCAGCCTCTACAAGTAGTGGCTGTTGTTACAAATCAAATGACAATCATTTTCATGTGTTTTGCATAGAGAAGACTGGAAATACACCACATCTCATGTTAAAAAAAAAAAAAACCACAAACCCAGTTGGGGGCGTCAGTCAACCAGTATTTCCTGGGCCCCTTCTGTAGGTCCAGGTCTATGCTGGGCTTGGTAGGGGCTGTTCTATAAAACAGAGACCCCACTCTGCCAGGCTACAAGTACCAAACTGGATGGTGAGACTTGTAAGTGTGGAAGGAGTCCCAACACGGTGCTTGTTTGTTGTTGTTCAGTCATTTCAGTTGTGTCTGACTCTCTGTGACCCCATTTGGGGTTTTCTTGGCAAAGATACTGGAGTGGTTTGTCATTTCCTTCCCCAGCTTATTTTATATATGAGGAAACTGAGGCAAAGAGGGGTAAGTGACTTGCCCAAGATCACACAGCTAGTGAGGCCAGATTTGAACTCAGGAAGATGAGTCTTTCTGGCTCCAGGCTTTCAGGCTCCAACACTCTATCCACAGCACCACCTAACTGCCCTATGCAACCCTGGGAGGGAAGTGCTATTATGATCCCCATTTGAGAGGTTAAGTGATCTGCCCAGTCATATTGCTAGTACTTCTAGTGTCTGAGGTCACATCTGAACTCAGGTCTTCCTGACTCCAGGTCCAGCGCTCTAGCTATGGTGCCACCTAGTTACAAAAGACCACCATTTTGCTCAAGGCCAGCCTGGGTTAAAGAAATACCATCACAGAAAATATCGAAAGCTGAAGAGGAGACATCAAGAAAACACAGGAGACCAAGTCATGAGCAGCTTCTGCTCAGCAACTCCCCCCTCCCTTCCCCACAGAGACCCTATTCCAACTGCCACATGCAGCTCAAACTAACAGTTGGAATTGGAATTTGATTCTGTTGGCTGGTCCTAACTGGGCTGGAATTCTCAGGTTTGAAGCTGTTCTTTGTGAGTCTGGGCCAGAGTCCTTGCTGCTCAGTGACCAAAGGGGACCCATTTTGCCATTTCAAGCATTTTGGCTTCATTGAGATCTAAAAGGCATTTTGCCCTGGGTTTATTTTCTCTTCATTTTCACTATCCTTGATACATTTTAAGGGGAAATGGAATCCACATGTTTCTAATTTATAGGCACTTCACTCATCCCAAGTGCAGTTTGGGAAGGGCTGTAACCAAAGGGCCCTTATGTGGTGGTCTGTCTACCTTTTTTTGCCTTTTGTTCATTTAGTGGAGATCAAGAAACAGTGACAGGTGACTGAAGCCTCACCTTAAAAGGTGGCAGCTCCAAGTAGAAGCCTGCAAACTGGGAGATTTGCACTCAACCGAAAACTTGATCCAAGCATTTCCTGGGCCCATATTTCTAAGTAAGATCTAAGGGAATGAGCCTGTCTCTAGAGGTTGTAAGATTGAACCCAGGTGAGCTCTGAACAGCTAATTATGAAGTGAGCTTAAGAGCACAAAGAAACATGGAACAAAGAAAATTTTCCTCTCAGCAGATTCTCTTTCCAAATCCTTCTTTCTATACAAATGTTTTCCTCTTGGGACTCCAAGCTTCCCTTTTGGCTGGAGAGGAGAGAGCGAGTCTGGGTCCAGCTGGAAAAATTTGACATTTATTGTGACTCAGGAAAGAAATAAACAATCAAGTGCTCTTTCCTTCTCTCCTCCTCCCCTCCTCAGGAATTCTTACATCCCAAAAACATGACATGAGGATCAAATCTAGAATGCTTTACCCTTCACTAGACCCAAGTTGCTGAATTCTTTTTAAAAATTACTGTTTCCCTGCCCAATATTTCTTAATACCAGAGCTTTACCTCAAAGTTAGCAATTAGGCAAATGCTTTCAAGAAACTTTTGCAAGTTCCTGAGACAATCTAAGGGCTGTTGCATGAAAGTCTAGGGTGAAGTGATCCTAATGGAAAGAACTACACATTCACAAACCCAGCCCACCGAGATGGGGTGAGAGGTTTCCCCTGAGGCCTGGGAACACTAAGATTTGGAAATGCACTAATGAAATGATGTAGAGATAAAAGGCTAACTACAAGTTCCCACTATCATCACGCATAATGAAGGGCAGCCATCCGAGGTGATTTCAGCATGAGGGAGCCAAGCTGAGCCCAGCTGCAGCCCCAGCTTCGTATGGATTTATGATTGTAACCGTCTTCGTCGCCTGTGGGCTCCCTCTCCTTGCCTCCCCTCCTTTCACGTCCCACCCAGAGCTGTTTATAAAAGACCTAGGGCCAAGGGACTGCTTCATGGGAATTCAAGTTGGGTCCACTCTGCCAGATCTGCTTCTCACACAGCCGGCGGAATCTTTCAAAGGCTTTGCTCTGTGTGGGCTCCACTCAAGTGGAGACGCATTTTAGACTGATTTCCGCCCCCTCCCCACCTTTTGGGGTAACCGACAGGCCTCAAACCCGTGGGTGAGATAGGGGGATGCCCAGCCCAAACGTGTGAAGACTTCCCCAGGCAGAACGGGTAGATGAGAACGATTTGTGCCAAGGGTCAAGAAGGCAGCCGAGGGAGGCGCCGTGGAGCACTAAGAGCTTCGTCAGACATTGAAGATGCTAAGGTCAACCGCTGCACCCTGGGCCATCACCGATTGTCCTGCCTTTTGTCTTCCCCTCGGACTTCGATGACTCTGGAGGAAAGTGAGGCTGACAACTTTGTGCAACCCTGCCTCACTTAAATCAAGACAGTACCTCTTGGAAAGATAAGGATGAACAACAGCTTAGGCCTGCGGGGCTTCTTCAGGGAAGGTGAATCTTGAACTCCCTTTACATTAAACTCATCAAAATGTTCATTTCCCTCCCTCCCCACAAGGACAAGGGGTCAGCCTTTTCCTCTGAGCCCTCAAGTGACCCTTGTTCCAAAGAGAGCCGTGGTGGGAATCTTTGTCTTTGTTGATTTGTTTTGAAATTCACAACGGGAGATCCAGCGGCACCATCTTTACAAGAACAAGAAGCGCGCTGGATGTCATCAGGCTGCGAATCACCAGCGGGGTAATGTTTGCTGTGGTTCTAACCCTCAACAGCAACAAGAACACCAGCTCTTTGGAATAAGACAATGAATCCAGCTGACCAACGCCATCAGCCCCACAACGGCCCGCCCGCTTCACCCACTAAGGGGAACCAGAGTTGTTCCCGCGGCAGCAATATTACTTTAGATGCACAGACCAGATATTCGTTTCCAGTCTGGCCGTGGCCGAATTATCCTTCACCACCCGAGCGTCCTTGTCTTTAGCTTTAGGGTGACCTTCGCAAAGTCGACTGCATCCTTGAGACATCTAAGCAGGGTCAGCAGCTAGTGGAAACACTTGGGAGCTGGGAAGACCTGAGTTCAAATCCTACTGGTCACTTATCAGCAGTGTGACCCTGGCCAAGGCACTCGGCCACTCTCTGACTGTTTTCTCATCTGTAAAACTGGGATGATAACGGCACCCAGAGATTGGCTGTGAGAATCCAATGAGGTCATGTGTGTCCATTTCCTTTATATGATCTATAAATGCCGCCTCTTATTACTGTTATTAGGTGGCGGGTGATGAAGTGGATAGAGGATTCAGAATCAGGAAGTTCAAGTTCAACTCCAGACAAGTCACTTCATCTGTTTGTCTCGGTTTCTTTATCTGTAAAATGGGGATAATACGAGCACCCACCTCCGAGGTTTTTTGGAAGATAAAAGGAGATATTGTGAAGTCTTTTACTAATCTTAAAACGCCATATAAATGCTAGCAATTATTATTAGAAAATCCCTAAAATGAAGCACTTCATTAAAACAAAAATCACGGATATGATCATGTAGCAAGTCAAGACAACCCCATTCTCTGCACTCCCTTTCCACTCTCTCTCCCCCGACACACACCAATGAAAATGCGAGGTTCTGACTCAGTACACCCACCCTACACAAAGAAGCCCAAAAAGCTGCAGATGTAAGACTGGACTCCAAGATCGTGGCAAGAATGCCTTTTCTGGCTAGACACTGGGGAATGGGGACTGAAGGCATCTTTACCTAAGGAGGGGTGAAGATACATAGATAGGGGTTTGGAAGTGGGATGAAAAACACTTGAAATCTTATTTTTATTATCATGATTAAGGACTCTCTCAATAAACTCCTAAAGAACCAAAGAACATAAATAATATCACTGATGGCTGCATCACCAACACAATATTCACTGGGCCAATGGCCACGATGAATATGCTGGCATAGTTCTGAATCACAAAATATAACAGACTCTCTACATGGAAGACAGAACCAAAACATTTATTCAAATGCCAGAGAGCCAACTCCCAACACCAGAAAGCCAAATCCATCACAGGCAACAAAGAAACCCATATACAATAACAATGCAGGGGGAACCGCCATCCCAAAGCCTTCTTTCCTGCCTGGGCCTTCCCACAAACACTCACTGCCCAGCTAGCTGCCTTTCTCCCTCAGCTCTAACTGCGCCTAACAACTTCTTCCCAGCTCCTTTCCTGCTCCACCCATTCAGCAAGCTCTTCCCATCACAGGCTTCATGTAACTTAGGCTTCCAAGTGACCTAAGCAGATCACATGGGCCTATTAATGGATGGGAAGATCTTCGAATTAACATTACCATTACAATGGCCCACCCACTAGTCTTTCTCTGACAGTGGTAGCAAAGTATGGTTCCCAAAGACTGGGGATGACCCCTATCCACATACAAGTCTCTTGAAAGGTCTCAGAGTTAACTTCAAACGAACTGTGTAGACACCATAGTCTTCCCTGTAGAATATAAGCTCCTGGAGGCCAGGAATTGTGTCATTTTCCATCTTTGTATCCCTAGCACCCGGGACACAATACCTTGCACATTGTAGGCATTGAATTTTGCTTCAACATCTTTTGGCAAGACACTAGCTGTCTAGGCTGTGGTGCTTCCTCAACTTTTTAAGAGGAGAATATTTAAGATGTTCTCTCTCCTAAGCCCTGAGGGCATGAGAAACCCCCTTCATTACACACACACACACACACATATACACATATAAATATACTGAGAAGGTTGGCTAGATCAGCCATCAGAGGCATCTGTCCTGACTTGTTAAATGGAATAAGGCCATGGAATAACCTGATCTACTCTGGCAGGCTTTAAACATACCTAGTTCAATAGTGGAGTGTAGGTCAAGAACTGAATGTTCCAAATGGCCTGGGATTTTTAAATTTAAAATACAAGAAAGAGTATTAGAATTCTAGTGCTGGGTCTTGTTTTTTTTTTTAAACTTTCTACCATATAGACAACCTTCTTCATATTCCTTTTCATAGATTTAGAGCTTAAAGAGACATTAAAGGTCAGTTATTACAACCTCTCACTTTTTTGGGGGTACATTTTAATTTAACACAATAACAACCAAACTGCCCTGCTGGTCTTGGTCCCCTTCTGAACTTTGTTCTGTTCTTTTCTGGATATTTTTCTTAAAGTGTTATTCACGCTCTTAATTTTCTTCCTTTTTTTGAGGCAGGGGGAGAGGGAGCATCTCTATCACTACCCACAAACCCCTGCCACCCAAATAGAAGACTGTGACAAACATAGCTAGGCAAAACAAATGGACACTTTGGTTGCATCTAAAAATGTGTCTTATTCTCTACTCCATCACCTTTCTGCCAAGAGCTGGGAAACATGCTGCATCACCAGCCTCCCAGAGTGCTAACCAGCCACCGCATTGATCAGAGTTCTGAAGTCCTTCACGGTTTTCAGCTTCCATATTAGAGTCATCCAAACCGTCCTGGTTCTGCTCCCTCAGCTCTGCTCTCATGCTCGCACACGCCTTTCCAGGGTTCTCTGAAACAGACTCTTTTGTACTTTCTTATGGCATAATACTATTCCATTACATTCTTATACCATAATTTGTTCAGCCATTCCAGCCCTTTCACTTTAAACATGAGGAGACTGGGGCTCAAACGACCTGTCCACAGTCAACGGTGGAGATCGTAAGCAGGAACTGAACCTAGGTGCTCTGACTCCACGATAGCACCGCTACTCGGTCAGGACATAAGCAGCCAGTCACGCATGTCTCATGGATTTCTAGGGAGAGGCTAACTAGTCATAGCTAACATTTATAGAGTGGTTTAAGGTTTGCAAAGTGCTTTACATATCTGATGTGATTTCCACAGCAGCCCCAAGAGCTAGGTGGTATTATTACCACCTCTTTAATAGCTGAAGAAATTGAGCCAGAGAGAGGATAGGTGACCTGCCCAGGTTGTGAGGCAGGGTCAAACTCAGTCCTTCCTGACTCCAAGCCCAGCGCCTTACCTGCAACATCATCCCAATAACAGCCTCAGCCTAGGGATCAGCACTGCACTGGGAGCCTGCTCCCCCTTTCCTCTGATCTTACCTGACAGGAGAACAGAGTGTGGCTCAAAACTGTGATGATGGTGAGGAGGGAAGTCTGGGAATGGCAAGAATGTAAATTCTGTTCACCCGACACTTTAAAGGTTTTTAAAGGCTCATATCCATCTTCCTCTAGCAAGCAGGCAGGGGGAAAAGAAAGAAGGGAAGGAGTGAGGGAGAAAGAAAGGGAAAAAAGAGAGAAAGCGAGAAAGAGAGGGAGAGGAGTAAAAAGGGAGGGGAAGGAAAGAAGGGATGGAGGGAAGAAGGGAGGAAGGAAGGAAGGGAAGAAGGAAGGGAGGGAGGGAGGAAGGAAGGGAGGGAGAAAGGAAGGGAGGAAGGAAGTGAGGAAGGAAAGAAGGGGGGAAGGAAGGGAGGGGAGAGAGGAAGGAAGGAAAGGAGGAAGACAAGGAAGAAAGGAAGGGGAAGGAAAGGAGGAAGGGAAGGGAGGAAGGAAAGAAGGGAGGGAGGAATGAAGGATGGGAAAAAGACAAGGAAGATAGGAAGGGGAAGGAAAGAAGGGAGGGAAGGAAGGGAAAAAGAGAGAAAGGGAGTGAGAGAAGAAAGGAGGGAAAGGAAAAAAGGGAGGGAAGGAAGGAGGAAGGAAGGAAGGAAAGAAGGAAGGAAGGAAGGAAGAAAGAAAGGAAAGGAGGGAGAGAGTCACTTTTGCTGGCCCCTAAAGTTTGAGTTGAAGACATCTCACATAATAGGAAGTTACAAAAAGTACTCTTGGGGTAAGGCACCTAGTAACCTCTGGACTTAAGAATAGCCTTTTAAAAAATATTACTGTAGAAATCTACAGCATTGAAATGGGAAGATGTGAACCTGTTCCCTTTTTAAACATAAGCACAAACAAGCTAACTTCTGCATGAGATCCTTCCTTTTCTTCCCAGCAAGTCTAGGGATGTTATCACCTCTTCACTTTGGAGGCCAAGAACCTTTCTTCCATAGACATTTTATAACATCCCAGGGAGAATGAGTATCTGCATTCTGGAAACACTTTGTTCCCCTCTCCCCCAGCCCCATCCTTTAAGTACTCTTATCTATTGTGTCTGTTGTCACCTGGTACTGTCCCTGGCAGGTGACAAAGTGAAGGGGGAGGGGGGACAGGTATTTACAGCAGATCAGGGGGGCAAAGACGTCCAGTAGGTCATCTAGGGGGTGACAAGGCTGGGTCTAGAGTCCCTGCCCAAAGCTGTGTTCAACATACGTCCCACGTGGTTACAATCTTGGATTGAAGAACAGGAAGCCAGAGAAGACAGGGCCAACACGTTTTTCTCTGATACTGTAACTGCCACAGCTGAAACTTGTTTTCTGAGGCCACCGGCCCTTGTGTAGGGTGGGACTGAACCTCCGGAAATGGGAGGGCCACTTCATAGAAGCGGTGACTGACAACACTCAAGCCTGGCCTCCTCCTTGCCAGTCTGTGAGTTTAGTTCTAAAATCCAGCAGCGTTTGCTGATTCAGAGCTGCCTCTCCCTGCCACTTGCACGTTATCTCATTTGCTTTCTCTGCTCTCTCTTAACTTCTAGTTTCTCGTGGCTCTGTGGCCAAGTCCACCGAAACTTCCTCTCCAAGTTCACGGGCCAGGCCGTGGAGCTGTTTGAGGAGGAGTTCCGCCACCTGTACTCTTCCTCTAAACCTGTGATGGGCCAGCGATCCCCTGGGCTGGTCAGGCCCCTCCAGCTGAGGGGAGGGTCCAAACTCCCTCAGGACAGCTTCACTGACAGCAGCTGTCCATCTAGTGACCACACCACCTCTGACCCCTTCAGCGACCCATCTACGAGCAGCAATCCCCACCACCAGTCTCATGCTGTATCTTCAGGGCCAAGTAGCCCCTCTGCTCCAAACCCCCCACTTCCCAGGGTCCATTCCTTCCAGAATGGAAGGAATTATGTCCCCTGGGCACCTCAGTCTCCCCAGACCAGCTACCAGCCAAGGCATTTTGTCGCTGACAGTCCTGTGGGCCTCTACAGCAATCTCAATGTCTACAGTAGGCCTGGGAGGCTGCGTCTAGAGGAGTTGGGCCTAGGGGCCAGGCTGGCTCCTGGATGGAGGCCCTTTTCCAAGCTTCACCTGGTGTCTGAATAGTCCCTTGAATACCAACCAGGGTGGTGATTGAGTCCTCCCTATTCCTGATAGAACATTCTTCTTTTGGCCCTACGTTCCTAGGCCTTGGACCCTATCTGAAAGGCTAACAGGACCTGAAGGGCTAATGGGATTTGATAATGCCTTCAATGGAGGTATTAACTTGGGAAAAAATTCCTGCAGAGATCTAATGACTCTGAGACGTTCACCTCCAACCCCCTTACCTTGCTTTGGCCCATGGTCCCTGGCATTGCCTGATAGCCCCAATTCAGATGTACTAAGCATATTCCAGGCCACAATTTGATTCAACAAAAATTTATTGAAAACCCCCAGACCGTGAACTTTGCACTGAGGTTGCAAAGACAAAAATAGTGAAAATCATCTCTGACCTCCCAGGGATTATGTTTCCTGGGACTTTTTTTTGGTGAATGCAAGGTGATATGCCACTTGATAATGGTGGAATTGTTCTCCTGCCCCCAGCTGCCCTATGATTGTCGAACCCTGAGCATTCAGAAAGAAAAATGCCCATGCCCAGAAATTCAAAGCAGCATGTAGGATTCTGGGAGATCTGAAATGGCCAACTTATTGCTGTCAAGAAACACGATTCAGGAGTATGAGGCTGGAGTACCCCCAAGAAACTAGGTTATAGGTGAGATAATTTAGGGTTCAGGTCCCAGAAATCGTATCCTTAAGCTCTCCTGAAATTCTTGGATAATATCAGGTACTAACCCTGGCAAAGCAGTATGTGGTCTAGACAAAGGTTTACCAAGGGGTCAGGAGGGTTTGGGGCTGATTCAGGTCAAAAGGTATATCAGCTTTGGAGAGGTTAACTAGGGACTGGAGTGGTTACTGGGGAACTGAGGTACCAGGGGATCCTGTTATGCTACCTTGATTCCTGTATAGACAATGCTATAATGAGAAACATGGGAAGGGAGTGGAGAGGGAAATGTCTCTACACATGAACTGCTGTAAGTATGTGAAAGCGAGCATCTATCCACATCCTCCAGCAATGAATTAGCCATGTGGAAACGTCACTTCTGGATGCTCAGCACCAACTCCTTGGAAATGACTTCCTTGCTTGCCAACCCTGCCCCAAACCCCAACCCCCTCTACTCAATCTGCTTTGGCCAGTTTCCTCTTAGCCAGCCACCAACAAAGAGATCCCACAACTCAGAGCCTGAAAGCACTTTGTGCTGAGGCCAAAGTGCCAAGGCCTTGCTGTCTTTTCTTAGAGACACCATCCCTGGGGGCATGAGCCACAACTTCCTATCAACGTTTACACAATGTTCCTGCCTCCATTTCGGGGAAGGCAGATGGTTGCCCTAACTCTCTTTTGTCCCGCACTTTCTTTGTCTCTCTTTTTTTTTTTTTTGCAGGGGGGAAGGCAGGGCAATTGGGGTTAAGCAACTTGCCCAAGAGCACACAGCTAGTAAGTGTGTCAAGTGTCTGAGGCCGCATTTGAACTCAGGTCCTGCTGACTCCAGGGCCGATGCTGTTTCTTCTCTTTTCTGACAGTGGTCATTCAAATGCTGCTGGGTCACTCAAATACGGATGTTTTTACCCCCACTGATGGAGTGAAAGGTGGATGTTGGATTTCACAAAGATCATCTTAATGGGTGTTGATCCCACTGTCTTTGACAACACGGACAGGAAATCAGTAAAGACCACACTGGGCATGAAGATTAGAAAAAGAGACCCTTAAGAATCACTAAATTTGATTCATCAAGCTCACTCCTGAGCATATAGCCTAACGTGGTCAAAGACATCAAAATATTCATAGCAACACTTGTGTGCGTGTGTGTGTGTGTGTGTGTGTGATAGCAAAGAAGGGGTGGGGTGGGGGAAATGCCCATGAGCTGGGATAATGATTGTACAAACTGTAGTATTTTAATATAATGGAATATTATTGTTCTACAAAAATAGACAAATATAAGGATCTCAGAGAAACAAGGGAAGACTTGTGTGAACTGATGCAGAGTAAAGTAAGAGCCAGAAAAACAATATACATGATGACTATAATACAAAATGAAAACACCACGAAAAGACAATCAAACTGAAGATTGATTGAGATGACCAATTGAGGTCTTGGAGAGCAAGCTTCCCTCTGTGCCTCAGGAGAGAGGTTCCGAGTGTTACCTGTGCCTTCAGAAGTGGTTATTCTGAAGGTCAGGACCCTCCTAACAGTTTTCCTTCATTTAAAGGGAGAGTTCAATAGTAGGAGTTGGAGGTATAGCAGGAAATTACTGGGGTATAAAAAACAAAAAGCATCAATACAATTTTTTAAAAAATAGATGTTTAATACAATCAACTTGACTGAGTTCAGTCCTTCTCTTACTGCCCGCCCCAAAACGTCCACTTTACACCCCAATCCTGGTTCCAGGCTATTTTTTCCTATGAAAACCTATTATTCGTCTGTTATTGACACGGACTTCACCTCCAGGCACCACAAACTCTCAATATTACTGAAGCCTTAGCAAGGCTGAATTCCTGAGGACCACACAAACCTAGCTGCCCAATCCTGTGGTGGTTATTGATGGATTGTAGAAAGTCTTATGTTACCAAGCCCATGCACAGCTTCCTTACTCTCAACTTGCTTCTTCAGAGTGGCAGGACTGTCACATATATAGCAGAGATGAGTCACATACAGAGGCTCTCTCCATTTTCCCTTGATCCTAGGAGCTGTTTGACATAGAGAAGCTGTCACTCACTTTCACAGCTTCCTTCTGAAGAGCATGTGTCAGAAAAACTGCAAGGAGAAACTGTAAATATTTCAGACACAAATTTAAGCTCAATACAAACTTTTGTCTATCTACAACACATGCTCAAGGAGACTTTCTAATAATGCTTTCTCAGGTGAGGATATGTAATAGAACAATGGTAAACCACGGCCAGGGTCCTGAAAAGAAGTGGGGAGGAAAATCTCTGTAAGTCCTTTCTTAATTTGGAGGGGAAGGACTTTGTGAAAGTCTATCCCAGGCCATTGAAGTAGTTAACAGAATTAAAAGGTTTCACGACTTTTCTTTTTCATCAGATTGACCAACGAATGAATGCTCCAGGCATTAAGTCTTTATTATGGGATGTTTTAACTCACACAAAGGAAGGTTTGGCTAATGGTGATAAAGGCAGAAACTCAGAGAAAGTGCTACAAGGGAAGGGTATAATCAGGAAGTCTCAGGCAGCTCCACGTTAGAGCCATGACTGACACCCCCAAAGCTCGCTAGCAGCCAGCACCTATAAACCAAGGCATAGAAGGGATATCACCAAGGTTTTCTAGGGAATGAGAGGGTCTCCCTTGGGTGCGTCTAATTGGTTTTCCATTTCTAATTTAACAAGAAGGGTGCTGCTGGGGACTGAATAGTATGTGGAATATTGCATGGTTGTGTTTCCAGAATGGGGGAGAAGATTCAGGAGGAGGGAGGAATGTTTCCTTGGAAGAGGGTGCATGGCATAGGACAGGCTAGGCCTCATAGCCCAGAGAGGAACCTTAGATTAGCAAATCCACCCACCGAAAAGCCGACTATACCTAGAGACAACTGAGTGCGCATGCCCTCATTGGCAGCAGGGTGGAATGAGATTTTAACATTCCAATAAAACAGGCCAGGGCGTGAATTCATGCTGAGCAGGAGTCTCACCACTCAAACACTGAGTCTTGGGGTGTGATGGCATGGCAGGGGAAATGGAAAAAAATTAAAGAATTAAAATATTCGGCTACTTGTAGGGACACTTTGGCACACTTCTTATCCAGCCTTTTCATCCCTTCCCTATACCTCTGCGCCATCAGAGATGTGTTCATAAAGGGACCTCTAATTTAGTTTATAATCAGCCTTCATGAGGAAGGTATCCCTCACACATACTTGGACCTCATCTTTGGTCAGTAATATCCTTCAACACTCCCTTCCGTGATTGAAGAGGAATGCTAGAGGGATAGAGTTTTCTTGGACCTTGTTCCCTTTCATCCTGTTTTGATATTGTAAATCCATGCAATATGTCTTCACAGTATTCAAAGAGTACAGGAGAGAATCCCGTGGTCAACCCAGTTGGGGGTGGACCAACACGAAAGCCATTGCTACTTGGTGCCTACTGCCTCCCTCCCCCGATGGAAACCAAATTGGATGGAGACTTCTAAATAGCATCCAGGGAATTTAATAGACCCCATTCCCTCACGATAAAGACAGAAGAGCAGAGCCACCAGAGATTCACCTATTTTGTGAATGGGTTTGCAAGAACTCTTGGAATTTCCCAAGACTAAAATCGCCTTGTTGAGTAGCGTCAGCAATCTTACTCCACTGTTGTGTGGTAGGTTTGACTGGTTGCTACTGAACCAAAAAGGAGAATTATCTCAGCAACCCTTAGGGAGGGTCAAAGGAAGAGTCCATGGAATTGGAACATAAATTGGGGTACTCATTCTCCAAAGAGTATGCATTTCAAATTTCTTGGGTCCCTGAGTCTAGTTGTCAGGGTCACACCTTGGCCATGAAAAAGGTTCCCTGCTAATTGCTGTTGCAATTTAAAAGTGGAACGAGCCTCTTTGGGAGATAATGGGTTCCCCTTAATCAAAGTCTTCAAGCAAAAGCTGGATGTCTGCTTGTCAAGTATGTTGTAGAAAGGATTCTTTCGGGCATGGATCAGGATACATGGCCAGTGGGGACCCTTCCAATTCTGAAATTCTATGTAAATCAAAAATATGCATAAGCCAATTTGTGAAGTACATTATGTAGAGGAATGCAAGAGGAAAGTCAGAGTCTTAGTTCAGCCTTTGCGGTCTGTGACATGGGCCTGGAAGCCTCATCTTTCCTCCCTGGATTTCCAACTGAGCTGTTCCTCATCTAAGGGACACTGGGTAATTCCACTAGTTTGATCCTTTGTGAAATTTACTCCGCTTTTGGTATCAATGCCTATCCTGGTACAGTGGAGTAGTTTGGGAATTTAAAGGCTTCAGAAAATCTGGCCTTTTGTGAATGGTTAAAGCACCAAGCCTTCATTCTCACACATTTTTATTCATATAAGAGAAGACTTGGCTTAAGGAGATACCTGAGGACAAAAACACAGGGGTAGGGGCAACAGGAGATCAATACAAAGGCAGGAAGCAAAACCTCCGAACTGGGGGCGGGAAAGGGATACCAGGACACTCCACATGGGGCAGCTTGATAATGGAGGCTGATCGATGACACAGCTGAGCACCATGGATTTTACAGGGAGGGGCAACATCTCCCTCTAGCAGGTCTAACTGATTTCCCATCTCTGATGTCACAGGTAGAGAGGCAGTAGGTATTGTCAAGGAACACGTTTCCAGATTGGAGCTTTCTAGGCTTAGAAGATTCCGGAAAAGGGCAAAGACATTTCCAGTAACAAGTAGTGGGATGGTGGCGATAGTGCCCACCGCAGAGATAGCTTGCCACATGGAGGCCAGACCCCCAAAAAGAGAGGTTTAGGGTAGTTTTACAGAAGCTACCAAACTGGATGGCCAGAGCTTCACACATCAAGGAAACTGCTTGCTGACCACATTCTGAACAAGCCTTCTGAAAGCCCTACACTTTTTCCCACTATAACTGACGCACTAGACTAGACATATATCTTGTATCTCTGCTGAAAAACCTCCTTAGTTTTCTAGGATGGCAGAATGCCAACAGAATACATTTCTGACAGTCGTTTCCTCAAGAACGGGATCTATAAAACAGAAGAGATTCAGAGGCTTTATTCTTGCCATTTTCCGATTAAGTGTCAACATAATTCTTTCTAAGAGGGCTAAGGAGTATGGCACTGATGAATAGGAAAGCAAATAGAGAAACACTTGAGGGGGGCACCTAACTGGGAGTGCAACATGGAGGAATAATTGACAACTTAATCTTTTCCTCCATTCAATCCCTGCCTTTCCATAACTAAGGATAGAAATGGAGTGTGGAGAGGGTTCAGAGGGCTGCAGGAATGGAATGGGAACAGTTGACAGACAGCTGCTTATGTATTGTAATTATTGGAATACGTGGAAGACTGGAGGAGAGTGGCACGCGAGGGCACCGCGACAGCAACATTATCGAATAAGCTCACAAGGGCACCTGGACTGGACCAAACTTAAAATGCCCCTCCCTGCCAGCTCTTCTATTTACAGTGGCTGCTGTGAGCAATCCCCAGTAGGCTGCTGTAAAGCAGTTACAAAGATGACCTCTCAGACTCTGCCCCGGGCGGACCCCCCACCCCACCCCCACCCCTAGCTACTGACCTCAGTTCTGGGCACTGCGCTTTGAGGCTTCCATTGAAAAGGGGAAAATCGAAAAAGGGAGAGTGAGGTGTGAAAAGAATGGCGGATATTTAAGCAAAGACTTAAAGAGGCCATCTGAGCTTCCTTCTGGAAAAGAGACTAGACTTATTCTGCTCGCTCCCAGATAACAGACGTAGGACCAGTGGATAGAAGTTGCAAGGAAGCAAGTTTGGGTTAAAAATAAGTAAATAAATGACATAATAAATACATAATAATAATATTAAGTAAATAAATAAAATAATAAAAGATACAATAAAAATAAAAAATAAAGCCCAAATGGTGGCTTGTCCAAACATCACTGGGCGTCTTAGGCGGGCAGGAGGGAGACTGGTCGACCAGACTGCTTCAGGGAGAGAGCTTGGATAATTGCTTGCCAGGGATATTGGAGAGGGTAGTTATGCTTCAGGTGGCATTAGAGTGGCTCCCTTCTAATGCTATAATTCTAAAAGGGCTGGAAAAGAAGACCTATTACTGGATGGCTCCCCTCCCACTATGAAATGTTTTAGGAAGCAGTTCTGAGTAAATTAAATATTGCCCAGAGAAAATTTCAGTGGATTGAGAGACACTCTGGGGTGTTCTCTCCCCAGAGCCTCTGGACCAATGGAGAGTGATGAATGTTCAAGAGCCACAACACCCCAGCACTGAGGGAGAAAGGGCACACACCACCATAGACACCAGGAGCCAGTGTGGAATCAAGGAGAGTGACCCCCTTTGAAGAAAGTGAGTGAATTCAGGGGGCTAGAACACCACATCAAATGGATGCTTCAGAAGAAGAGGCTCCTTGTCTGGAGCTACAGCTGAGCTGTACACACACTGGCGAGACAGGCACTCCAGAGTGCTCTCCAATGGGCAATGTTGGAAAATCTGTTCCCTGGGAAAGGGAGCAAGTGCCATCATCTCAGGAGAGCATCAGAATAAGAACAAGCAAGAGCAGGAAAAGGAAGGCTAGCATAAAGGACCTTCCACAAACCACCACCTCCTAGAGACTGAGTAGAGTTGAACTAAGAACTTCAGTGAGGATCAGCCAACAGCAACATCTCCAAAAGCAGTCAGGCATGCAGTGACTAAGCAATCTCACCCCGAGCAAAACTGGGAGACTGCAGGTTCCTGGGGAAGGGTTGCTCGTTGGTGAGTATTGGTACTTTCTATGGGCTCTCACAAGAGGACTATGGATTTCTATTAACCTCTAAACTTGTTACTATTTGGAGCCTTATGAATCCATGTACTTGTAAGGGAAGTCAGCAACTCTTACTTCAGAAGGGAGCCAGATAGTGAAGTCCCCCGATCATCTGGGGAGGGAGCACTGAGAGGTTCCCCAAAGGCCCTTGAGGTCAGGAAGGGAGCCCTGACACATGATTTAGATCTGATCTGGAAAAAAATAGGGACTATTTGCCTGAAAAGGTGAAGGCGATGAAAAAAGATCCCATAACAAGAGAAACATTTTAAAGCTATCATATGACTTTTAATTTAGATATGAAGATTTTCAAATAGGACTACTGAACACTAATACGGGTTACTGAAGTTTGGGAATCTTCCTTTTTGGAAGCCTTTAAAAAGATAACCAATTCTCTTCTGCTTGAGACAGCTTAACACAGAGGGGCTACATGACTTAATATCCCTTGTGGTCTTATGGTCCTCTTTCTCTCTCCTGTGTAAAAGTTCATCTCAGGTTTAATCAGACGCTCTGAATGAACTCTGGACGAAAACACTGACATATTTAGCTTTTGCTGTTCAAATAAGAGCCTGAACCGATTTCCTTATAAATAGCTTCAACCTACTGGCTGAGGAAATAAGATGGCGGTCTAGCACACGGCGTTTACTGCTTTGAAGGCAATACAGATAAATGTAGTGTGCAGCCTGAAATCCTCTAGCACCCTCTCAAGCTCACTCAGCAGTAGATATATTCAGCATCCTTGATGAGTCATTCCACTGGAGCACTGCTGTCTATAAAAGAGGGGAAAAAAAGTCTGGTTGTTCATAGGTGGTAGTATTTTCCTCCCAACCCACAAGACCTGGGCTTGCAGGTCTTCAATTGATGGTTCTGAAGACTCCTACTCCTCAGATCACACACAGGTGGAATCCAGAAGGGGAATTATCTTGCCCAAAGTAGGTGCTTAACATTTATTACTAACAACATATTTTATTGATTGGTTGAAGGGCCACAAATGTGACTGGGTCCTGCAGAGAAGGTCCCTGACCACCAAAAAAGTGCCGATCTTAGGAATGTGCAGGAACTAAAGGCGGTTTCTTGTCTGCTGGCAAGTATGCCCACCATGGCCAAAGTCCTCAGGGCTACAGATAAGGTTGTAAATTCAAGCTGACCTAGATTCAGGCCGAGTTACAAGAATGCCTCCAGTTAAACATGTCTATCTTTTCTCCCAAACCTGCTACTCTTCTCCCCATCCCTCAAACTTCATTATCATCCTCGACTCCTGTCTGATGCAGCAGAAAGACTCCTGGATTTTAGAGAACCTAGTTTAAATCCTGGCTCAGCTACTTATTACCTGTGTGACCTCAGTCAAGTCACCTACTGCTCTTGGCTGAAGGCGGAGGGTTAGACAAAGTGACCTCTAAGGTCCTTTCCAACTCTAAATCTATAATCCTATGGTCTTTCTCCCCTACCCCATGTCCAATCAGCTACCAAGTCTTGTCAACTCTACCTCCTGTATTGACTCCCACTGCCATCACCCTGGTACAACCTGTTGCCTTTCTTCTAGGCTACTTCAATATCCTCCCAGCTGGGCTCCTTGCCTGTACCTCTTCCTCAACAAACCGTAACTTTAACAGACCCGTAGAGTCATCAGTGTGGACACTCCCTTCATCCTAACCCACCTGTATAAACAGCAACCCATCTATGCCTTCTCATCCTGTGTGATCCTTGCCTACGCTCCTCCAGAGACCCTCCCTCAAGGACCTAGTCAGTACGCTGGAGGTCTGGGCCTTGAGTCATCTGTAGGTAACTGTGTGACACTTGGGCTGGCATCCCTTGCTCTCGCCACATGACTGAGCTGATTCTCTTTAGAATCACACACCTCAGGATGTTGTTTTTACTACTTTCTCTGTCACTTTTGCACCTTACTACCTGCTTAATCTTAATCTGATTATATCAGTCCTCTGTTCAAAAAGCTACAAAGACTCCTTTCTTGTCTCTTATTTTTTTTTTGGAGGGGGGAAGGCAGGGCAATTGGGGTTAAGTGACTCACCCAAGGTCACACAGCTAGTGTGTCAAGACCTGAGGCTGGATTTGAACTCAGGTCCTCCTGACTCCAGGGCCGGTGTTCTCACTGCGCCACCTAGCTGCCCCTCCTTGTCAACATCTTATAGTTGACCTAGTTTAAACACATCCATGTTTCCCCTAGCTTCAAAAAACCTCACTCATTTGACCCATCCCTGCTAACTAGTATCCTATACCTCTTCTCCCTTTTGTGGCCAAAATCCTTGAGAAGGCCATCTACAATCACTGCCTCTATTTCCTTTCCTCCCATTCTCTTAACTGTCTGGCTGACTGCAAATATCTTTGTTCATCTGAAACTGCACTCTCCAAAGTTATGAATGACCTCTGAATTGACAAATTTAATGACCCATGACACTGTTGATCACCCTCTTCTCTTTTATGACACTGTCCTGGTTTTTCTCCTGTATGACTGTTTCTTATCAGTCTGTTTTACTGGATCGTCATCCAGTCATGCTCACTAAGCACAGGTGTCCCCCAGTGCTGTGTCCTTGGTCCTTTTCTCTTCTCCCTCTATGCTATTTTTTCTTGGTGATCTCATCACCTCCCAAAGATTCAATGATCTCTAAGCAGATAATCCTCAGATCTATTTCTCTGGTCCTGACCTCCAGCTGCCTACTGGACATCTTGAAATGAGTGTCTTATAGACATCCTAAACTCAACATGTCCAAAGTTGAACTCATTATCTTTCCCTCAAAACTCCTCCAAACTTCCCTATTGCTGTTGAGGTACCACCCATCCTTTCAGTCACCTGGGCTCCCAACCTAGCCTAGGTGTCATTCCCAGCACCTCACTCTCACTCCCATCATCCAATCATTGCCCAGCCTGTCAACTATACCTTAGTAATATCTCCTATATACATTACTTTCTCTCCTCTGACACTGTCACCATCCTGGTACAGGCTCTCATCATCTCATGCCTAGAATATGGCAACAGGTGGCTTGCTGGTCTCCCTGCCTCAAGTCTTTCCCACTCCCGTCCACTTAGTTGTCAAAGTGTTCTTCCTAAAGCATAAGTCTATTTCACCCCTCTATCCAAATAATCTCCAATGGCTCCCTATTGCCTTCAAGATCATACATAAAATCATGTGTTTGGCTTTTGAAGTTCTTCATAACCTGATCCCTTACCCACCTTTCCAGTCTTCTTACACCTTATTCCAATGACTCTCACCTCCTTATTCCACCCCGACTGATTTCACTGACTGTCCTCCATGCCTAGTATGCTCTCCTTCCTCATCTTGGGCTTTATTCAATTCTCATCCAAAATCCCACCTTCTTCGAGAAGCCTTTCCCAGTCCTCCTTAACATCAGGGCCTTCCCCCTTGAGAGTTTCTCCAATTTATCCAGCATATATACTGACTGCATATAGCCCTCTCCCCTAGTTGGGAACTCTTTGGGGGCACGGTCTATTTTTGCCTTTCTTTGAATCTCCAACACTTAGCACAGCGACTGCCCCTTGGAAAGTGCTTGATAAATGCTTCTTCACTTGATTCTAAACCTTTTTGTTTATTTACATAAATCGTTCCAAACTCTTTAGTTTGACATCATTCAAGGCCCTCCATGAGGAAGACTCCATCCACCTTTCCAGTCTTTTATCATGCCACTCCTTCCTAGTCAAATAACACTATTCGACATTCCCAGAATACTAGTCTACTATACATCATTCATTTGGAATAGACCCTCTCTGAACATAGCTGCTAGTTGAAATCCCTACTGATGATGCCAAGGCTAAATTTAAATATCATTTTCATTAGGAATCCATCCCTCTAAAATTATGGAAGAGATTGCGAAAGGATGGTTTGAGAAAACTTCATGAGGGAAGTAGTGGTAGTCATTAGGTGCTAGAATGGGTTCACTATGTATAAAACATGCTAGATTAAGCTTATCCGATTTTTTTTTGTCAGTATTACTAGACTGATACAATGAAAATGCCATAGACAACACACCTGCATATTTTAGCAAGGCATCTGACAACTTCTCATACTACACTGAAAAGATGGAGATTTGACATGAATGATGGTATAGTTAGATGAATTCAGAAGTAACTGAACAAACACATCCAAAGCATTCTGATAAAGGGACTGACAGTTGCCTGGAGAGTGGCCTTTAGCAGAGGGCCTCCAGGGTTGGTGTTCAGTCCTAATCTGTTCACCATTTTTATTGACTCGGATAAATCTGAAGGTAGCATTTCTCTGAAGCACTCACAGCCTTGGCAGCATCAGGTTGGTAACCACATAATTTCTTTTCCCCCAGCACTCATGCCATCTCTGAGATTGCCTCATTGCCTCACAGGAATGGTGCTTAAAATTCAGCTCTTTATCCTCCAGTTCTACCAGCTCCCCCTAGTCCACCACGGCATGATTCTACTCTCATGTGCTTTCTTCCTACATTTTCCCACCCTAGGCTACATCTACTTTTTTCTATTATCTTTCTCCCTGGCCTCTGGATGCATCCGTCACAAAGTACATAGGATCACGCACATTCATTCGGCCTGTTACCCAGTGATAATATCAAGTAGTAGGACAGAAGAAAGGATACATATGAATATCATGACACTGTAAGATTCCACCAATGGTGGGTTAGGAAAGTAGGGTAATACCTTATATCACAAAGGCTATGTTTCTATGATACTTTTTCAGAAACTTCATTATCAGAAATAAAAACAATAAAGACACTGGAATGTGGTCCAGGCAAGAAGGGGTATGAAAAATACTGTTAAAGACAAAAACAGCATCAAATATGCTAGAAAATAGAAGCTCCTTGTCCTCAGGCTCCAGATGCTGGTGCAGCTGGGGGAAGAGGAAAAGGCCTCAGAAGGAGGAAGCCCTAACTGTGGGAGAGCATGGTGGGCCCTAGTCATGGTTCTGCTAGCCCCAGAATGTCCCAAGAATAAATTTCTAGAAGCTGCCCCCCACCAGTCCCTCTTCTTCCCCTTCATCCCAGTTCTATCCACTCCTCCACTAAGAACAATGATCCTTCATCATTCTAAAATAGAGCTTCCTAACCTTTTTTAAATTTCATGAACCCTTTAGACAATTTGGTGAAGGTTATGGACCCCTTCTCAAAAATGTTTCTAAATGCATAAAATAAAATACATGATTGGAAAGAAAAATAATTATATTGAAAAAAATTAAATATTTTAAAAGTTCTCATACCCTAGAAGTCAGGAACTCCTGCCCTAAAAGGATCAAATCAGGTTTCTTTTCAGGAGCAGCCTTAAGGGTAGGGCCTGAAGGAATTTTAAAAAACCTTCCCTTGCCCTGAAAATATCTCTTATTAACTAGGCTGAAATTTAGTAAGACAAAACAATTATTAGATGTGAGGCTGAAAATGTCAAAAAAAAAAAAAACAAAACCAAACAAACCCCAAAACAAAACAAAACCTCATTCACACGAAAGGGTAATCAGTTAATGAACAAGTACAGATGCCAACTATACCTTCCCTGTTTTGATGGGGAATAGAGCACTGGGTGCCTGAAGTACAGCAGAAGTGTCCGAACCAAGAAGAGAAGGATGAAGACAAACTTCGATTTCCCTCAGACCTGCCCTGTTTATCTTCAACTGCCTAGAAATAGAAGCAATACAGAAAGGTATTTTGTCTGCTTCTCTTGATTTATAAGGCTTTTTTGTCTAACACAATTCTGCCATAAAAAGTGCTCTGGTCTTGTGTGGCTGAAAGAATGATAAAGATGATAATCTACTATCATCAAGGTTTTCAATGTCGTGTTTCAGTTTCTCCCACTCAGTGTTTCCTGGTTTGCTGAACTCTTAAGATCTTAAGCAATGCAGACCACCAAACTGCTGGCGAGGGCACAAGAACAGTTTTGAAAGAGCCTGCTGTCCAGAGGTCTTTTTTAAGTACAGTAATGAAGATTAAAGTTGGTTCACAAAAACAAGCCAGGGACATCTGTGGTAAAAGAAATTAAGTAATGCATTGTCATGAGCCTTCCAGACTTGGGCAGTACTGGGCACTGTCAGTTAACTCACTGGTGCTGAATAACATGAATTTTCTCAAGGTTTTCAAGGAAGGGCTTAAAATTCAATACTTAATAGAGTAAATGAAAGTTCTAAAACTGACAGAAAATTCTAAAACAAACCAAAAAAGGACATGAAATACAATGGAAATAATCTTGGGGGTTGGGGAGTGAGGTTAGTTACTTTACAAAAAAAGATAAAAAAAAATTTAATTTGCTATGTTTCATTTTATGCCACAGGCCCAGATGAAATAAAAAAAGATAATCCAGAACAAGATTTTTTGGTGTGTTTTGTTTTAATGGGCTGCTAAGGCGAGATGCATATCTCTGTGTGAAACAGATTTTCAAAGGGACATAAATGGTCTTTGATCTTTCTGAACCATTTGTCTTCAAATTCTTTGGAAGATGCGATTACCAAGGCAGTCAAGGCTTCAGAGCCTACACATTTCACCTCTGTATGAACTTCATCTTTTATTTTTTCTGGAATGAGATCTTCTCTCATAACCTGCAGAAGAAAAAAAAAACACACAGTCCCTATAAAACAGGCAGCAGACAGACACAGGAGAGAAGAGACTGTGAACTACTGATTTAAATACTTCCAAATGAGAGCAGAAATGGGGACATTTCCAACCAGACATGCTCATTCTTTTGTGCTGATGGAAAGCTTCCTTTTTAGTTCCACAATGTTCTTGTTTACATCTCAATCTCACCTCCCCCGGGAAAGTGCCATTAAAATGGACCAGACCAGTACTGGGATTCAGTTCTCACAGAATAACGGTCTAACCTTTCTGTATCAAGCACATTCTGCCGGTGGAAATAGAATTCAAGGTCCTTCTCACACCTAGTCAGACCATGAGAGAGGTGTTGTAGGGAAGAATCTTGTTGCCTTTTGGGATTAAAATTTATTCTAGGTGTTGTTCTGTTAGGACGTGAAAATGTGCCAGTGCTAGGGAGACAGATGCCCCTCTAAGTAAATGCTAAACCCAGAATAAGTGAGAAACAAGGAACACAAGGGGATAATGTATATAATTGGGGGAAGGGAAACTGAACAATGCCTATGCAGAACATAACGAGGACACGCTACTGCTCCCTACTGGAGAAAAGCAGGTCCACCCAGATGCTATTTGGTTATGTCCTCAAAACGCTGGGTTGGACTTTGGACCACCTTCTCTGTAGGGCCTTTGCAAAGGTAGTTGGTAGGAAAAATAAATTAGCCTCAAGGCAACCATAAAGTCCCAGCTGTTGACCAGTATATATGATTATATTTGCTACAATGTGCAAAGAAATCTTAAACCATTTCATACCCTATGGAATCAACCAAGCCAAGCAACATCAAGTAAAACTAAAAAAAAAAAATTACCTTAATATTTTCAATAAGTGGTTGTAAAATGAATGAAAATTCTAAAATACCAGTTGCACAAGCAACTCATTAGGAGAAATGCTTCAAATGGCCTTAAACTGTTGTTTGAAGCAAAAGCAAGTGCAGTGAGTGTCTAAATCCAGCACTAAATAATTTCCCCCTTCTAAAGAACAGGAGGTGAAGTACCACTTTTTAAGAAATCTTTAAAGAACTACAAGATAGTTTCTGCCTTCAAGAGGCTTAGAGTCTAGTTTAGAAAACAAGATAAGCCTGCTCTTGGACAGACTCTAGAATCTTCCAGATCATGCCTTACACATACGCCCCAATAACCCTTCCCATTCACTACCACTGCCCCAAACACACCCCATCCTCCAAAAATCCCTCAGAATGCCCATGACCTTACAGTTTCAACCTCTGCTCATATCCCTAAGCCTTTCTCTTTCTCTTCCTCACCCACCCCCAAGAGACATTACCAAAGTCTTTGATGACTAAGGGAAAAGATTCATGTGAAGCAAGGAGCTGGACTGGATGATTGTACCAGGCCCCTTCCGGCTGAAGGATGTTCTGAGTCTACACACCACACACACACACACACACACACACACACAGTCAGCATATGCTAAATGCCAAATGAGTGGTAGGGACAGTTAGTGCTGGAGATCACAGAAGAAGCAGAAATTATTGTGGACTGGAGTTGTTTTATGGAGAATATGAAGCTGGCAATGAACTCTGAAGACCAGGCTGGCTTCACACAGGTAGAAGGGAAGCCAAAAACCTTCCAGCTGAGCAAAGGGACTGGCAACGACCAAAGGCCACAGAGAAAAAGGCACGAGGAACATCTGAGAAACACATGGATTAGTCTGATGTAGGTAACGTGTATGAGGGAAACAGGAGAAACCAGGCAGGAGTTGGATTTGGTGGGCCTTGAATGCTGTGCAAAGGAGGTGGGGCTTTGTTCCTGTAGATGATAAGCTGATACAAATTTTTTAAAAGGAAAGTAATTTGACCAAAGCAGTATTTTAAAAAGGCTTATTTGGAACAGTTTTCAGAATGGATTAAATTATAGACTGTATGCAGGGAGACTGCATAATGTATCACATATGTATATTATAGGATGTTTTCATATACACATATATAAAAATAATAGGATATTATAATAACCTAAGAGGTATGAGGACCCAGATTAGGGAAGAGTAGCCATGAAAATGGAAAAAAAAATGTCTGGGGAAGACAGACATTGAAAAAAATTCATAATAACCCATAAAAAGGAAAACTCCACAATGACTGACTGAATACAAATGATCAGAGTACAGGAGGAAGCAGAGAGGACTCTGCAGTGCCAAGCTGGGGTAGCAGGAGATACAGGGAAGCCAGGAGAAAGACCCACTTGTCTTTCATTCACTCAATACTTACTGATCACCTACTATGTGCAAGGTACTGTCAGGGATATAAAAATGATTAAGAGTCCATCCTAGGGATATCAGTTTTAAAAATTCTTACACATAAAGTGATGGTGAGACATCCAAAAGGGAGTGTCCAGCAGACAGCTGGAAATGGAAGACAAAGCCAGAGGCAGTTACTTGAGGGATGACAGCTGAAGATGCTAGCACTTGAGCCTTCTAAAAAAGAGGAAGAGCAGAAAGCTGAACTTTGGGGACAAGAATCTTCCATGCCTACATGGAAGGAAGGTAGGCTAGGTCTATTTATTTCTGTGATAAAAATGCCGATAATGCTAAAATAATTGACTTGTATACAGCGCTCTGAGTTGCACAATAATCCTATGAGCTAAAGGCTGCAGCTATCACCCCCTGTGATGCCAATCAGTGATTAAAGACCTTTCCCACCCACTTAATAGACCTCAGGTGGGGCCAATTAAGGCAGGGCTTTACTTACTAGGCACTAAGCCTCAGGCCCACACCCTCTTGCTGATTGGGCATGAAGCCTTCAGGCCCTAAAAAGAGTATATACACTCAGAAGGTAGCCATTGAGAATTCACAAGTCAGAAGCGAGGATTCAGAATCCAGCCCAAGGAGAAGTAAGAACTCTGAGAGGACAGAGCTGCAGAAAAAGCGCAGAGTGGAAACCAGGGAGCTTCAGAGACCAGAGAAGTGAGGGGGAGAGAACACAGGCAAGCAGACAGTTAGGATTCTTGAGTGTTTATGGGAAGGCCCCAGCAGGGAGGAAGGTTGCAGGATGACTTGGTTCCTTGCTATAATACTGTGTTGTGATTTCCTTGCAGCTACATTGAGGTGGGCTTACTGGTTTCGGAATACAATTACTGCTATATCAAATTGGAGTTGTCTTGGGAGTTGATCCTCTGGTGTCTAAATAAATGTTATACTTCCTCTGCCTTCAACCTAGACAGTTTTTCGTACTTTGCGATTCCGAACCATACAGGCATCTTCATGGTCATCCTCAAGGTCATGAATCTTGCCTTCCTGATACACCCCCATTCTACGGAAGCACAAACTGGGGCTCCAAGAGATTCAGTGATTTGCCCAAGTTCACAGGTCTAGTTAGTATCTAAAGGCAGGATTTGAGCCCAGGTCATCTAATTCCTACCACTCTATCCATTATGTCACACTGCCTCTCTTATTTGTAGTCAAGGCTCAATTATCCATGTTAATAGAAACTGAAATAGGAGAAATAAAAGCTACTGGAAGGCTATTTATTTTACTTCTTAAATGATATCTCTGGAGGGCAGCGGTGTCTTTACTTTAGAGGCAAATAACCATTCAGAGAATGTGGAGTTGCAAGAACCCAGGCAAACATACAAAGAAAGAAACTTGGTTCAATCAGAACATGTCATACCAAATTATCCTATTTCCTTTCTCCACAGCATTATGAGAATGGTTGATGAGGAAATACAGCAGACTGTTATCTGGATTCTAGGTACATGACAATGTTTCTCAAGGTATCTTTGTATACAGATAAAGAAATGTGGGAAAGATAATATTGTACATTAAAATGGATTCTTAACTTGTTCTACCAGTTATTCAAAAGATACCAATACATACCAGTAATCTACCAGTAATCCAAAGATTAATGATTAAGGAACCTGAGACCAATTGCGAGGGAGGTGCTGTCATGTTCAATTTTTTTTAATCAATTATTGACTGAAAAGACCTCGGCCATTTGCTGAGAGCTTCCTTTTGTTCCCTCCTCCTCCTCAGATCACATCCCTTGGATGCCTTCTACCACTATCTCTTCCTCCACTCCAGTCTCACAGGAGGAGGTGGCCCTTCTTCCGACAAAGCGTTCCCACTGCAAAGTAGGAAGACAAAGTTTGTCTGACAAAGGTTAGACAAAATGATCCCACTCCATCCGGGCTCCTCCAGCAGGATGCCTGCTCCTTATCATCCCCTCGCTCTCCGGTCTGCTTCCCTCCTGCGTCCCTATCCTCAGAAACCCTCGCTCGATCGACTTGTATCCCAGACAGCCCTCACCATCGTTCTCTCCTCCCTTATGCAGCTAAACTCCTTGAAAAGGCCTTCTACACTCCGTCTCATTTTCCCTTCCCTTCCTCTCATTCTCAACTCCCTACACTCTAACGTCATCTCTCAAACAAAACTGCTCTCTCCAAAATTACCAGTGATCTCTAAATTGCTAAAGTCTTTTTTCAATCCTTCTCTTTACTGACCTCTCTGCAGCATATGACCCTGTTGATCATCCTCTCTGCTCCATACCCTCTTCTCTAGAGTTTCACAACACTGCTCTCTCCTGGTCTCCTCCTACCTGTCTCACCACTCCTTACAAGTCTCCTTTGCTGGATCTTCGCCTAGGTCAGGCTAGCTATTGCAAGTATCCCCCAAGGGGCTGTTCTGCGCTCTCTTCTCTTCTCCCTCTATACTATTTTGTTTGGCAATCTCAGCAGCTACCATGGATTCAATTATCTCTATGCTGAAAATTTTCAAATTGAATTATCCAGCTCTAACCTCCGTCCTCACATTTCCAACTGCCTACTGGACGCCTAGAACAGGATATCCCCTAGATAACTTAAACTCAACATGTCTAGAATTAAACTCATATTCTCCCCAAATCCTGCCCTCCCTTCCAAACTTCCCTATTCACAGCATTCTTCCACACAACCTAAGCATCATCCCCACTCTTAATTCTCTCACCACCCCCATATCCAATCTGTTACAAGACTTGTCCATTTTAACTTTGTAACATCTTTTCTATGCTCCTCATTGTCTCCTCTGCCACTGCCTCCACCCTGGCGAGAGCCATCACCATCTCAGGCCTGGATTACTGCAAGAAACCAATGAGTTTCTCTGCCTCAAGTCTCTCCCACCCTAGTCCAGCCTCCACTTGGCTGTCAAATTAATCTTCCTAAAGCTCAGGTCTGATCATGTCATCTCGCTATTCAATAAACTCCAGGAGCTCCCTATCACCTCCAGGATTAAAAATAAAATCCTCTGCTGTTCAAATCCTTCATAACCTGACCCCTCACCTGGCTTTCCAGTCCCTCATACTTATTCATCCCTGCATCGCTTGTGACCAAGTGATACTGCCTGCTCCTCAAACAAGACACTATCTTTAGACTCCACACATTTTCACCAGCCTTCCTCCATGCCCGAAACTCTCTCCCTCATCATCTTCTACCTTTCGCAAAGAGTGTTTTCTGATCCCTCATAATGTTAGTGCCTTCCCCCGCTGATGACTTCCAACGTATCCTGTCTAGATCTTTGTACAAAGCAGTTTTCAAGTTGTCTCTTCCATTAGTCTGTGAACCCTTGGTGAGGAGGGACTGTCTCTTTCCTTTCTTTGTACCCCCAGCACTTAGTACAGTACCTTGCACATAGCAGGCACTTAAAAAATGCTGACTCATTGATTGACCAAAGGAACTATGGCTCTTTAGCCTAGAAAAGAAAATCCTTAGGAACTGACCGAAGGCTTCCTTCATTTGCTCTAGCAGATGCTGTCTGAGGAAGACAAAACATGCATACACAACATTCCTGTTATATGGCATGGAAGTGGGAGGGATGCTCAAGCCCCTCGAAGCAACTTCTTATTCCAGTGCAAGTAAGAAGGGTGGATCGTTTGTATCATTAGGAAAAAGAGAAGCTAAGCACTAGATATGAAAAGTACTTGTTATAAGCTGTTGATAGTGAAAGGGGACTGGACATAATGCACTGCTAGAAAGGAAGGGTGGCAGTGACAAGAGGCAGATTTCCGTTCACTCTAAGGAAAATGTTTCTAACAAGGAGAGCCAGTAAAAATGCAACACAGTGCTTCATGAGCACAAAGAGCCAACCCCTATTACCATCTGTCCAACCTGCAAGGAAGCACAAGCCTGAGTCGGGGCAAGGTCAGTGCGGTTGGCCTCTGAGGCTCTTCCAGTGAGGACAGTCAGTGCAATTTATAGAGTCCCCAAACAGTATTTCAGTCAATGGTCTCTGATGCTATTTCCCTAGACCTGTTCTGGAGCTATCATGATGGCAAGCTTTGCAGGACAGTTTGGGTCACAGCGGTAGAGGGAAACTGACAAGAGAAGGTTCTTCTCTGGAACTGAAATGATTGTGAGCCACCTGCACTGTCTCTCCCAAGGAGGCCCCGTCACGACCCAATGCAGAGCAGCTGCCCCCACGTTAGGGGCACACTCACCTCAGAAATCAGCAGTAAAGTTTCTTCTTCAAAGCCGAATCCTTTTAATCTATCTTCAATTTCCTCCTGAGCCCTGAAATTCTTCTCCAAAGCAAAAGATGTTTGCTGAGACTGAGTGAGCTGAAGCAAAAGCCTGAAAACCACAATGGGCCAACAGACAGGTTAGAGGTTCTCTAAGTGGGGTGGCACAAAGAGCTCGTTTATATTCACTTAGGGAGTAATCCTGTTGTTGAGTATTACTTAGAAATCATCATCACAGGGATAGATGGATAGGTTAGATATGAATGATTTCCTAGAGCTGCTTTTTCTCTTTTACTTCGCTGGCTGGCCTTTTAGACTCACTGCCTCTAAACTGGATATACTACCATTTATGAGGAATACTATTTAATGGGGCAAATACCCTTATGATAGCTCACTGCTACTTGGAAACAACATGGATTAATGCCTATGACTTTAGGTGTTGTCTTTATTTTCTAATACAGAAACCAGGACGGAAGAGAGCCCAACCCTACCAACTAAGAAACTCTGAATGTTTTAGGCTTAGCCCTGTAAAGGTAATGTAGAACTTGCTGAGCAGATATATAAATATATATTCCCTGTGAAGTTCTTCAGACTGTGTTTTTTTGTTTTTGTTTTTTAGAATACTTCTGACTTCTTTTTTTTAAAAAAAGCATATTCTTGTATAGTAACATAAACCTAGGAAGCAATGTTTCATCAATCATAAAAAGCACAAGTACCAAATTATCTTTTTTCTTTTGAATTTATATGTTTTAAGGAGACCACAGGCTTGAATTCCCAAGGGGTAGATCTTCTAGCCCCTCTGCAGAGTGAGCTAAGGGTGATCTAGTCCCATTATTGTGGATACAAACAACAAGAGAGTTGGGCATTTAATTTTCCTAAAAGAAGAGCACACACTAAAAAGAATTACCTCCGCATAAAAACAATCCTTCATCTGCTTTTTCAAAGCCACTCTCAACTGTATAATGGGATAAATTTGACATTCAGTTTTCTTTTCTCAATTCTCACAGATTTATCTCAGAGAGCAAGACAAGCTGTGTTCTCCAGGCGGCGTATCCTTTCATTCTCATGGATCAAAATAACACCGGTGGTGTGAGCTGCATAACAGAGGGGCATTTTACTGTCCCTCTTTCTCTCAAAACTAAACTGAATATCCTTTTGAAGCCCTGCGCTGATTAGAGCTAAAGCAAAAGCCTGAAAATCACAATGTGTCGATTGATAGGTATATACTTATAACGCAGAACAGAAAAGCCTTTCTCTGACAGCAATATCCTGCCTTTTTTATTCATTCTTAGCTTACCTGGCTCTGACAAAGGAGGCACAAGCCTTCACTTGAGTCTCTGCCCATACTGCAGGTGCAAAGGACTGAAATGCCAGACAGAACGGGGTCTCTGGTGCCACAGGCCGCACATCACTGACAGAGTTTTCACTTTTCTGGATGAGGCTACCACTTGTTTCCATAGAAAAACCAGAGTCTCCATTCAAAGTTTTGGAAAAATGTAGAGAAGGATCTTTTTTTGATAATAGGAAGGGGGATTTGAATTCTTGGTCACTTGACATAAAACTGTTTTCTTTCTGAGATGAAGTAAATGAAGTTGAGAGAGCTAGTCCAAGACTCAGGTAAGCCTCTGCAAGCTTAGCCCAATTCCAAGGATTAAAATGATGCAAAGAAATCAGTTTTTGTAGGCATAGTATTGTTTTCTCTATGTTCTTCAGACTTGAATAAATAGTGAGTTGGAGGTAGAGTACAGCAGTTAAATGGTCACTATTCGTGGCTCCATTCCCCTGAAAACCAAAAGATTAAAAATATTAAATTGCAGAATAGCTTGAAACTTGGGTAAACTGAGGCATTTTTCCCTGTAATAACATCAATTCATAATAATGAGCAGTATTTGTCAAAGTTTATGGGAAATTAAGTTACACATATTTCAACCATCCTACAGTACTTTTTAAAGCTACAAGCTTAGACTAATGTATGCGAACCAACAGAATATTCACCAGCTTCCCCGCACGTCCTAACGTCGGGAGAAACCATGTAATAACCAGCATTGGTAGCCTGAAGAAATTTAGTACTAGAAGCTGATTACAATTATGGCTTGTATTTTCAATTTCTACTATAATTCTTTATTGATCAAAGCCTGATTTCTTGCAGACTTGGACAAATTTCAGGCCCTGGGTCACTGGTTACTTTGCATGGCTATATTAAAACATAAATGGTTAATTCCTTGAGGATTTGAGCATATTCTAGTTCAAATTCTACTTGGCTTATACTTCTTAAGCAGGATAGCCCTGAAGCTCTCAGTGCTTCCCGATGCATAATTGAATCCAAATGCCTTCCTTAGTAACTGTTATTGAGGTCAATTATTCTTGGCCAGAGATAGGGCTGCTTGGCCTCCCCCAAAACACAAACTCTTTCCTAAGTTAGCTGACAGAAAGTCTTTCTATGTTGGGGCCACCACTTCATACCATAGCAAGTCCCATCTTTGCCTATGGAGGAAAATATAAACCCTCTTCCTCTCAGATAAAGAAAAATTCAATATGAAGGCATGAATGTCTGACGGCAGTTACCTTTACACTGATCTTAGGTCTTAGAAATGGAGCTAGCTTTAACGGTCCCACTGTCACACTCTCACCCATAAAATGTGCATTAAAAAAGCAAGTCTGTGGTCCAGGAAAGCTGTGTAGGTAAGTAAAAGACTGAAGGGGTCACATTATGTATGTATAGGAATATGTCATTTTAAACTAGCTCTCTATGCCAGAGCATCCATTATTCTGGAATGTGAATCATGCCCTCCTCATATACAGTATGTGTACAATGAAGGAAGGCACTGTTACCCTAGTACCCTGACACCAACAAGATGAGTCAGACAACACTGTGGACCAGGAACTGCGCTCAGTGATGTGGATACAAAGAAAAACATGCAGTTCCTACCCTCAAGGAACTTGCATTCAAAATGGAAGGCTACATAAAAATAACCATGTACATACAAGACACACACAAATTTGACAGAAAGTAATCTCAGAAGGTACAAGCAGTACAGGGGACTGACAAAAGAACTCCTGCTGAACTCAGTATTGAAGGAAGCCAGGAACTGGTGAGAAGGGAGAACATTTGAGGAATGGCAGGTGGTGGGTGACAGTGTATTGTGTGCAAGAAACAGTAAACAGGTCAGTGTAGACAGAACAGGTCAGTATAGACAGACAAGACCCTGCACAGAGGTAAAAAAGGACCAGATTGTGAAGGGCTTTAAACGCCAGAGAGATCTATATTGGATACTGGAGGTAAAAGGGAGCCACGGGAGACGACAAGGTCATCTCTGCCCTTCAGCAGCTGGGTGGATGCAGGACTGGAGTGGGGAAGCAGCTTGACTTAGGGAGACCAATTCTAAGGTTACTGCGATAATCTGAGAGGGGATGAGGACTTCTAAGAGGACGGGCAATGAGTGAGTGAAGAAAAGGGGATATAGAAAAGCTGTAGAAATAACAAGACTCAGCAACAGACCAGGAACCAAGGATGACAATGAGGTATGAGTCTTGATGACTGGGGAAGGTGGTACCTTCAACAGTAATAGGCAAGTTGGGAAGAGGGGAAGGTTTGAGGGGGAAAATGAGTTCTACTTTGGACACAGTGGGCCTCTGGGACATCCGGCTGAAGATCTGGGATTCATTTTCATAACTATGTTAATTGAACCCATGAGCAGTGATGAGATCACCAACAAAGACAGCACAGAGGTTGGGCAAAGAAGTCACAGCTAGCATACGTATGGTGTTTTCTACCTTTCAACACTTCCATGGCCACCACGCTTTCTGCATGCATAAATTATGACTAGTTCTGATAGGTTTCAGGTAAACTACTCTCTGAAAGGTTATATATTCCATTAGATGATACGGATACTTCATGGCTCTTAGCAATCCTATAAATGACTGTACACGTTCTTGGAAAAATATCTGTATATATACAAAAGTATAACATTCCCTGACAGTAGCTTACTTATCCCACCTCACTAATTAAAGTTCTTCAAAGGCCAGTGGTACTAAGCACTGTATAAAAACATCTATATGTTGAATAGCAAAATTTTAAGTTTATTGTAAATCTTATCTAGAAATCAACAAACGAAGTTTTCGAAAAGGAACATCAACAGAAGGGAGAGTGTCAAAATTTTACAACCTGATGGCCGTTATTAATACAATCAAGGTACTGAACTGCCCCTACAGAATGTTTAAAAAGCCAGGAATTAAGGAGTGACTTGCAAACATTGCAAAAAATAATAGAGATGAACAAGAAACTGCAAACAGGAAAGGTCAGCATGTGCCACAGCAAAAGAGAATGCTGGGATAAAAGCAAAGAGAGTACCAAAAAAGGATATAGTTAGGGAGAAGTAAGAACTGAAGAGAAAGGGTTTGACCAAAGGAAGCCAACTGGGCAGCATCTGCTGTCCTGTCTTGTACTCCTTCCAATCCACCTGCTGTCACCTAGCATAGAGCCTGGTGAGAAGTGACCCTCATGGCTCTGACATTCCTGACATGGATATCAGTGAGATTCTAGGTGGTCTTCTACCTACAGGGTTTGCCACCCCGTACGGACCAACCTGACACTGGCCTCAATGCCCTGTGATCTAGTGGGAAGAGCCTCAGATTTGGAATGAGGAGACCTCCATTTGAATTCTCCCTCCCCATCTGCAAAATAGGTCAGACCTGCCAGGTGTAAAAGCCTTTCCTGCTTTAAGATTCTGAACAGTCCCTTGCTCCTGTTTCTCTTCTCAAATTCCAGAACTGCTACAAGTGCTAGCTATGGGCAGTCTAAGCATGGGAAAAAACTGGGATGGACAAGTATTGAGCAAAGGACAGCGAGGGAAATTTGCTAAGAGCCTTGAAGAATAATAGGGATGATGGGTCGCTAGAAAGAAGGAAAAGGAAAAAACAAAGTAGTCTGCTTATCTGTAGACTGATGAAGCTTACAGGACCATCACTCAGTGGACAAAGCACACTAGGTTCCAACTCAAAAATGAGCCCGTAATTAACACAGATTTAAAAAGTTCGAGATGCAAATGTTTTCCATGTTTTGAAGTAAATCATTTAAGGTACTACCAAAACTTCCTCTGCCTCCAGAGGCTAAGAACCTACACAATAAACAAAACACAAAACCATTACCAGGTAATGGTTAAAAATTTCTTATTAATGAAGAAATGGGATGGTTAAATCTACAAGCAAACATGCTAACCTCAGGCCTGCTAAAGTTGTCACAGCCATGACATCTAGTCCAAAAATCACAGCAATGTTTTCTCATAAACTGCTGGTGAAGGAGAAAAAAAGGACATCTATGAAATATTAAATATTGTTCTATCTTTTTCAATTTATTTAATCTCTAGACTCTTGATTATACACCAAAAGTAGTATTAAATCAGCCATAAAAGTCTTAAAAACAAAACCAAAATTGTATATAGAACTGTAAATTCAACAAACTTTTATTAAACATTAACGTTAGGTATAAGTCAAGAGTTGCCTTTCTATTTAGGAATGCCTTTTATTTAGGAATGTAGGGAAAGCAGTTAGTAAGCTGTGCTTAATGTGCTTGCCTCTAATGAGGGAAGTAGCTCTGCAAAGGTGAGGTTTTCAGAGAACTGAGGATTTTCAACATTATTCAGAAAAAAAAATGTTAGATGGAAACGATGGTATTTTGGGCTCAAACTTCAACATAAAAGTTCTACGGTCCAAAACCCACACATTTCACTAACAAGAGGCATTTTCAGGAAACTAACTCATCAACTCTGGAGAAGTGGACTTAGGAAAGACATGAAAATGACCACATACGATACTCACCAATTTCTCTGCAATCTCCAGTGCTTCCATGTGCCTTCCTAGGTGAGTTAAACATCGAGCCTGCCCTTCTTGGACGTCTCTTCTCATGGCAAAGTTGGTAGATGGCAACAGTTCAAAGCAGCTGGAGTACTCCTGAAGGGCTTTCTATGTAGGCATTTGCGTAAAATTTTTTTAAAAAAGGCATCGCAGAAAAGAACCTAGTAAAAGGTTGGTTGGTTTGTATGTTGCTTGGTTTTTTTGGCTGGGCTGAGTGTGTAGGGAGCAAAGTGGAAAGTATTTATCATTTTCATGTGACACCACCTCCCTCCCTTTCTCCCACTCCCATCTGAAAGATACCAGAGTCCAAGGTTTAAAACACACAAGATGTCAGCTCTAATGGTTACTGGAGAAGGGGTTGGAAAGAACACCTTGTTAACATAGGGAAGAGGTGGCTCCTATATCTTTAGGCAGTTCTTTACCACTAGGACACATCCACTTGTGCTGCAGGCACTCCTGCATTTGTGAGATACAGACAGACACTGGGGGAAACAGAGTCACGCAGTAATTAGAAGAACCAATCATATGTGCAGTTGGCTGCAGAAGACTAAGACCACTTAGAAACACCCAGATAAGGACTGGGATTCTGAGAACAGACACTGATAAGCAAAAACACTTTAGAAAAGGTGAAATTTGCTTCTGCACATCCTAATCTTACACATTTTAAACATATAAACCTGCAAAGTTTCCAGAAAGTGTTGATCCCTGTAAAGTACTACAATTTTCATCTGCAAGGAGATATGTACCTGAAATTCCTGACGCCGGTACGCCGAGTCACCTCTAAATTTCTTGATGGTGAGCATTTCAACTTCATCCTTGTTTTCTGTTTCCTCATAAAACCACTGGAAAACATAAAAATTTCACATGATAGAGTGAAATTATCAATTTTACCAACTATTTAAAAAAGAAAATATAACAAAAAACTAAAAACAATGTTTTTTATAATGAGATTCACAAGAAAACATTAGGTAGGCTAATAACTTTGCAGCAATGCTTTTATCTGAAGTCAAAGACAAACAAGCATACAAATATATTGGTAGCCACTCAGCTAAAAGAACTTGGTACAAAACTATATGCTCACCAGGTACCAAGTCTTTGGGCCTATGGTGTTTTCGGTAAAGGGATAGCCTGCGGCTTTGGAGTGCATAAAGAGGGAAGGAGCAGGGTTGGCAGGAATCTGAGGGAAAGAGGCAGAAGAGAACAACACAAGAAGGACTTGATTTGGATGTTTTGGACTGGATCTGAGGAAACTTTCTACCAGTGCAGAAGGGCATTGGTACAAAGTCTTAGAGGGCTGCTCTGGGGGACTGAGAAATCAAGCTGCTTGCCCAAGGTCACATGACCAATGTGTGTCAGAGGTGGGATTTGAACCCAGGTCTTCACAACTCCAAGACTTTCTACCCACTACTAGATGACTACCTCTGACACAAAATAAAAAATAGCTGTCTACATAGAGGCTGCTAGGTGGTTCCATGGTGCAGAGTATTGAGCATGGAGTCAGGAAGATCTGAGTTCAAATCCAGCCTCACACACTCACGAAATGTGTGACCCTGGGCAAGTCACTAAACCTATTTGTCTTGATTCATAGAGAAAGAAAAAAAAACACTCCAGCATTCTTGCCAAGAAAAGCTCACAAACAGTATGGTCCACAGGGTCACGAAGAGTTGGACCCAAGTGAATGACTGAACAGCAGCAACAGGAGCCTGAAGGAAGGAGGAAGATAGGAACTAGAATGAACTGTTTTTAACTTCAGTCTCATACCAAAAGCTCCTGGGCTGGAAAAATCTGATAAAAGCAGGTTTGAAATATTTTGTTAATTTCTACTGAGCCAAAATTCACTTAAGTCCTAGGATATTTCCTTTAACTGAAAGGCAACCTTGCTTCACTTTCATATCTCCTAGATCCTATAGCTGTGTTGAGGGTCCTGGTTCTTCTAACTGGCCAGGGGTGGGGAACCTGCGGCCTTGGGGCCATATGTGGCCCTCTAGATCCTCAAGTGCAGCCTTTTGACTGACTGAATTCAAAGGGCCACACTTGAGGACCTAGAGGGCCACATATGGCCTCAAGGCCGCAGGTTCCCCACCCCTGGCTGAGGCAATTTCCACAGGCAGAAATGTTCAATTCAGCTGAGTCAAAATACCCCCCAAACTATAATCTAAGGGGGTACCCACCTACTGGAGAACTGCTAAACAAATTATGGTATTTCCCATTCCATTCATATTGTATTTAATTCAAGTTATATGTAATATAATGGAACTCTTTACATTACATGCATATCATACAATGATGACAAGTTTATTTAAAAAAAAAACAACTTTGAAAGACTTTGCAACTCTGATCAATGCATGACAAACTATAATTCCAGAAGACTGAAGAAAAAACCTGCTTACCCATCTCCTGCCAAAGAGGTGATAAGTAAAATGTACCATGAGACACACACTTTTGCACATGGTCAATGTAAGAATTCTGTCTTGCTGAACTGTGCATATATTATAAAAGTTCTATTTTTTTAAATAGTTCAATGTTGAAGGAAGTATGAAAGAAAATAAATGCATGTAAAAAATTTTAAAATGTTAAATTAAAACAAATCATGAAAAAATAGAAGTAGAAAAATACCATTACAAACAACTGCTCATAGGAAAATCAAATCTGGCTTTGTTAACCTGGATGCTCCATGAATTCTATAGAACAATTCTAAATAACAAATAAATTTTTGTAACAAGGACTTTCTAAGGTTCCCATAACTTTCACACTCGAAGGGAAAAAGAAATCGTGTAGTTTGCCTTACAGCCAAGAAAAAAGAAAATGAACTTATAGTTTCTTTACAGTTTTTATGTTTGCCCTCAAATAGTAATTATCCTTAAAATAAATGCAAACTTCCAAAACAAATAGCTTGTGTATGAATAGAAGAATTCTGTTTTCCCTTCCAATCTGAGGTCTACAGAAGTATGAAGACTCAGCTAAATTCTTAAGTCTCGCTATCTCTCTCTCTCTCTCTCTCACACACACACACACACACACACACACACACAAACAACAAAAACCTAGCACTATGGGGGGGGGGAATATATGGAAAGGGCACCAGTGAATAGAAGGGGATGAAAGGATCTATAAGATGTCTCGAGAACAATTCAAAAATCCACATCTACAATGTACCCGGTACATTGTACTATGGAGAAAGAACACTGGATTTTAAGTTGGAAAACTTGGGCTGGGATCCTATCCCTTTACTAGACCTCAGTTTCCTCATCTGTAAAATAAAAGGGTAGCCTAAATCAGTGGTTTTCCACACCCCTTTCCACTCATAAAAATTGAGAATCTCACCAAAAAGCTTTTGTTTACATGGGTTAGAGCCATCAATATTTACTGTAGCAGAAATTAAAATAGTACTATTATTAAATTAAATATCATAATTAAAATAGAATTATTAATGATATTAATAATATCATAGTATTATTATGAAAATAATTTTGACTTTGACAACCCCCTACACAAGCTCTGGGGCTCTCAGATCCCACAGACCACACTTAGAGAACCACTGGCTTCTATGATGATCTCTAAGATCCTTTCTACCTTTAGATTCAACAATCCTACAATATTTGTGCGATAAGAGGGGAGTTGTGCTGAAGGGAGGGCTTGGAGCCACTCGTGAGGCTGGATATAGGGAGATGGTTGGGGGAATATCCTCCTTCAGGACTTCCTACCTGGCTAATCTCCTTAATTCTTAAAAAACAAAACAAAACAAAAAACCCTCTAATTTGATCCCTTCATCTTGTCAAGCTACCCGGCCTTTGTCTTTCCTTTTAAAACAAAACTCACAGAAAAAGCTGTGTACACTTTTACTACCACTTCCTCACCTCCCACTCAGGTCTCAACTCCAGCACTAGGACCGACAGCTCTTTTCTCCAAGGTCATCACTCAACAACAACACACAAAGGCCTTTCCTCTGCTCTCCTCCAGAACCTCAGTGCAACCTCTGACACTGCTGACCGACCCTGCCTTCTGGACAATCCAAGTCTGGCCTCCCTGGCTTTCTGTGACACTGCCCTGCCTGCTTCTCCTACCCGTCTCACTGGTTCTTCTCAGTATCGTTCATGAAACCATCCTCCATCTCCTTCACTTTACAAGTGGTGTACCCAGGGCTGGAGCCCTCTTCATCTCCTTCTCTACATTCTCCTTTAGTGAATTCATCAGCTCCTACGGTTTCAAAGATAATTTTTTTGCAGATTAATCCCAAATCTACATATCAAACCCCCACCTTTCTCCTGCTTTTCAGTCCCCAATAACCGACTGTCTCTATTGGACACCACCAGGGTGTTCCATAGGTCTCTCAAACTCATTATAATATCCAAAATAGGCCGTATCATCTTACTCTGTAAATCCAATCCTCTTCCTAATCCCCTACCTATCTTGCCCCATAAACCCTCCCCTCCCTTCTCTATTACTACAGAGGGCACCACCACCCTCCTAGTGCCCAGGTTCACAACCTACACTGGACTCCTCGCTATCTCTCAGCACCCATATCCAATCTGTTGCCAAGACTTGCCCATTTCACCTTCACAGCATCTCTTGAATAGGCTCCCTTCTCTCCTCTGACACAGCCACCCCGCTGGTGCAGGCCCTCATCACCTTAAGCTTGCATTATTGTAACAGCTGCTGGGGGGTCTGCCTCCTCACATCTCTCCACACTCCAAAACACCCTCCACTCAGTCACTAAAAGTGATTTTCCCACACTGCCAGGAGCTCCCTATTATCTCCAGCCGGACTCTGGATACAAAATCCTCTGGCATTCAAAGCCCTTTATAACCCAGCCTCCTCCTACCTTTCCAGTCTTCTTATACGTTTTTCCCCAATAGTATTCTTTGATCCAGTGAAAATGGCCTCACTTGGCTCTGGGCATTTTCTCTGGCTGTCCTCCATCCCTGAAAGCTCTCCCTCCTCATCTCTGTCTCCTGGCTTCTTTGGCTTCCTCCAAATCCCAACTAAAATCCCATCTTCTACAACAGGGCTGTCCAACCTTAGGTTTTTATTGAAACAATAGACAATATATTTTGATTTGCCATTTTAGCGAGAGCTTCGTTTACCAAAGCATTTATGTAAATTTCTATGCTTGTGTAGGCCCTAAGCTGCATTTTGGACAGCCCTGTTCTACAAGAAACCTTTCCCAGGCCCTCTTCATTTTAGTGCCCTCCCTCTTTTAATTATTTCCTATTTATCCTGTTTGTACATATTTGTCGTACGGTTTCTCCCATTAGGCTGTGGGCTCCTTGAAGTCTTTTGCTTGTTTTTGTATACTCAGTACAATGCCAGGCACTTAGTAGACACTTAATAAACGCTTACTGACCTTTGGAGCATGACCATTCTTCTGGTAGCCCAAGGTTGCAACACGGGGCAGCATCCCTTGAGTCCTTCCCTATAATCACTCAGGTACTGGTCCATTGGATACTACAGGCTCAACATCTCATCTCTCTCACATCCAGCCTGATCCAAGCACTCCTCACTTCTCATCCCACTTGCTGCGACAACCCCCAAATGGCCTCTCCATCCAGCTTCTTCCTTCTCCAACCCATTCTCCACACAGCAACAAAACTGATTCTCCTAAAGCTCATGTCTGAAGCTTCTGGGGCCCTCCCCATCCCCCGGCCCCTTTTCAGATCCTTATCATGTGTTGCCTTTCCCCATTAAAACATCAGATCATTGAGAGCAGAGTGGGCCATCTGTATTATTTTTGCCGGTTCAGTCACTTCTGCTATCGTGTGCGTTTTGAAAACGCAACTTTGTTGCAACCCCTTTGATATTTGAGGGAACATTTTGAGCCTAATCCAAGTCCGCTTCTGCTCCACTTCTACAAGAAACCGACAAGGATGAAAACTGAACAGCTTCACGCTAACTCACAAGCTGCAACTCCTCCTACCCCCGCTTCCCCAAGCAAACCTCAGGGTCTTTGCTGGGTAAAGGGCCACATTTACTGCATGTCTCCTGAGGCTGTAGGAGGTATGAGCAAAGGGCTGGTCCTAACAGTCCCCCTTCCCAAGCCCAGGGCTTCAACCTTCCCAACTAGCACACATATACAACCGTGTCACCAGTTTTTAAAATTAGGTTCCCATCTTTATTTTTTTTTTATGTCACAGCCTTTATGCCCCAACCCCACTTTCCCCATAAGCTCTGTAGGCTTTATTGCACAATTTTATACAGGGTAGTGAATGGGCCATTCGTAAATCCGGCTATAGCACAACTCTCAACGCTTAGCACAGTGCTTGGCACCTTGTGAGCGCTGAAATCATGCTTAGCTCCCTAATGCTTTGGGGATAAAACACATTGCTGTTGAGCATTTAAAAGTCTTTTGGGATCCAGCTCCACATCATCTTTCCAGGCTAATTACACCCTATTTTCTTTCACAGACTTTTCCTATCCAGTCAAACTGGCCTAGCCGCTCTTCTTCAAGTGAGACATTTCATCTCCCACCTTCACGCCTTTGTACGGGCTGTCCCCACACGTTTGCGCTCCGTCCCCACATCTACATCTTGGAACCCCCAAGTATCCTTCGAGGGGGTCTTCTTGAACAGTCTTAAATCACTTGACTTGTATCTCCGTCTTCCCGAGATCCCCGTCCCCACCCATACAGGCACACAGCAGGCGCTGCCTAAGTGCTGGTTGCTGGCCGGATGGGGGATGTCCCGGGACGAGGCAGAGGCTCGCGGGCGCCGCGTCTCTCACCTGGGGCTCGCAGCGCTTGGCGCTGTAGGCCGGCAGGGGCTCGAGCTCCCGCGAGCGCGGCCACTCCTCAAATATCGAGTCCTCGAACTCGCCACCCAGCACCGGAAAGAAAGAGTGCGGCTCCATGGACCGAGGTCAGCCAGCCGGCCGTAGGGGAGGGGAGGAAAGGGGAGGGGAGAAAAGGGGAGGGAAGAGAAGAGGAAAAGAGGTTGGGGCATGAGAGATACACATGCGCAGAGCCCCTCCAGTCTAGCCCTCGCGCCCCGCTTTCCTCTCAGAGACCGCCCCCTGGGCATTCTGGGAGTTGTAGTCCAATGAGGGGACACAGCGCCCTGCCGTTTTCATTCCGGGAATTGTAGTCTACCCAGGACTGCAAGCAAAGGGCCCTAATTAAGTTGGTGGTGGCCCTGGGCTCTCTGTCCTAAATCAGGTCACTCTTAGGGCTATAGATTCAGAGCTGAAAGTGACATTAGAAAGCATCAAGTCCAAACCCCGCCTTTTACAAACGATGAAACCGGTCACAGACTAATAAATGTCTGAGACTGCTTGAGCTTTAACAACTCTGCAGCAAAAAGCGCAGACACGTAGGAAGCTGTTGAGGAGGGGAGGGCGGCGTGGGGTCAGAAAGACCCCGCGTCGAAATTCTGCCCCAGAAGCTTACAGGCTCTGTGATCTTCCAGTCTTTCCCCCGATCCCTTCTGAATTCTCTTCAATCTGACTTCCTACTTCATGGCTGCACCAAAACCGCCTTGTCCAAAATCAACCATCTCCTCGTTGTGAAATGCAACGGTCAATCTGCATCCTTCTTGATCTCAGTTATTCAGTCTCCAAGGAATTTTTAATCGTTTCTTCAGTGCCCCTGTGTTAGACAGAATTCTTATTACACCACAGTCAGTAAAGGATGTGTTTTAATATTTCTGCTTTTCTGCATTTGTTTGTGAGGAATTTATGCCCTAATAGTTTTTGTAAAGGTGCCATTAACAGCTGAGACAATATACCCCTTTCTATTCCCCTTCAGCAATTACCAGAAACCTATAATATTGAACTTTTCTAAAACTATATTCAGTTCCTTAACTTCTTGTTTATTTTTTGGTAATATTTGTCTAGTTCTGAAAGGGGATACATTGAGGACCCCCACTCTTAGAGTTTTACTATCTGTTTCTCCCTGTAATTCATTTAGCTATTTAAATGTTTAGATACCAGGTCCTTTAGTTAAGTGCTGAAATAAATTAATTTCCTGTGGCACCTTTCAGTAAAATGTACTTTTCCTGTTTGTCTCTTTTAATTGTGTATTTTTTTCTGTTGCCTGGTCTGAGATCATAGTTGCTACTAATGAGGTTTGAGGTTGCTGGGAACCCTGAAATGTCAGGGTACAAGGCAGAGTGGCCTGGAAGGAATTCACACACTCAAACTGTCTTCTAGTCAAGTGGCAAAGTTTATTGTAAGCTAATAGAATTGGGTGAAGCTCCTAGTGAACCTGCAAATTGATGAAGATGACACTGATGCTTATGTACAAAAGTGAATACAAAAGGATCTGGGTGGAATGAAGGAGTGGTAAGTAGTCTGGGGTGGGCCAGGTGCAGCAGTGAAAGGAATGTCAAAGAAGCTAATGAGGTAGTCTCTGTGGGCTGGGCTGGGCCGGGTGCCTTGGGCAGAGGACCAGTGATCTGAGCTACTGAAATGTCTGGGAAAATTCAGGGACTGGGCTTCTTTCAAAGATGTGGTTTCTTCCTTTTAGGGGTCCAGGTCCCATCACCTCATCAACTATCTTGGCTTTTCTGAGTTCAGCTGAGGCTTAATAGATTTTGCCCCAAACCCTTATTTTAAGCACTCATTCTGTGTGAGTTTTTATGTTTCAAGTGTGTTTCTTGCAAACAAACAAACACATTTTTGGATTCTGCTTTCTAATACATTCTGCTATCTTCTATTCTCTGGGTGAGTTTTTCAGACTCACATTCACAATTATGATCATTAATCGTGTAACCTCATCCTTTTCTCTTTCCTCTCTTTGTTCCTCACCTCCTCTCTTTATTTTCTTTTAATATCTTCTTAGGACTAATCCTTCCTAAATCTATCCTCCTCCTTATTCCCCTTTTCTTCTCTTCCTGTTCCTTTCTGTCTCCCTGTTGAGGTGAGTGTGTGTGTGTGTGTGTGTGTGTGTGTGTGTGTATTCTACCCTCCTTGGACCAGTTCAGATTAAAATGAAGTTCAAATGACCTTTACTCCCCTTACCCCTTGGTCACTAATATATTCTTCTTGCATACTCTGATTATGTGAAATCATAAGTTCTCCCATTCTTCTTCCCCCTTTCTTTACTCTATTGCAACTTTCCCTCTCTCCCTGCTTTTCCTTTATTCTTTTAGGAACAAAACATAACAAAACCACTGCCAAGGCGTCTCTTATTTGATCCTTTCTATGCCCCCTGAAGACATTAGGATTCTGAAGGAATACTTGGTGTCATTCCTCTCTTCTCAAAATGTAAATGGTTCATCCTTACAAAGTCTCTTCCAATTATTCTCTTGTATTTACCTTTTTATGTTTCTCTTGACTCCTGTGTTTGTATTTCAAAGTTTTTACTCAACTCTGATCATCGAGAATTCTTAAAAGTCCTCTATTTCATTAGAGATCCACTTCTTCTGCATAGGATTATACTCCATTCTGATTATACTCCATTCTGCTGGGTGAGTTTTTCTTGGTTGTAGGCCTATATCTTTTGTTTTTTATTTTTTAATCCTTTGTAGTTGAATCTGCTAAATCTTGTGTGATCCTGACTGTGGTTCATTTTTCTTTCTGGCTGTTTTCACTATTTTTCTTTGATGTTGAAGCTAGGAGAAATTTTGTATTTGTTCCTGAGTATTTTCATTTTGGAGTTTCTTTCAAGAGGTATCCAGTGGATTCTTTCTATTTCTACTTTTTCCTCTGGTTCTAAGAGATTTGGGATTTTTTTGTTATGGTTACTTGAAATATGGTATCTAGGCTTGTTTTTATTTATGGTTATGGTTTTAGGTAGCCTAATGATTCTTAAATAATAACTAGCATTTATATAGTGCTTTAATGTTTGCGGAGCACTTTACCTATGTTTTCTCACTGATCCCCTCAACAGCTATGAAGTGACTTGCTCAGGGTCACACAGCTGGTAACTATCCAAGGTGGAATTTGAACTCAGATCTTCCTGACTCCTGGGCAGCTAGATGACAAAGTAGAAAGAATGCTGGGCCTAGAGGCTGGAAGACTCATTGTTGCAAGTTCAAATCCAGCCTTAAACCCTTACTTGCTGGGTGGCCCTAGGCAAGTCACTTAACCCTGTTTGCTTCAGTTTCCTCATCTGTAAAGTGAGCTGGAGAAGGAACCATTCCACTATCTCTCCAGTGTCTCTTCCAAGAAAACCCCAAATGGGGCTGCAAAAAGTCAGACACAACTGAAATGACCCAAAAACAACTTCCTGACGCCAAACTTCAGCACTGTGCCATCCTTGATCAGTTTTCCAGGTCACTTGTCTTTGATATGGATACCTTCTGTTTTCTTCTATTTTTAAAACAAAGTCACTCCTTTAACTCTGTTTTAATCTTTCTTGTTGCTTCATGGAGCCATTAACTTCCATTTGGCCCATTCTAATTTGGGGGTAGTCTGTTACTTTGGTAATGTTTTGTATTTCATGTGCAAAGTTAATTCCCTTTCCAAATCTTTCCTCCTTAGTTCCCTTTGCTTTTCTAATTCTTTCCTGTAGCACTCGCATTTCCCTAATATTTTTTAACTTAAAACTCTTGCTTCATTTCTTCTATGAATTCCATTGTTGTTGTATACAAACCTTTCTTTGAAGTTTTGCTTCTAGGTGTTTAGGGAGTTTTCTCCTGGATTTGTATCTTGATCATCCCTGGCATCATAATAGTGATCTTTTTTGTTTGGTTATTCATTCTTCCAGCCTTTCTTCTGTGATTGGGACTTTGAGTTAATGCCAAACTCTGAGTACTTCTGGTCAAACTTCTGTGTTCTTTTATGGTCCTGGCCTATCCTATCTGGTGTCAGGTTGTTGGGTTGAGCTACAGAATTCCAAATCTGTTCTGCTCCCAGCATCTGACTCTGACTCCCTACCCCTCTTAGTTTGCAAGGATGGGGAACCTGACGTCTCAAGATGTGGCCTTCTAGGTCCTTGGGTGCAGCCTTTTGACTGAGTCCAAGTTTTACAGAACAAATCCTTTTATTAAGGAGATTTGTTCTTTGAAGTTTGGATTCAGTCAAAGGGCTGCACTTGAGAACCTAGGGGTCCATATGTGGCCTCAAGACCAAAGGTTCCCCACCCCTGGTTTAGCGTGACAGAACTATAGCCTTTGTTCAGCTCCTGGGATCTGGCTCCAATATCTCTCCTGGATTAGAGAGACAGCACCTTTCTTCTGCCAGGGTTAGAGGGTCAGTCTTGTGGCCCACTAATGTTTCAGGGGTTCTGAAATTCCTTCTCACCAAAGTGACAGTCCCTGCACTGGGTAACTAAGGTGTAGATTAAGCATTACCTCTATGGTCCTAGTCTTTGCTTGAAGACTGAGTACAAGTTCCCATCTCCAGGGTTAGTACCACAGTGCTGTCTGTAGGAGGGTGGGAGCCAGCTGGATTGTTAAATTTTCATTGTGAGCATTTAAACTTTTGAGATTGGCAAATGCTACAAATCAGGGCTCAAATTTATCATTTTGTTGATTTCTAGACTTAAGAAAGTAGAGAAAATGAGGCAGATTAAAGTTAAAAGTGTGTATTTTTTGTTTCCCAGAGAGCTAGTTGTTAGACATTTACCAGCACACCCACCCTTGTAGTGATGTGGCTGTGTACCTCAAGGGGTTGAGTCCAACATACCAGTTTCTCCATCTGGGATCAGTTACAGCATCACTGCATCCCTATTCTGATTCTGGGTTTAGGCTCTATAATCCAAACCCACCCCTGTCCCATAGTTCCTACTCTGGTCACTTGTCTATTGGTCAGATTTGTGATCTTGTACTTAAAAAATGACCTACTGTGGTCTCTCCTTAGTTCCTATCTACTCTCCTGAGCTCTTTGTTGGAGTATTTGTAGGAGGTGGGGAGAAAGGGGAAGGGGACCTAAGCTATGTCATTTTCTCCCATTCTACCTTATTTACTCATACGTCTCATGCAGTCTTTTAACTGATGCATTACTTTATGATTTTTAAAAATCTGCTTCTCATACCCTTTCCTGGTACAAATACAAACTCTTGAAGGTGTGGGCCTCAACTTCCCCTTTTATCAGCATTGTATCTCAACATCTTTCATAGTGCTGACATACAATATTTAGTATAGCTCAGTTGGTTAACAAAGGCAAATGTTATGTAAACTTGCTTAATCTAACTTTGTTAAGCTATTAATTCTTTTATTGATTTTCAAATACTATTTTTTTCTTAAATGGTATTAAATACCTCAACATCAAATAGCCAAAACAAACCACACTTTTGCTCTGTTACGTACAAACTGAAACTGAATCTGGTTAACATTTTGGCTTTTTAGAGTGATTTTTCTTTAAATAAAGTATTAAAACAAACTGCTCAAAAGTGTACTTTGAAAGTGTCTCTAGTAACAGTGAAAGTCATCAACTTTGTTCTCTGTACTGAAACTGTGACAGTTTTTCCTTTTTGGCTAGACATAACAGAAGAAACATTAACATACTACAAGACTTTTAAACTAGTAAACAATCCTGGAAATAAGCTGGGATTTGAAGGAAGCCCAGGGAAACCAGGAGGCAGAGATGAAGAGGGAGAGAATTTCAGGCATGGGAGACAGCCAATGAAAGTGCTTAGAGTCAGAAGATGGAGCATCTTGTTTGAAGAATAACTAGGAAGCCAGGGTCACCGAATCACAGAGTATGTGGAGGTGACTAAAATGTAAGAAGACTGGAAAGGTACGAAGGGCACAGATTATGAAGGGCTTTGAAAGCCAGAGGATTCTTTATTTGGTACGGGACATCATAGAAAACTATTGGAGTTTATTGAAGAGTGACATGGTCAGACTTTTACTTAGGAAGATTATTTTGGCAGCTAAGTGGAGGATGGACTACATTTGGAAGAGACTTGTGGAATAGACTAAGCAGCAGGTTATTTAATAGTCCAGGTATGAGGTGATGAGTTTGCAGAGGAAGCATATGTGAGAAATGCTACAAAGGTAAAACTGATTTGAGAATCATTAGCAGAGATGATAATTGAATCCATAGAAGCAGAGATCACCTCAAGAAATAGTGTAGAGGAGAAAAGGGACCAGGACAGAGTCTCATGGGACACCCAGTTAGTGGGGCATGACCTGGATGAAAGTCCAGCAAAGGAGATTGAGGAGTAGTCAGACAGGAGAACCAGGAGAGGATGGTGTCATGAAAACCTATAGAGAAGAAGGTATTAAGGAGAAGAGGATCAATAGTGTCAAAATTGAGAGTATGATAAAAGGAGCAATCTGTTGGAGAAGATGGGATGAAATGGGATCATTTGTGCAGGTGGAGGTGTTTGCTATGGCAAGGAAAGGGGCCACCTTATGTGAGGCAAGCAGCTTTAGGTGGATATAATCACAGAGGACATCTGGAAGATGTGAGTTCAGGAGAAGGGAAGAAGAGGAAGCTCTTAGCAAATGTCCTCAAGTTTCTTCAGCAAAACATGAGGCAAGGTCTTTAATTGAAATGGTAAGGGAAGGGGTTGCTGTGAGAGGTTTTAAAAAAAATTAGATGAAATATAAACATTTGGAACACTCTGTGGAGAGTGGGATAGCAAGTCAATTAGGAAGGAATAAACTCCCTTACTGTAGTGAGGGCCCAGTTGAAAGAATATAAATGTGTTGGATTTTGTGACTTCATTCCAGCTCCATACAGTAGCACATGAATAGAAATAGGCTGATGGGAGCTGGGAGTTGGCAAGGCATCATTGTCAAGAGGAAAAAGAAGCATGTAATTCATGAAGAGAATATGGAGTTGAGTAGGTTCACCAAGAGGCTGAGATAGGGAAGGAGGAATGAAGATAATGTAGTCAGTGAAGGGGTGATGGCCAGGCAAAGAACAGGAGAGAGGTCATGGTGAGGATGAACAAGGTTAGGCATGGTAAGGCATAGGGAAAAATGGAATGATAAAAGATTATGATGAGATATGGATATTTTGAAGTTTGTGAACAAGGAAATGGAATTCTTGTAGGCCATGATCATAGCAGGGTTATGGCCAGCTCTGTATGCAGTTGAACTAGAGTAGAAGAGGTCATGAAAATTGAGTAGGCTGAGGAATCGGGAAGTTAAGGTATTTGAGTGAATATGACTAAAAACTGGTCAGCAAATTAACCAATTCATTTAAAAAATAGATTATCTTTAGTGTCAACACCCATAGTTCTGACTTCCGCAAGGAAGTGGGGTAGGTATTTCTTGTATCTCCTCTTTGGAGCTAAGATGGTCATTATAATTTCGGAGAATTGTTTTTCTCATTCTTTCATGTTTGTAGTCATTATGTATATTATTTTCCTGGTTATACTTCCTTTTGCATCAGTTCACAAATTCCATGCTTGTCTGTATTCATCACATTAAGCATTTAAAATGTGGTAATATTCTGTTACATTAATGTGCCACAACTTGTTTATTCTCAAGCTGACAAGCATTTACTTTATTTCCCGTTCTTTGCTATTTTGAAAGGTGCTGCTGAGTCTTTTGGTTTACAAAGGGCCTTATTAAATTTAAATTTTCTTTTTTATTAGAAACCTGACAGACATCAACAGACATGACATTTCACTGTACAAGGAAAAAAACAACCAAAAGGAGAAAAAGAGAACTGTGTATGAAACTGTGACTCTCCACTAAGTTCAGCTTGATTTTTTTTGGCGTATTTATTTCCAATTTAATATGGTAGTTCCAAAATTTCCCTTCTGTATTTCTTTAACTTCCTTTTGATCTTTTCTGCTTAATTTTTAATAATTAATTGATAATCGTTTCCTTTTCTTCCTTTAGTATTACTATCACCTCCAAATCCCCTTTAATCTCCCCCTAAAAAAGTCCTCCTGTGTAGCGAATTAAGTATAGTCATGTAAATTAAGCTTTCACATTGGTCATGTCTGAAAACGTTATGTTTCATTTTGCACTTCTAGTCCATCATCTTACTTCCAAGAGGTGGGAAGCATGTCTTCTGGAATCAATTGATCACTGCATAAATCAGAGTTCTTAAGCCTTTCACAGTTGGTTTCCTTTACAATGTTATAGTTGCATAAATTGTTGTCCTGGTTCTGCTCACATCACTGCATCAGTTCATACAATTCCCCTCAAATTTCTCTGAATCCATCCCTTTTCAATTTTATGGGACAATAATTTTTTTATTATATTCACATATTATAATTTGTTCACTTATTCCCCTTTGTTTCCATTGGAAACTTTATCACTGACCTCCATGGCATATACTCCTAGCAATACTCCTCTAGTTTCTAAAACTATCTTCTTTTTCAAATTGTCTTCTATTTTTTTATCCAATCATATGCTGTATTCCCCACAACAGAATACAACTCTTTGGTAGCAAGAACTTGTTTCATTTTTGTTTTTTTAACAAAGTGCCTATGGGGTAGAATTAAATTTAAAGGAAAAACACTTTAAGGAGCACTTATTGAAGGGTTGCACAATCCTTTCATAGAACAAAACAAACAAAAAACCCTGCTACAATCACGGATATGATCCATTTTGAAATTTTGGACTTTTTGTATACTAGGTGATAGTTGGCACAGATCACGTTTACTTGATTATAATCATAACCAAAGGTTTTCCAGCTTTGTAGAACGTGACAGGCTTTGGTTTATGTTCTTTGGAATAGCATTTGAGAAATCAGGGTTCCCTCTAAGTCAATCAAGAGTAGCATGCTAAATTTTTTTAAAAAGCCTAAACCACTCAACACACAGGTACAACTCATCATCTTCCCCCTAAAACCTTCTCCCAGACACCAATTTCTCTGTTTGTTGATAGCACCATCACTCATTCTCAAACACTCACATTTGAAACTTATTTTTCTCATTGCCTACATCCAATTCGATTCAATTAACCCTTATTGAGTCACTTTGTGCAAGGCACTGGGGATTCTAATATGAAAAAGCTCCCAGAGAATTCTTGTTTGCAATATAAGGGGGGAATACAGAAGGAAGATTAAGACATATACACAAATAAGCAAAAAAAGCTCCCAGATAATTCTTGTTTGCAGTATAAGGGGGGAATACAAGGAAGATTAAGACATATACACAAATAAGCATAATACAGCATGGAGTGATATAAGGGCAAAAGAAGGGCCTAGACAAAGCCTTATGATGTGGGGAAGAGACCACTTTTAGCTGGTGCATAGGAAGACAAAAACAAAAACCATTTCTGCCCTCAGGAGCAGGCTGCGGGTGCTTTGCACATCCTTCAGTGAATCTGAGATCTCAGCATGGTGGGTCCTCCTTTCAGTACTGCAGATCATAATCCAACTGTGCTTTCTCATCCTACAAGATGCTTGTCTATATCTTCCTCTGGATTGTGAGAGAATAGCAGTAATGGAGGAAAGCAGAGGTGCCAAGAACCATAGTTTTTATATAAACATGACCTTAAATCATATTCAAAATGTGAGACATTTGCCCAGTGACCAGTGAAGACATTTATCTAGAAAAATTGAAACATATTTCCCACAGATTAATTTAGAATATTTCTGTAGATCCCAACACTCTGTGGAAACAAGTGTGTCACTTGGGATGTCCATTTTTTTCTCTCCCTACATCAACATGACCAGCCCACATCCTTTTCTGATCACACGCTTCCTGAATGATAATCTTTTGTGCTCCACAAAGTTATTCTCTGATGCTTCATCATACTGTTGAGGTGACTCTGGGTTCTAAATTATCATGCCAGTGAAACTGTAGATTTGGTAGATTCTGTCATGCCAGAAAGATTGAGTATAGTTCCCGAGACTGCCTGATTTACAAGAGTCAGCTTAAGTACAGAAAGGCTCCTCACTAGCAGGGTAGCCCCTGGGTAATAAATTCCTTGGTCCCTGGCCACCCATTTAAAAAAAGTACAAAAATCCCTCCCTATCTTCCCCATTCCTCTGTTGCCCTTTGGTTCAACTGTAATGTCAAGTCTTCAGAAGCAACTATATGGTATGACTGGAAGAATATTGATGATTTTTAAATGTTGTTCATGGGTAAAATGGAAATGTTTTGTATGGTTTCACATCTATAACGGGTATCATATTTTTTGCCTTCTCGATGGGTAGGGGAATGGCTGGAAGGAGGGAGAGAATTTGGAACTTGACATTTTAAAAAAGTGAATGCAAAAAATAATAAAACTTAAATTTAAAACGCTATTACTGGGTTTTTGTCCCAGTCAATAGTTTAGGATTGTTGAAAATGCTATGCAATTTCTCAAATTAAAGCCAGTCTATTTTTTCCCCCATATTTCACTCTGGCCCCAAATCATGATTCATCTGCAGCATCTGTCCAAGTGTATGCACTAATGGACACATATAACAGGCTGCCATCCAATTACATGCTACTTTCTAGACAAGGGAAATTTCCTATTTGGATTTTCTTATGTGGATTGTTAAAATGCTCTCTTTTGAATGGTTTATTGTTGATGTGATGTTAATGCAATGGGAAAATATTTCCCATCCATTAATAAGCCCATGTGACCTGCCTGAGTCACATGAGCCTGTGGTGGGAGGAGCTTGCTGAATGGGTGGAACAGGAAGTGAGAGAGAGCAGTCAGAGCTGGGAAAGAGAGAAAAGGCAGAGGAACTAACCTGGGTGACACGGAGTGATTTTGCTTAAGGGAGTTGTTTTGTAGGGAGGCCTGATGTAAGGAAGGCTTGGGGATGGGGATGCCCCCTGCATTGGTAATGTGCATAGACTTCTTGGTTACTGTGATGCATGTCTTTGTTGCTATGATGCATTTGGCTTTCTGGTGTTGGAATAAATGTTTTGGTTCTGTCTTCCATGAAGACAGTCTGTTACATTTTGTGATTCAGAATTATGCCAACATATTCATAGCAGCCATAGCCACTGTGGGTATCACACTGGTGCTACAAGTGATCATGAATTTTTGTGAGAAAGCTCAAGAGAAGTGATATGAAACTCAAATAGAAATGGAAACCATAATAAGGTTCTGAGAGTCACATTTAACTTAGAAAACCACATATTAATGTTATGTATGTTTTACTGTATTTTCATTAATTGTGTTAAATATTTCTTAATTACATTTTTAATCTAGTTCAGGAAGAATGTTGTAGGCCAAGTGAGGTCTGCAGGGCTGTATATTTGATACCTCTGCTTTAGAGTATTGTGGGGCTTAAAATGCACTCAACATACTTTATGAATAGGAGCATCCAGGGGATATCTACCTTGTCCAATGACTCTACACTGGACATCCTCCATAAGAGTGAACAGATTCCTGCTTTATACTGTACTTGATATACATAATCATAGGATTGTTGATCAAAGTTATCTTTGTGGTTACATTTATCAGGAAATTTTTATGATCTTAGCATATGCATGATATATCTTGTTAGAGAAGAGATTTTAAGACTGTATTTTGTTTTACTCAGACTTTCATCATCAAGAAATAAACATGGCAGGATCTTTGCATTCTCTGCATCTTTCAATAATCTGTGTGACTGAAAATATGATCTGCAAAAAAATACTGTTTCCTTGTCATATTTTTATTAAGGATTCCCTAGTATACATTTAGACCATTCTCATAAAGTTACATCTTTAAGAGAATGGTCTTCGTGTATGTCCTCTTCTCAAATGTCTTTTGGGGGTGAGAGTGCAGGTGGTAATAACACTATCCATGATTTTTCCCATTCACTATCTTCTCTTCATTCATAGATCCTGAAACTTATTTCTTAAGGTTTTTAAAACTGTATTGTTTTCAGCACAAATCTCTTCTCTATGTACTTCCTCTGGTTCAACTGCTCTTCTTGTCTTCATCTTCTTTGGTACATTTTCCACTTCCTAATTCAATGTATCAGGGACTGGGATGTTAGAGTCCGTATGTGGTAGTTCCACTGTCATCGATGATGAAAATAAAATAAAATAAAAGAAACGCTGACAAATCCATTCCATATTTCATCTGTTTGCTGTTTTCTTTCCAGTTTAATCTATTAACGCTATTTGGACGAGATAGCTTAAGTGGGTTTCAAGCCAAATGTTTTTCAAAACCATTTCAGAACCATTCAGAACCATAGACCGGACACCTGTGATTGGTTAAAAGGAACTCCCAGAAAAAGAATTCCCTTGCTACCAATGCAGGTCAAGGTGAACTGCCTAGAGCTATAGGAAGGTTACATGATTAGCCCAGGGTCATATAGCTAGCATATGTTATAGGCTGAACTGGAACCCGGGTCTCCTCGGCTTTGAGACTGGGTTCTCTATCCACTGTACCATGATGCCTCTCATATGGGTACTTAATGTTAGTTGAACTGAATAAATATTCTTAACTGATCAGGAGAGGATAAAACATATGTAACCTCTGAAATTGAATAGAATCAAAGATGAGTTGGAAATAACCTCAGTTGCCACTTAAATCTGTATCTTAAACCAAAATTCCCATCAAGCTGTCATGTAGCCTTTACTTGAAGACTTTTAGTGAGGGAAAATTTGCTACCCCTTGAAGCAGACTATTTTATTTTTGATAATTCTGGTTACTAGAAAGTTTTATTTTCTAGTATTCTGCCTAAATCTGCCTAACTTCTACCCACTGCCTCCCAGTACTGTCCTCTGGAACTGATACTTTTCCCTTTTCAGGAAAAAACAAACAAACCTCTCCACTAAATTACTTACATACACTTAAAAACTACTAAGGATGGTTCAAATTTTAGGATACTAAGGGATTTTGTTTTGCTTTTAACTTTTTGGCTTAAGAAAATGGAAAAAAATCACTGAAAGAACTAACTACCGACTGCTGACTTTTATTATGTATGCAGACACATTTCAGCTAGGTGACTTTTTCCTTTTGCTCTGTCAAATAATTATTTTTAAAAGCTAGCAAACATCAGAGCAATATCAAATGTTGAGCCTATAAAGGACATAGGGCTGGAAAAAATAATTATTTACAACTATGTAGAATTAACATTACTGAAATGGAAGCACAACAAATATGTTCAAAGGCTTAATTTTACAATACTTGAAGCACAACTTATTGCAGCAACTGAAAACATTAAAAAAAAAACCTGCTGTCAAACAGAACTCAGACTACATTTAGCAAAGGTTAAAAAAGGAGCAATTTAATTATTACAGTTTACAGAGTGCTCTATGAAGTTATTATATTAAAAAGTGAAAAAAAATAGTGCATTAAATTGCTGCAGTCTTTACATCGTAAAAATAAAAGTTAACAGTAGTATGAAAAAAGCCATCCACAAAGCCAGAAATCTGTAGTGAATAGATCAGCTAAATTGTAGTATTTTGGAAATACTTATAAAGCCATATTTAAAAAATAAAAAATAACCATTTATAAAAACGAAAGCAGCATGCATATCCAAGGCTCTTTCATAACTTTCTCTTAGTTGACAAGTGTTTAGGTAAAAATCAAAAGCTTAATATTCATTGAATTAGGTGAAACAAACTAGCCAAGCCCACTAGATCTGGTCACTCAGAAAAGCATCTTAAGAACAAAAAACTCAACTTTTCTTCCATGAAGACAGCACATTTTAAAAAATGGTCCTATAGTCGCAAACAAAAGTGTCCCCCTAAATAGGAATGAAAAGCACCAGTCTTTACAAATAAGTTAATATGAACTTTCAGTCTCTTGATATGGCAAAATAGTTGTTAATACTACAATAATTTGCAAGCAAAAGCTAGCTTTTAAATGGCTAATGATACTTATTAGTTTAGGAATTTTTTCTATAGCCACTTAAATTGTTATAGAAGGTAGAACTTGACTGGGAATTCTAGAAAATTCTGGACTGATGCATTATCTGTACATTATTTTACATTACTGTTAAAAACACTCATTAAGCATATATTTACTACATAATTCTTTTTCACATTTTTGGTACAAAGTTTATTTCAGAGATTCTCTCTGTAAATTCTTATGCCGGCTTTTTCCCTTATTCAGTACATCATCTTCTTCAGTTTAATGAAAAGCAAAATCAGCCTTTTATTAAAGTAGAAACAGGAGTATTACAGATATTAATAGTAGCATCCAATGATGTCTTCAACTTGAAAAAGCCAATGACATAGGCCCTGTGGCTTAGGGTTCCAAAATCTATAAATATGTTGCATTTTCATTTATGTATAAGTTGTACAAGCACATGCACAACTTTCAACATTAGTGCAGGGCCTGATAAATAAGACACAGAAATAAATCAGTTTTTTCTTTTTTTTTTTAACTGTTTCTAAGAACTTTTACTCTGTAAAATGTTTGGTCACTCAAAGCTATAAGCTTAATCACATATCAAAGAACACAGGCAATAAAGCCCATCTTACTAGAACATACAGTATTAAGCTGGACAAAATTATGAGAGGACAAAATCTAGTGGTCACTTCATTCCCTCAAAAAAGCCTAAGAAACAGAATGTTTCCATCCTGTATCTGAATAAAAATGTACTGTATTAAAATCTGAATTTTTACAAGTTGTCTTTTAATCAGTGTTCTATTTACAATGCAGAACTTCCGCCAACTGCAGTAGTTTAACTTTGGCACAACACTAAGTTCCATTCCTTTCGAGTATTCAGTCCTATGTTATGAGAATGTGTGTATGTCCAAAAATATTCTCAGTTTCATAAAAGATTAGGCCCATTCACAGTAAATCAGATATCTTGATTTCAAGAATTGAGTCCCCTTCACCACTGTAGGTAACTATAAAGGAAAAATATGAGACTGAAAAAGTCAAGAAAAAAATGTTAGTCAAAACCATATCTGAATTTCTCTTAAAGCACTTTAGACATAATAACTATAGGAAAAATTAACTAAAAGTGAATACATCCTTTATTTTCTCTGAAATTACTTGCTACCCAGAGTTTATAAAATACATTAGATTTCAAGTATAGCTAATATATGTATAAACTGTGTGTATATATATATGCCTTGCAAATAGTAACTTTTACTTATATGAGTAGGGCCTATGATAATTTATCAAAGATGATTAGTTAAAAAAAGTAGATTCTATTTATTTACATGCTTTGTGATATATATCTATAAATGTGTGTATATGTATATATAGAGGGGGCATTGTGGAGCATAGGGACTGGTATGCTTTTTTATCTGCAAGGCTCACACACATATATGTATGTATATGTATATATATGTATATATAAGTATGTGTGTATGTACACACACACACATATATGTAGGTATATACAAGTGTACTTTCTTTGATGCCATATGGTAAGATTAATCCATATTTTTACTACATTAACAAAACTGGCTATTTGAAACAAAATTGGGATGGGTCTTTTTGTAAAGTGAAAAATTATAATGTGTGTTTTGTAAATCCAGATTTATTTTAGAAGAAAGGTACCCTGTCTACATGGCACACAAATGTATATACAATATACATAAGTTTTTTGAAAACTGTAGGGTTGTCATGTGAATTTTCTGAATAAAATTAGTATTATTATATTTACCATGCAACATAAATACTGCCCATGCAAACTTGTTAAAGTAATATTACACTTTAGAATAGTGCAATGAATTCCATGTTTTCAGTACATTTCAATCCCTTCCCAAAAAGTACATCAGGGTCTAAGATAAAGAAATCAACAAAGCAGCAGTTTGGTTGATTTATTTTGGCTGCATACATATTTTGTCTTTTTTAGAAATATGGGGAAAGAAAGCCTGTTAAAAGCATTTTGTGCATCTGGGTCAGAAGAAGAATGGCTTAAATATTTTTGATACCATAAAAAGGCAAAAGGAACTTTAGGATTAATTTATCCAAAATGTTTAAGTTATGACTTATAATGCTTATGTTATACTTTATAATCAGAAATTAGAGTTTATACTATTTAATAAAGTAGTTGCATTTTTAGTTTCATCTGTTTTCTTGGTTTAAAATATCCTAAATTTGAAAAACTAGAAAAGGGATTGTTCAGTAATCATACATAGAATGCTTATGAATCTGGGGAGAACATGAAAAGCAAGAGTAAACAGACTAAGAGTAGAAAGTTACAGGTTCGGGAATGAGGCAGAATGGGCTAAGGAAAGAGACAACTGTGTATGTATGTATCATGTGCACAAGAGTGAGAAAAGGATCTTTTCCCTCCCCGACTTTATTTTGAGAACATTACAATATTATCAGAGAGCATAATGCTACTTTATGTGAATGTCCAACTGTAGTCCTTGGTATTGATACACGAATATATTTTATGATTGCTGTATCATTTTTAAACTGCGTTTCTACCTTTGAAATAAATGAAATGTTTCAAAATATGAAGAAAAGAAAAACAGAACACCTAATAATCTAAGATAGCTATATGGATGAATATCAACAGTGACAACCTTTAAGCATCTACATTTCTAACCTGAAATAAATTTTCCAACTTAAAACTACAGAAAAGTTATAAACAATTAAATTTTGTAGAGGAATTAGAATTTGGGGAAATGGCCAGACTTTAAAAAATTCAAAGTTTTATTAGTCTAGGGATATTTCATTCTATGAGGTTCTGAGCTCACAGTTGGGCAAAGTCTTCATTTGGAGAGATAAGATGAAAAAAAGCACTGCAGCCAAAAGGCTGGCAACAAGTTTCAGCTCTGTAATCTCCCAGGTGATTCAATACCTGTAAGCTTCAATCTCATCTGCAATGTGAGAATAAGTCCTTACTTCCCAGGGTCTTTATAAGAAAAGTATTGTGAACTGCTACACACTATATAAGTGTGAACTCTTTTTATGAGATACTTTTAGCCTTGTACTCTAGAGATCCCATTACAAGGAGAATTCCAAGTGTTGATCTCCAAGACACAAAGGACATGCTATTCAGCGCTTCTTAAACTGTGGGTCCACAATGCTGAAGGAGTCTCGAGTGGAAAAAGTTTAAGAGGCCCTGTAATATAGGTAATAAAAGACAAAACAACTGCCTAATCAAACATCAATTCTGATACGGAATGGAACAGGTCTGTTGGTTTTTAATTGAAGAGATGACTACTCTTACTACATGGATCATCTTAAATTCTTAACTAAAAGGCTAATAAGTTTAGTGGGTGGGGGAAAGCAACAGTTAAGAGTTCAGTAAAACTTGAAACACAATGAGAAAAAAAAATAAACAAATACCCATTTTCACCTAGTTTCCTAAAACTGAGCAATCCTCACCCCTGTAGTTATTCTTTCCTTCGGATATACTTTTCCCCTTCTTTTTAGTTTTCGTTTTTGAATTCTTTCCTTAAATAGGCAAAAAATGAAGCTTTAGTGAACGATGGGTTGCAAAAAAAAATAAAAAGGAAAACACATTTTTAGTATTTCTAGTTTTGATCATCAAGTCCCCTCCCCCAAAGGAGTGGGTAAAAATCTAAAACAATTAAAAATACATTTATATATAATATTCAGTGGGAGAAGAGATATGTACCTTAAACAATATATACTACTGAATGACACTGGGGACCATTAATTGTGGACAGAATACAAATTGCTCAGTCTTGGTATGAGAATAAGCATATTCTTTTTAGCTAATTTGGGAACAAAGTACTTGTTGGCCATACTAACGGAATCTGATCCCTTCATTAGATAAGGGAAAAGTAACCCTAGAAGCTGTTACATCTCAAAGTCATTTAAACAAAGTGACATTTCCAAATGTATACAGCTGAAATGTGCATATATGCGTTATTAAAAAAAACTTACATTTTAATCATCTGACTTAGAGAGTTTCCGCTTAACATGCCGTGGGGGTTCCCAGGTGTCACTGTCATCAGTTTCTTCATCATCCTCTTCCTGATCATCTATTATCTCATCATCCTCTTCATTCTCCTCAAACAGCTCTATTCCTAACTCAGATCTTCTTTGTCTTTCTGCAAACCACTCTCTGACCTGCTCATAACCCATATGTGATTTGGCGACAAGTTCATCAAGGTCTTGCTCATTAAGAAATTTGTGCTTCATATAATAATCCTTAAGTATCGCAGTTCCAGTTTTAAACTTTATGAGTGATGGTCCGCGGTCCCAGTTGTTTATCCTTTTGCTTCCTCTGGGCCTCCCACGAGGTCTTCCCCTTCCTCTTCCCTTTGGTCTTCCTCTCCCCCTTCTCCTAAAGGAAGCCTGTCCATTCATACTATTTGAACTGGCACTCTGATAGTAATAGTACCACTTTAAATTCCCATTTTTCCAAGCATATCGCGTATCTCCAAACCAGCTAACGATATCTGTCCTGGCAAGCCCACTTTCCTCGGCCAGCTTGTCATACTCTTCTGGCGATGGCCACTGTGTTCGAACAAATGCACTTTTCAGTATGTGTAACTGCTCCGGCGATTTTTTACACACTTTGTTTGTGGTGGTCACTGACTTAGGTGCTGCAGACTCATCCTGAGGGGACGCTTCTCCAGCTTCTTCTTTGGAACTGCCTGCATTGCTTTCATCTACTTCTGTTTTCTCTTCCTTTGAAGTTTTGGATTTATTTCTCTCTGTAAACCAGGCATCAATCTCTCTCCTGGTAAGCTTGGTTTGTGCTCTTAACCTGTTCAATTCTTCATCAGTAAGTACAGGGTTATTGAGGAAACTTGCTTGGAGGACGCGCAACTGCTCTGAAGTTTTCTCTTTAAATTTTTGTGGAGTAAAGTCAGGGAAAGAATTCCCCAGCTGTTTAGGCTGTGGAGCAACAACCGTTGGGGATTCTGCGGTCTCATCACTAGAGTCAATAACAATAGGGGTGCAAGCTTCACTGTTGAGATGGATACACTGATTACTCTTGGAATTTCTCTGATTATACCTTGTGTCACTAAACCACTTTTTGATCTCGCCTTTAGTCAAGCCTGTTATTTTCATAAGCCTGATCACCTCTGAGTCATGAGGAAACTGATTTTTAAGGTAGCTAACTTTTAATTCTGCCAGTTGTTCTTTTGTCTTTTTTGCCCGGATACCAAATGAATCAGGATTCACCAGTGCGGTCTCATGCTTGATTAACTGAGGAGTTGGAGTAGGGGCTGGGGCTGGGGCTGGGACTGAGGTTGGAGCTGGGGCTGATGCTGGCACTGGTGCTGGGACTGGCGCTGGGGCTGGAGCTGGAGTTGCAGCTACTGGCTTTGTTTCTCCAACAGGCTGAGCACTGTGCACCTGACTTTTCTGCACATGAGTTTGATTTGGAACGCCTGCAACTGTCAAAGCTATAGGTGTTGTCACTGGCAATTGGTTAGTACCAGCTACTTGCGTAAGGACCAGACCCGGCTGACCAACTATTTGACATGTCTGTAATATGGAAGGTAAACCATTACTAGCTGCTGAAATGTGTGTAGGAATCACTGTTATTGTTTGTGGTACAGTATGTACTGTGCCATTGAATTGTTTTCTCCTTGCCTCCTCTACTTCTTCTGGAGTCCAACTAACACCATGTTTCAGGCGTTGGGCTGAAAACCATATCTTGATCTGTTCCTCTGTATATTTTGCTTGAGCAGATAGAACTGTAATTTCAGACATTGTTGGATAAGGGAATTTGTTGTAGGTGTTGAGCAAAAGGGGATTGTTATCCAAAGCAGCATTATAGGTGGGAATGCTGTTGAGAGGGATTAAAACTTTAGGAATCAAGTTAGAATTCTGCTGAGCTGATACAGCTGCTGTTATCACTTGTGCTAGCCCAGGCTGAAGAACTGCTGCTGGGGTAACTACTGTGTTTGTGGTATTTGGATGTATACTATTTACAATAGAAGTACTTGTATTAGACTCAGATGCTGATGAAGTTGGATTTTTTACTACTTCTTCATGACCTGATTTAGTTTCATTCTCTTTCTCTTCTGGAATGTCTTCAGAGTTATGGAAAACTGCAATCCGTTTATTTTCGACTTTATTTTTCATCATTTTCATTATAGGAGTTTTGCTGATAGAAATCCCTGATGAGGGAGCTTCTATAGATTCTACCTGATCTGAATTTTCCTCTTTAACAAAACTACCATCAAAAGTCAGATCATTAATTGTTTGCTCAAAGATTGTCTGATTATTTCGTTTCACCATAGTCAGCTTAAAATTCTCTTCTCCAGGATGATACTTCAAATTATGCTCTGAAAGCGCATCATATCTTTTGGTAAGAAAATTGCATTCAACACAAACATACGATGAATTTAACACTATATTGGGATGCTCTGAATCTACATGAAAAGTAAACATGTTAAGATCTGGCGTTTGAAAAGTACAATATTTACATTCATAGCCACCTTCAACTTTTTTATTTTGTTGATTGTCAGAATCTACAAGTTCCTGAACATCTTCATCACTTGAGATACTTTCTGCTGCTGTATTTTCTATTGGTGTAAGTACAGGGGGACCTTCATCCAAGTCTGATATCAATTCTAGGTCTGGATCCTGTTCACTGGCAAGGACCATGCAAGGTGTTGTTGATTTTCTTTTGCTTGCCATTCTATTTCTGTGGGGAAAAAATCTCAACTGTGATTAGAAAGCAATGAAGATCAAACTCCTTCAGTTATCTTCATTTGAAAAAAATGGCTTTTGGTTCTGTAAGTCCATCCCATTTGCAACTTTTTCATAGTGCAATCAAGAAAAGAGCTTGTAGTTGGTAGCTGCAAAGCTGAGTTGCTGAAACTTCTGAAGCAAACATCCAATCACCTGCATTAAAGAAAACAAGTTTTACAGTGAATGATTATACATTAACACTATAGAAATCAGCTATAAAACACAGACAAAACCCAGAAATTATCAGTAATCATCGTGCTTATAATAGCTGACAATTACATTAACACTTTAAGGTTTGCAAATATATACATATATATTTGAGAAAATTAAGCAAAATGGTTATCACAAAGTTTATACAATGTATTAGAGCTGATGTACTACTTGGGCCCTCATTCAGAGCCCACTTAACCAAACTTGTTAGAATTTTGTAAAAATGTAAGAGCAACCTGGCTTCCTAGACCAAATTATAGGGTAGAGGAATATGCAGACACACAGATACAAGAAAATTATACCTGAGTGTGAAGAAAGAGACAAAAAAGTTAAAAAAAACCTAGCCATAACTCAAAAAGCAGAATCTAAGGCCTTTAAACAGGGAAAAATAGCTTCTCCATACCTTAAAACGCCCTAAAGTAGAACAGAGCAGAATACAAAAATGTTCATAATGACCATATTGAAGATTGTTAAGAACTTCAACAGTCTCTTTGGCTTTTTAATTGGAAAGGAAATCTCCAGATTATATACACTATTTATAAACAAATGACCATTTGGAACTCCAAATCAACAAATATTTATCAAGCACCTACTCTGTGTCAGGGATATGCTGGGCATTAGGGATACAAAGACAAAAATGAAATCATCCTTGCCCTCAAAGAGTTTGCATTCTACTGAGAAGATATTTACATATATGCAAACTAAAGATACGGTAAATTTTGGGTATTAAGGGCTCTGGCAGCTGGGAGAATGAGAAGGGAAAGATTTCATATATAAAATGGTGTTTAAATTGAGTGTTGAAGAAAACAGGGATTCTAAGAAACTGAGGTAAGGAAGATGAGTATTTCTGGTATATGGGGACAGCCAATGCAAAGGTCAGAGACAGGAGATGTCCTGTGTGAGGAACAGTAAGAAGTCTGGCCAAAAGAGTGTAGAAAGTGGAGTAATGTAAAAGAACAATGAAAAGGTAGTTTGGGACCAGACTACGAAATTCTCTAATTCACTTCCTGATGCCACTTACGCCCAAGATTTCCCTTCACTTCACTGTCTAATGCTTCCTTGGACTCCCATGGCATCACTTTTTTTTTTACTTTTTTTTTTTTTGCAGGGGGGAAGGCAGGGCAATTGGGGTTAAGTGATTTGCCCAAAGTCACACAGCTAGTAAGTGTGTCAAGTGTCTGAGGCCGAATTTGAACTCAGGTCTTTCTGACTCCAGGGCAGGTGCTCTACTCACTACGCCACCTCATAGCATCACTTCTACTCCTCCCCAACCCATTTGCTAGTTTTCTCTGGCAGTGTCCCTAGAATGATCCATTTCATCTAACCTTAACTACTCCCAAAAGGCCAGGTACTGTGTCTAATCCTAAAGCTTGCATTCTTGCTCTGGTTCCTGGGTTGAAACGACCAGAACAAGATATCCTGAATAAATCAATTTTATTTTATTAAAACATCCTCTATAGGATCTATGCGAAAAAGGAGAAGTAGGTGTTAGAGCATAAAGTTGAAGAGAATTTTAACCCCTGAAAGTTGGTGAGGGAAAATTGCAGCCAGAATTCAAGAATCTGAAAAAGAAAAGAGCATAGCTGGGAAGCCAATCCAAGTTAGAGAAGCAGTGCCAGAGGCTTACACCAGGAGGAGGACCAGGATCTAGAGTTTTACTTTTGTCTCTTGGGACTCCTTTCCCCCTTCCTCAGAATCCCCATTATATGCCTTCACCTCTGACCCAGATTAGGAATCTGAAACTAACAGTTAGGACCTGGTAGAACTCCTGTCTGTCAACAGGCATGAATGGAGATGGTGGGGGAAAGGGAGTCCCTAACTTCCTGCAGAGATAGGAGATGTTTCTGGAATTCTAAGTTGAAACTTTCAATGAATTTTCCTTTAAAAAATTTTTTTAATCTGCACTTAATACCAAAAGGAAAAAAAACTTCCCTATACAGAACAGAAAAAGATTATTTCTATATAAATTTCTAAATCTTATATTACACATAGCTTGCTTTTCTTCTATGTAAACATGCGGATATTTAATTTACTATTTTAAAAAACCAAGTTTCCATATTAGTCATGTTGTAAAAGAATAAACAGGTAAAAAATGAAAAAAAATAAAGAAAATTAAATAGTATGCTTAGATCTGCATTCAAACTCCATCAGTTCTTTCTCTGGATGTGGATAGCATTTTTCATCAGGCATCCTTTGGAAATGACTTGGATCACTGTATTGCTGAGAATAGCTAAGTCATTCACAGTTGATCACTGTACAATATTACTGTTATTGTGTATAATATTCTCCTGGTTTTGCTCACTTCACTTTGCATCAGTTCATCTAAGTCTTTCCAGGTTTTTCTGAAATCATCCTGCTCATTATTTCTAATAGCACAATAGTATTCCATTACTATCATACCCCATAACTTGTTTAGCCATTCCCCAATTAATGGGCATTTCCTCAATTTCCAATTCTTTGCCACCACAAAAAGAGCTGCTATAAATATTTTTGTACAAATAGGTCCTTTTCCTTTTTTTTATCTCTTTGGGATACAGACCTAGTAGTGGTATTCATAGCTTGCTTTTTAAATAAAAATGTAATAAATTCAACATGTTACTTTCAAGGCTATCCTGCTTGTTTGTATTTTCTTCTGAATATGCTTCTGTTCTCTTCTGAGAATTTTCTTTTTAATGTTTCAGTGACCCTTCTGGAGTGCAACTATTGCTTTCCTTCACACCTCAATATTCTCCCCAATTAAAAAAGAGAAATAAGACCCTTGTAACAAATAAGCACAGTCATGTAAAACCAATCCACACATCGTCCATATCTAAAAACATATTTCTCTTTCTGCATCTTGAATCCACCTACTCAATTATGTTTTAATCCAGTTGGTAGCTAGTTTGACACCTCTGCTCTAGGCAACTATGTAAGACTATAAGCTGCGGAGAAAGTACCAACCTACAATGGTAGAAGGATTCAGAAATTCTCTATGCCAGTAAAATTAACAGGTCCAATCCCTATCCCTACCCAAGGACTTAGATGAATAACTAGTCTCAAAGAGTAGTCATTAATAGTCCATGTCAATTTAGAATGTCTCCAGTGGAAGTCTCAGGAATCTGCGCTTGACTCCATATTAATATTTTTATAAATAACCTGCATAAGGGCATAGAAAGCATCTTTATCAAATTTGCAGATGACACCAGGCTGGGTGATACAGTTAGCACAAAAGATGACAGGATCTAAAAAAATCTGGGTAAGCTGTACAACTAGGCTAAAAAATTGAGATTTACTAGCGATAAATGTAAAGTTTTATACTTCGGTTTAAGAAACTGACTTCACAAGTACAAGACAGGTAAGACATAGTTAAATAGCAGTTTATCTAAAAAAGACCCAGAGGGTTTAATGGACTGTGAGTTCAATATAAGTATATTATATGACATACAGCCAAAAAAACCGTGCTGTAACCCTGGGCTTGAGAGGCAGTGTCCAGATATAAGGAGGTGATCATCCTGTCCTGATCAGATCACATCTGGAGAACTAATGTCAGTGCTGGAGTACTAATGTCACATCTTAGAAAGAACAATGATAAGCTAAAGAGTATCCAGAAGGGCTTGAAGTCTCTAGGTCATATAAGGATTGATTAAGGGAAGTGGGGATGCTTAGCCTGGGGAAGAGAAGGCTCAGCAGGGGTATGATAGTATAATAGTAATTGCTATTATCTATATAGTCCTTCCTACATGTCAGGCATTGTGCACAGATATCTGCAAACTGTGATGTAGGAGAGGAATTAGACTTGTTCTGCTTGGCAAAACTAAGGCCAATAGGTGGAAGTTGCAAAAATGCAAATTTTGGCTTGACATCAGGTAAAGTTCCCCAACAATTAGATATGTCCAAAACTAGAATGGAGTTCCCCTGGAAGCAATGGGTAACCTCCCTGGACATCTTCAAGCAAAAGTTAAATGAGCATGTTCAGAGTACTGTAGCAAAGATGCTTTTTTGGTCAACATTGTTTCCAACAATGAAATTCTGTGATTCGGTGAAACCCTGGTTAAAGATCACCTCATTTCCTAGTTAGGGCTCCATACTTTTCAACACTTTTGCTTGTAGATCATTATCTTAGATAGAGCTGAATATATAAAGAAAGATTACTATTGAAGGGAAAGGTAAATTAAAACATGTGGAAAAATATAGGGAAAAGTCCATCAGTCAGGCAAGGGCCGGTCAGGAACTGTGCTAAGGGTTAGGGATACAAAGAAAGGAAAAAAGTCAATGCTCCCAAGCCATTCACAGTCTAATAGGCAGATAACATGCAAACAAATATGTACAAATACACCACATACAGGATAAAAAGGAAAAAATCAACAGAGGGAAGGCACTAGAACTAAGTGGAGCTGGGAAAGGTTTCTGCACAAGGTGGAATTTCAGCTGAGACTTGAAGGAAACCTGGAGGCAGAGATGAGGCAGTAGAGGGTTCCAGACATGGTTGACAGCCAGAGAAAATACCCAGAGCCAAGAAATGGAATGTCTTGTTTGAAAAACAGCAAGGAGGCCAGTGTCACTGAATTGAAGAGTGCACTGGATGGGAAATGGGGAGGTGTAAGAAGACTGGAAACAGAGAGGGCTAAACTATGAAGGGCCTTGAATACCAAACATATTTTTTTAAAAGAGTAATCAAGAGTTAAGGATTTGGGGGAAAAGCAGGTTCACTAAATTAATTATATGAGAAATTAAGTGTTACAAGATATACGGTTCCGGGGAGGAGCCAAGATGGCGGCTGGTAAGCAGGGACTACAGTGAGCTCCGTACCCAGTCCCTCCAAAAACCTATAAAAAATGGCTCTGAACCAATTCTAGAACGGCAGAACCCACAAAACAGCAGAGGGAAGCCGGGCTCCAGCCCAGGACAGCCTGGATGGTCTCTGGGTGAGGTCTATTCCACACGGAGCTGGGAGCTGGGAACGGAGTGGAGCAGAGCCCAGCCTGAGCAGCGTGGAACAACCAAACTTGGAGTCGGGCGGATGGGGCCCCTAGCACACTGAATATGTGAGCTGCGGCAGTTACCAGACCCCTCGACCCACAAACACCAAAGACTGCGGAGAAGGTTAGTGGGAAAAGCTGCGGGAGTGTAAGCAGTTCGCGGTTTGGCTTCCAGCCCCGGGGGCAGCGGAGGTGGGGCAGCTACAGCTGTTGTTACTTCTGGCTCCAGGCCCACCTGGTGGGAGGAATTAAGTGGCGGATCAGAGCAGGAGTGCAACAGCCTGCTGAAGATCTAAGCCCAGTCTGGACTGGGGGTTCTTGGGGAAGGAGTAGTGCGGGTCTGACAGAGCTGGCACCTCCCCCCCAAACGTGGAACATAGAACTCGTTAGTCTACAAGCAGTCATACCCCACTGAAAAACTCAAGGGTCAAGTTAGTTGGTTGGGAATATGGCCAGGCAGCGAAAACGCGCCCAGATTCAGTCTCAGACTTTGGATTCTTTCTTTGGTGACAAAGAAGACCAAAACATACAGCCTAAAGAAGACAACAAAGTCATAGAGCCTACAACAAAAGCCTCCAAGAAAAACAAGAACTGGCCCCAGGCCATAGAAGAACTCAAAAAGGATTTGGAAAAGCAAGTTAGAGAAGTAGAGGAAAAATTGGGAAGAGAAATGAGAAGGATGCGAGAAAACCATGAAAAACAAGTCAATGACTTGCTAAAGGAGACCCAAAAAAATACTGAAAAATACACAGAAGAAAACAACATCTTAAAAAACAGACTAACTCAAATGGCAAAAGAGCTCCAAAAAGCCAATGAGGAGAAGAATGCCTTGAAAGGCAGAATTAGCCAAATGGAAAAGGAGGTCCAAAAGACTACTGAAGAAAATACTACTTTAAAAATTAGATTGGAGCAAGTGGAAGCTAGTGACTTTACAAGAAATCAGGATATTATAAAACAGAACCAAAGGAATGAAAAAATGGAAGACAATGTGAAATATCTCCTTGGAAAAACCACTGACCTGGAAAATAGATCCAGGAGAGATAATTTAAAAATTATTCGACTACCTGAAAGCCATGATCAAAAAAAGAGCCTAGATACCATCTTTCAAGAAATTATCAAGGAGAACTGCCCTGATATTCTAGAGCCACAGGGCAAAATAGAAATTGAAAGAATCCATCGATCGCCTCCTCAAATAGATCCCAAAAAGAAATCTCCTAGGAATATTGTCGCCAAATTCCAGAGCTCCCAGATCAAGAAGAAAATATTGCAAGCAGCCAGAAAGAAACAATTTGAGTATTGTGGAAACCCAATCAGAACAATCCAAGATCTGGCAGCTTCTACATTAAGAGATCGAAGGGCTTGGAATGCGATATTCGGGAGGTCAATGGAGCTAGGATTAAAACCTAGAATCACCTACCCAGCAAAACTGAGTATCATGTTCCAAGGCAAAATATGGATTTTCAATAAAATAGAGGACTTTCAAGCTTCCTCAGTGAAAAGACCAGAACTGAATAGAAAATTTGACTTTCAAACACAAGAATCAAGAGAAGCATGAAAAGGTAATCAAGAAACGGAAATTGCAAGGGACTTACTAAAGTTGAACTGTTTTGTTTACATTCCTACATGGAAAGATGATGTGTATGATTCATGAGACCTCAGTATTAGGGTAGTTGAAGGGAATATGCATATATATATATATATATATATGTATATATATATATGTGTGTGTGTGTGTGTGTGTATATATGTATATATATGTTTATGTATATATACAAGTGAATATGTATGTATGTATATATCTATGTGTATATGTATGTGTATGTATGTGTATATATGTGTGTGTATATATATATGTGTATATATATATATATATATATGTAAAAGAGAGAGAGCAGACACAGGGTGAGTTGAAGATGAAGGGAAGATATCTAAAAGAAATAAAATGAAATTAAGGGATGAGAAAGCAACATACTGAGAGAGGGAGATAGGGAGAGATAGAATGGGGTGGATTATCTCGCATAAAGGTGGCAAGAGGAAGCAGTTCTGTGGGAGGAGGGGAGAGGGCAGGTGAGGGGGGAATGAGTGAACCTTGCTCTCATCAGATTTGGCCTGAGGGGGAATACCATACATACTCAGTTGGGTATCTTACCCCACAGGAAAGAAGAGGGAGGAAGATAAAAAAAAATAAAAGGGGGGGGGGATGATGGAGGGGAGGGCAGATGGGGGTGGAGGTAATCAAAACAAACACTTTGGAAAGATATACAGTTCCATTATTATGGGCCATTTGCCAAATCATGGAAATTGGAAATACTTTCATCAGTGAATTTTTACTTATAATGGAATTTAATCTGTAACATACAATTTATTAAAATAACTCTAAAATATGAAATGTGACTATGTATCATGGGAGGTATTTTACTAAAAGCTGATGCAATGGGGGATAATCAGAGAAAATTCTCATCACTTTGATGAGTTCCCCTCACCCCCAGTCAGCTTGATGAAATTATAAGGCATGAAACTTTGTCAAAAGGACCTCCAAAAGAGCTAGAAATGCACCTTAACCACTTGCTGAGACATGCTCTGTAACCCCTGGCTAAAAGGTGACAAGGATGTTCCTGGCTGGTTCCCCAGGGGGTGGCTCTTTTTGATTGGTTGACTAAGGTCCAGGAAGCCAGACTCCTTAGATGAACCAGTTTATGGTTTATAAGAGAGAGCTATCCAACCCTTTTCCCCACTTGGACTTCCAGGAAGAGTACAGAAAGGTGGGGGAGGGAGTTTTCTCCTACCTTGCCCTAGGGACAGTTCCTGGATGCCATCTTCAGTCTGTTTCCTCTTCTAAGCACAAGACAGAAGGAATAACAATCCTGATAACAGATTTTTCCAGTCTTGGGGCTACCTAATGGAAAAATCTGAGCTAGAAAGTCCTAATCCTGTGAGTTTCAGAGAGGTGGTACAGGCTGCCCAGATAGAGATTTCCTTAGCAGTGCCTTTCTCAGAGGAAAAGTAGATTGCCAACTGGAGGACATTATAGCTGAAGGATTAAAGTGGGGCCATAACCAGGAAGTGACCCTAACTCCTCAGGGCCCCAGGACTGAATCTGAGCCATATTCCTCAGTATTCCTTATATTTCTTGGGGAAGACCCTGGATCACAAGGTACATCTATTCAACACTAAAGGTAGAGAAAATAGTTTGTTGGCTTCTGGGGCCAAAATTAAGCAAATCCCTTCAGTTGAATAGGCCCAGACATCTCCTACCACAGATTATAGATGGTATTTCTTTTGGCTAGCCTGTGGCTTATCATGATTGAGATAAAAAAAACAATTAGCTTACAGTAATGCCTATAATTTGCTCAGCTTCTAGAAAAGCCTGGAAATGATAAAATTACTAGCAATCCTTAAGAGTATAAATTCTTTAAGAGCATGTTTTATTTCTCTTTATGTCTTCTCAGAATTTAACACAGAGTCGTGCATACTGTAAGCATTTAATAAATATTTTGTTGAATAAATGTGTTAAGAACATATGAAAAAAGGATGACTTAAGAAGGAAACAAATATTTATTAAGTGCCTACTATGTGTCAGGCCCTTTACAAATATTATCTCATTTGATCCTCACAAGCCTGGGAAGTAGTTGCTATTATCATCCCCATTTTACAGACGAGAAAATTGAGACAGAGACTGTGTGATTTGGCCAGAGTCTCACAGCCAGTGTGTGAAGCTGAATTTGAACTCAGATCTGTCTGACGCTAGGCCCAGCCCTCTAACCAATGTACCACCTCACTACCTCTCTTTTAGAGGAGAATAAATAGCATAGTATGACTGAGAACCCCAAATATCTTAATCTCAAATTTGCTTAACTTATCCATAAACAGTTGACAGTCTTGTGGCATTCACCAAGATTCATGTTGTCTCTAAGAAAGAATAATGTAGTCACTGAAAATTGTCTTCTTCTGATTAATACATTTAACTTTTCTGGGATCAAGTTTCTTCATTTATAACAGAAGTTGAATTGATGATCCCTAAGGACCTCTCAGCTCTGAATCTTGTAGTTGTTCAGAAATAACTGCAGCCTATACCCATAATAAAGTCTTTGTTATTAGCCTTAAGCACCAGGAAGTACTAGCAAAGGAGAGACCCTCAAATCCTGGACACTACAGGAACATTACTAGAGAAAGAGAATCACACAATTATATAATCAGTTAGAAAGACTCTCTAGTAAGTTAGTAAGCATCTGGCTATACAGGTATCTAAGTCATGAATTCTATCTACAACATCCCAATAACATGGTCACAGAGGCCACCTCTACTTTGATGATATCCAGTAAATAAGAACACACTACCCCCTGAGACAAGTGATCCCATCTTTTTTTGGTTGTGACTGTCAGGAAGTTTTTATTTATTTTACCTACCACTCAACCTTTGTTTGAAGCCCTCCAATGATGGGCTATCCACTAACTCTAATGTAACCAATTCTACCTCTGGACAACTGCAATTCTCCGTAAATTTTTCTTTACTTGTGTAAAATCTGCCTCTCTGCAACTTATATGTACTTCTGCTGTCTGGGGACAAAGAAAACAAGTCTAATTCCTCTTCCACATGACAACCTTTCAAATATTTGAACACTAGAATCATTCCTACCCCCCACCCTCTCACTGAAGTCTTCCCTTTTCTGAGTTAAATACACCCAGCTCCTTCAACTGATCCATGTATAATGTAGTTTTCAGTCCCCTAACCATCTCAATACATTGCTTTTGAAATCCTCTAGATTTTCACTGACCTTTCTAAAATGTGGCACCTAGCCCCAATGAGATCATTGGCATTAAGCTGGAGAGTTAAAAATGGCTGAAAAAATGTGGCATAAAAATAATTGACTATTATTATATAGTAGGAAATAAGGAATATGATAAAATCAAAGAAACAGGAAGAGTTCATGAACTGAACACTGAAGTAAGCAGAACCAGAAGTCCAGATAAAATGACTACAATGTAAAAAAAAATATGGTCACTAAAAGGAATCCAAATTGAACAACTGAGAAAACCAAAGAAGGTCCCAGAGACTACATAATAAAATACACCTCTCTTCTGTTGGCAGGCAGGTAAGTGATGGGAGGGAGGGAAGGAAGACCTAGCGGGGCAGAATGTTAGATATATTGTCAAATGAGGTCATTATATTAGGTATTTTAATAAGCTGCTTTTCTTTGGAGAATTCAATTGAGTGGGACAAGGGAGGGTTTTCTCCACAAGAAATAACTGTGACACACACAAATGGCACCAAGAAAACATTTTTAAATATAAAATAAGGGGCCCAGACCTAGCAACAGTATTCCAAATAATGGGCTGACCATGGCAGAGCTGAATGTGGGACTATCACCTCCATCCTTCTGGATACTATACTTCTAATAAAATAGCTTAGGATCATGTTAGCTTTTCTGGATGTGACATCACTGACTCTTATTAAGCCTCAAGTACAAAAGAACCCTTAGATCTTTTCCATATGATCTACATTCTATCAATGTCTCTCCCAAACTATATTTATGCAGTTGATTTGTTAAACGCAAGTGCAAGACAGGTTCTATTCTATATGCCATATTTTATAAAGAAAACTGAAAAGCTGCAACAAATCAAAGATGTATAAAGACAGGAAACCATGCTATTGAACTTATCATCTTTTCCTTTTTACATGCCCTTCTTCAAACTTCCCTATTTCCTATTTAAGGCACCATCAATCTTCTACTGAGTAGTCTTTAAGGTTCATACTCACAGTATTTATCCTTGACTCCTCACTCTCTGTCACCCCACATATCTAAGCAGTTGCTAAATCTTGTCATTTCACCTACACTACATCACTTACATCTGACTCTTCTTTCTCTTATAGGTCTTATAGGACCTGTTCAGATCCTCATGACCTTTGCTTAGATTACTGCAATATCTTCCTAAATAGTCTACCTGCCTCAAGTCTTTCCCCACACCAGTTTATCTTCTACAGAGCTGCCAAAATTATTTCCCTAACTGCCAATCTGACCATATCACTTTTACCCTCAATAAAATCTAGTAGCTCCTTGTTGCCTCTTTAGCTTATGAAGTCTTTCAGAACCTTGCCTCCCTGTCTTGCCTTCTGTGATCTAGCCAAAATGGCCTTCTCACAGTTTCTCAGACATGGTATTCCATCCCTGGTCTTCATGCCTTTGCACTGCCTTTCCCCCAAAGCCTGAAATAGACTCCCTCTCTTCCTTCCAGACACAGTTTTTGCACTACCTTCTTTCTATATGAAGTCTTCCCCAATCCCTCCAATTGCTAGTGCTGTCCTTCACTGCATTGTATTTATTCTCTTCATATTTATTCTGTAAATATGCAATAAGTACTTGCTTCCCCTGTAGCATGTAAACTGCTTGAGAGTAGGGACTATTCAATTCTTTGTATTGTATGCCCACTATCTACTACAGTGCCTGGCACATAGTAAGTGCTTAATAAATACTTGCTAAATGACTGATTTAGAGATTGGGTGAAGGATCTGGGGATTATTTATAGTTCAGGCAAACTGGCCTATTTGCTGTTTCTCATACATGACAATCCATTTCCTATCTCTGTGGCTTTGCACAGGCCATATTCCTAAAATGCATTCTCTCCTAACTTCCGCTTCCGAAGCCCTAGCTTTTTTCAAAGCTTAGCTCAAGTGACAATTCCTACATGGCATGTCCATGATCCTCTTCCAGCTAGTAGTCCTCCACTCAAAATTATCTTGTATTTCTTTGTTTCCCCCAGTTAAATGTAAGATCCTTAACAGGGACTGTTTGAGTTCTGTCTTTGTATCCTTAATGTTTGGCACAGTGCAGGTTATTAATAGACACTTAATAAATAAATCCCTGTTGATTGACTTATTTTGGGAACATGCTAACTATTTTCATATACTTAAAATGCTGTTATATGTACAAGATATATCAGACTTGTTCTACTCTGCTCCAGAGGGTAGAAGTTTGATGAGAAGCAAAAGAAGTCTTTGTCTCCTTCCAATTTGGGGTACCTCTTCCCTTTCCAAGGATGCCTTAAAGATCACACAACAGCAACCACAGATCAGAAGTTATTACCACAACATATTTCATTAATGGGAGAATCTAGTCCCAGGGATTTGGGCACTGTGACAGTGGTTATCTTTTTACATATTCGGGATTCTGATTTCCTGTTGACCACTTCTGTTCTATACTTCACAAATTAAAAACCATTCTCCTCAGTGGAAGAAAACAAAAGCAAAGTAGTTTGTCAGTTCTGTTCTTTCTCTCTTTGGTTATCTTCCCATTCACTTCAAGAAGGTATTCTATTCAATTCAATTCCCTTCCTTGATCATCTTGCTCCTCTCCCTCAAAGCTTAAAAAACTACCTTTAAAAATAATTTTAGCATTCTCTGCAAGTCTCAGATCATACTCACCCTTAGTCTTCTTGAAACTAGTCTTACAGAGCCTTTTCACATTTTTTGTCCTAATCTCTATCCTTGCTTGCTTCTCTCCTATGAACCCTTTTAAAATTTGAATTCAGTGATCTACTCCCTCTATTCTGCCATATCCAGCTCTGAAGATACCTCTACTTCTTCATTAGAATCAACTGTGACAGTGTCACCAAAATTCCATTCTTGATAGTGTCTCATCATCCCTTTCAGTCTTAGGCTATGGTGTCCTATCTATCCTATCTTTAAACTCTCTTAAGTCCATGCCTCCAAAGTCTAAGGTGCACATCAAATTATGTAGTGTTCTCTTATCTATCACAAAATTCTAAGATGTAAAATCAGGGCCTTGTGTCTTTTTCACCACTCTGATCTTATAATAGGTTACTTCCTTAAGACAGAAATAACCAACAAAGCAAGAATTTACCAGGTGCTCTGCTTTTAGCAGAGAGAGGACACCAGCTGAGGTCTGGATATTGAAGTCACAGTTGTATCAACCTTTCATTCCTGATAGTCTGTGACAGGAACTCATCACTCAATTCCTCCTGCTAGTCTAGAAACCTATAGTTTCACCATGATATCACCATTTTGTCAATCTGAAAACTTTTCCTGCTCTTTTTTTTGCCTTCTCTTTTTCCTCTTCATTCATCTACATGCCCCTTTCTTTTCTCATTTCATAGGTATGACCTAACAGTACCCACAGTTGTTTAACTATTTATTCATTTTGATTGAAATTTCAACAAAAGAAGCTGCAGTTGTAAACCACTGGAGAGTTTTAGTAGGGAGAAGAAAGCACAAGGAGAAGCAGTAGAAATAACCTATCTGTAAAATACTATTTCTGCAGTATGGTGTAAAGAGCACTGGTCTTAAAATTAGAAGATCTATATTCAAATTCTAATTTTAAAACCTAGTATTCACATGATCCTAGGCAAGCATTCCTTCTTCCTACCTAAATTCATCCATCTAATATTAAGACTTGCATTATCTACACCTCAAAGAGCTGATGAGGAAGGCACTTTGTAAATCTCAATCTATTTGATAAATGTGATTTATTATTCCTTTAATAAAAAGGTAAGAGATACCAACTCTGTGAAGGTCTGGAATTCTACTAATGTATAGCTCCAATGTCTTTTTTGTGATAATACTGCAGTGGGGCAAAGGGCAGGAAAGCTGCCAGGTACAAATAGTTACTGGATGATAGCACTGAGATGTCATATCTGTGACCTTGTTTTGCTCTAATAATTTAATGGATTAGCTAAGAACAACTCTCAAGATCCAATTTGAAGATTTTTGCACTATTCACCCATGTGTTAAAAGTCAATTGCATAACAGCATAGATAGGCGGTACTGCAGTTACAAAATTCTTGGATTTAGATATATCAGTAAATGGAAAATGTTTACTTTTAAAAGTATATTTGAAATGTAATTGTTCCACCAAAGTAATACTTTAATGCCTCACCCTGACATGGAGGTGACCCTTGGTACGCAAAGGTAATGTCACTAGAATACAAGTCCTGGCAGATCCTACCAAACTGGAAAGGCCTCAAATATGGGCCTGACAAGAGACTATATATCTGTTACCCAAGAAAGCCTAATTAAGTTTGGAAAGGTTATCATCAATTAGGCCACCTGATGATTTTTTTTTTTAGCTACAGCAACATACATAGACCTCCTACTAAAGTGTGAAGTGACTGTGATCAGTAGCAGTGGAACAAGTACTCATATGAATGAAATCACAATATATGTCCTTGAAATAAACAGGTATTGACATAATTACTTTCAAAAACATTTTTCAGTTTCCTCCTCAAAATGAACAACATTATAAACAGAACGGATTATTATCACTGTCATTTATTCAGTTCATGCCCATAACACTGCCTCCCAAATAATGTCATTTTGTAAAAACATCATTAATACATTATAAGCAAAGTCTATTCTTAAGGCTCACAAAAGCATGCAGTAATAACACAGAACAAGATGGCAGCTCTTTCCCATCTGTCTCGAGGACTCCCTCTGACTGGTTATACATTCAAGTTTAGCCAGTCAGAAAACAGTTGCTGAAGCATGATAAGGCAAAAACAGCAAACCACAAGGAATATATAGCTGGGAGGGTTTCCCCATATTTTAGCCCCTCCAAAGAATCACCCCTTTTCCACAGTTCCTAGCCTGAAATTTGCTGCTGGTATCTAGAGAGCTAGATAGGGAGAGAGAATGAAGTTCTTACCTATTGGGGAGGGGGGTGCAATCTAATATCAACAATGCTTGGGAATGGCTTTAAATGGCAGAGCTGAAAATTGGGAGTGGTTAAAGAAGCAGGGATGGAACAGGCACAAGTTCTGGAGATGTGACAAGACCATTAGGAAATTTATGTGAACTGATACAGAGGAAAGACAGCAGAGTCCCCAAGAAAACAATATAGATAAGTACAATAATGTACAAAAAAAAATCACCACTAAAAGGCAACTGAACTCAGGTAACTGTAATCTTGGTCCTGTAGAACAGGTGTGAAACATACTTCCTTCCTCTAGGTGGAGGGAGGGGAGACCCAGAACATTGCATATGCTATCAAACACAGTTGCTTTGATGGCTGCTTTTGTATTAACTGTCTTTGTGAGACAAGAAGACTCAATGGGGGTAGGCTATAGTGGGAAAATGATTGGCATAAAAACCAAAAGGTATAATTAAAACTTTTTTTAAATACAGGAAGACCCCTTCCAACTCTGTATGTATAAACCTATGAACCAGCACAGTGCAAACGGCTCCCCCAGACTAGACCTGGGCTAAGATCATGTATTTATGGCCATCTTTATCCCACAGACCAACTGAAAAACCCCTGAGTCTCTGGGGTAGAGGAATGAGAAGCATTATAAAAATTATTTCGTCTCAGATCTCTGTATATAACTTAAACTTTTATGATCTGAATTTTGGCTGCATAAGAATATGTGCCATGTTTACAATACTGTTTTTATGGAACTAACTGTACTTTGTGTCATTTTGCCCCTTATGTTTGCACAGATCTAATTAACATGCCAGAAGTTATGCTTTTATCTTATCCTATATAGCAATGTTCATTATAACATAAAGAAGTTCATTTATTCAAGAAACACTAAATGCCTGTGTACACAGAATTGCAGCTAGCAGTGAAAAAGATACTAAGTTTAGACAGTCCCTGGCCTCATGAAGTTTACAATCTAAAAAAAGGGTAAGGTGTAGCTAGGTGGCTCAGTGGATACAGTGTTAGACTGAGAGGCAGGAAGACCTGGGTTAAAATTCTGCCTCAGACACTTAACAGTTGTGTGACTGTGGGCAAGTCAATGAACCTCTCTGAGCCTCAATTTCTTCACTGTAAAAAAAGTGGGGATAACAGCAGCTCCTTCCCAAGGTTGTTGTGAGGATCAAATGAAACAACAGTTGTAAAACACTCTGCAAAACAAGTGCTATATAAATGCTAGCTATTATTATTAAAACACAGACAGCTACAATATGGCAATATTACTTGCCGATTAACTTCTCAGGAGATTCAGTATCCTCACAATAAGATGAGGATAATATTTATACTACCTAGTTGTTATAGGGCTGTTGTGAGGAAAGCACTTTGTAAACCTCAAAGCACTATATTAATGTGAGTTTTTGTTATTAATAATAATTATTATAATACTACTTTTTTACTATTACATGAGTATTAGAGAGAGCTGAGAATAAAATTGCTATGTAAGGGCTAAGGAGAATAGTAATTATCAAAAAGGGCAAATCAAGAAAAGCTTTATGGAAGAGACAGAATTTTCAGTTGGATTTTAGACAATAGGTAAGAATTCAACAGGCAAAGATAAAAAGGAAAATAATCCAGGCAAAGGGAACAATATGAACAAGGACATGAAGGAGAAAAAGTAAAAAGTATGTTCTGAGGCTAAAGAATAATCAAATTTGACTGGAACATAAAATGCATGGAAGGTCAGAAGTAATGTAGTACCAAACTGTAAAAGGTATTGAATGCCAGGCAAAGGAGTTCCAATTTTATTCAGTAACCCATAGTAGGCCACTGAAGATTTCCGAGCAGAAGTGACATGAACTTGTAGAATGTGAGCTCCTTGAGGGCAGGGACTATTTTGTTTCTATCTCATATACACAGAACCTAGAACAGTGCTTGGCACATAATAGATGCTCAATAAATATTTGATTAATTGAGCAGATCTATGCCTAAAGAAAATTAGTCTGGCATCAATATCAGTGATGCAGATGAAACTAGAGTCAGGAAAACCTATTAGGAGGCTCTTAACAACAGTCCAGATTATAATATGGGAAAGAAAAGGGGATGGATGTGTACAGAATTGATAGGATTTGGTAAATTATTAGAAATAAAAGGACAGTAGAGTCAAAGTTAACTCCAAGGCTTCAAACATGGGACTATGTGAACAGTGATGTCATAGAAACAGAAGGAAAAGCATATTTAAGGAGAAAGAAAAAGGATCTTAGAAGAAAATCTAGGATATGGTAGTAATAGAACAGGATTTTACTTGCACCACGGCATAAGATAAAAAAATGACCAGGAATTGTATATATCTAACAAGGGCCTGGAGACCGGAAAATCTAATTAAGGTTTTAAACTAAAAGAGAGATTCAGGAAAAGGAGAGAAAAATCATGCTCAGATATAAGTTATTAATAAACTAGATACCAGACAGCAATAAGTATGAAATAGAAATACCAAAGGTAGACATGTTCAGTAATCTACAGGAAGTGATGATGTCAATCATCAATGATACCTCAGATGTCAACATACCAATGTGCTATATAGCTCTATTCACATAAAAAAACAGATTTAAATGTGAAGAGGTAAGTATAACCTCATTAGGTATGCTTGAAACTATATAGGCTATGGCTGATTACTAGAATATGGCTTATTACTAGAAAGAGTACACCTCATTCAAAGGAAAAAGGTAGAAGTGTAGGTGACATGACACTGTACATCAAGATCATAGGAGAACAGTTTTAAAGTAGAGAGCCTGGAGCTTATGAGTCCAAACCATACCCCAAAATGAAATCTCATGATGATATACATCCATCCTCTGTTTCAAGTCTTCTAAGGAAGAATCACCCACCATTTGTCAAGATAATTCATTCCTTTTTGGGTCACCTCTAACCAATAAGAAGTCTTCTCTGAAATCAAGTCTAATCTTGCCTAATGTAACATTGTACCCTCTGTTCTTGGTTCTGCCCCCTGGGACCAAACATAACAAGTCTAATCCTTCCTTTATATAATGGCCCTTCACATATGGTCGTTAACAGTTACGTTCTTCCTAAGTTTTCTCTTCTCCAAGATAAATATCCTCTATTCCTTCAACCCCTCTTTCCTCATATGACATGGTTTTCCTTCCTTTCTCTTCAGCTTATCAATATCCTTAAACTGTAAGGCTAAAACTGGCACTTTAGATGAGATCAGATCAAGGCAAATAGCAAGACTACCACCTCCTTATTCCTGGAAGCTAAACCTTTCTTAATGCATCTCAAGATCAAATTAGCTTTTCAGATACCATATAACACTTCTCACTCCGTAAGCTTGCAGTCAACTACAACTTGCAGCTCTTTCTTTGTACTGCTATCTAGCCACACCTTTCCCATGCTGCACTTGTGAAGCTGACTTCTTTTTATATCCAAAAGCAAAATTTTATATTTATTCCAAATGAATTTCATCTTGTTGGGTTCAGTCCAATATTTTAGCTAGTCAAGATCTTTTTGAATTTTCTCTGTCATCTGCTGTGCTAACTATCCCCTCAGCTTGAGGCTATCTGCTTAATAAGCATGCCATCCAGGCCTTTATCCAAGTCATTGATAAAAATGTTTAACAGCACAAAGGTTTTAATAGCACTAAAGGATTGCAGAAGATAAAATGGACAATTATGATTATACAAAACACCCTCCTTCCCCTCCCAAAATCAATGCCATTAAAATTAGAAAGGAAACAGTTAATTGGGGAAAATCTTTGAAGAATGTTTCTTTGACAAAGGTCTGATATCATGACACTTAAGGAACTGATTCAAATATATAAGAACAAGAGCCATTCCTCAATAGATAAAAGGTCAAAAAAGACAGTTTTCAGAGGAAGAAGTTTGAGCTCTCAACAGTCATTTGAAAAAAAAATGTTCCAAGTCACTAATAACATGAGAAAGGCACATTAAAACAACTCTAGGTTTTTGTCTCACAACTATCAGATTGGCAAAGATGACAAAAAAGAAAATGACAGTTTTTGGAAGGGCTTCAGGAGGACAAGCACATCAATACACTGTGGGTGGAGTTGTGAACTGGCCCTGCCATTCTGGAAAGCAATTTTGGCATAAGCCCCTAAAGTCACTAACTGTAGATACTCTTGGACCTAGCAATACTATCATTAGGCCCATACCTCAGAGATGGAAAAAAATATATTATTTTAAAAAAGAAGAAAGTATAGGACTTGGACTCAGAAGACCTGAATTTGAATCCTTCTTTGCCATTTATTAATTGTGTAATCCAGAATTGGACACCGCACTCCAAAGTGTCTATCCAGTATAGAGCAGAAGGGTACTATCATTTCTCTTGTCCTGAAAATTATGTCTCTATTAATATATAACCTGCAATCATATTCATTTTTTTGGCTGCCATTTCACACTGATAATATATTGAGAAGAGTCTACTAACACAGAGATTTTTTTCACGTGAACTGTTATCTAGTTTGTACCTCCCCTATTTTACATTTAATGCAGTTATTTTCCTAAGTGTAGACTTTACATTTATCCCTACTGAATTCATGCCATTAGATTGAGCCCACCATTTAAGTTTGCGAAGATCTCTGTGGATCTAATATGTTACCCCTCTTCCTGAAAATTTTAGAGACATGCCATCTCTACTCCTCTAACCTAAGAAAAAAGAACTAGAACAAAATGTGTATTTGACCCGAAGACTAGAAGAGTTGGGCAGGGAGCAAGTGAAGGGATGTCTGAAGGGTGTTCTTGCAGACTTCACAGGTTTAGATATGCTCCCCTTGGCCTCAGAGGGCAGCACTGGCAACATCAGGTGGAAATTGTAGAAGTCAGGTATTATGCTTGATATAAGGATGAAACTGCTTAACATTTAAAAGTATCTCGAAATGGAATGAGCAGTAAGCAGCAAGGTACAGGAGTTAAAAAAATGTATGATCCAATTGTACTTGCCTACTTGCTCTTCCTTGCATAAATACTCCATCTCCCATTTTCATGCCTTTTACAGGCTATCCCCCATGCCTGAAATGCTCTCCACCTCCTCACCTCCACTTGGTAGCTTCCATGTCTACCTTCAAGACTAACTTCAAATCCTACCTTCTTTGGGAAGACTTTTCTAGGCTATCCACTGCTACTGCCTTCCCCTGAGGTCACCTTCTATCTACTCTATATATAATTTGTATGGATGGAAATGTTTGCATGTTGTGTCTCTCATTAGAATGGGAGCTCCTTGAAGGTAGAAACTGTTTCTTGCCTTTCTTTGTATTCCCAGTACTTAGCATAATGCCCAGTACATAGTAAGTGCTTAATAAATGCTTGTTAAAAAAAAGTTGAACATTAGAAAGCCAAAGGCAAGTCCTCAAGGCACCCCATGAAAGATAACCCTCTAGGTTCACACTGATCCATTAATCACTACTTCCTTTTCATAATCATTCAAGTAGTTCAAAATCTACCTTCTAACCATAATCCACTCAAGTTCCTTGAGTCAGTTCCAAAATTCAATCATCAACCCATCCTATAGGTCTATTCTTCTCCCAAGAGTTTTAACTCAGGGCAACAGATCTCTTAAACTACTATCTTGTCACAAAAACCCATGTTTGGGGGCCCTTAAGTAAGAGCCCTTAACCTAGACAATCCAAAGGATCAAGAACACCGTACTCATCGTGCCACAGTAAGAGACAGCTGTATTATACTACAGTAACAGTGTAGTGTCATCCAGATTCACCTGACCTCATCTGGCAAAGATCTGACTCCCTCATCAGAAGGGGAATCCATCTGAGATCATAGTACTGGAAAAGATCTTAGAGTCTCTTGCAACACCACTGTATTACATCTGGAGAAACTGAGGACCATAATTTGAAACCAGGTCCTTAGACTCCAAATTGAGCTCTCTTTCCCTCCCCATCAAACTGCCTCTTTTTCTTGCAAGTGCATCCCATTTGTATGTACCTCATAGGGCAAAACAGGTGGTGATTCTGTTGTGCAAGCAGTCACACTGGAAAATGTAGGACAGATTTTTGGTGGTTCTGGGTCTAGTATCATGTAAGTCACTAAAATCAGTTTTGTACAACCTATATCCAGGCCAAGGACTGCTTTGGAAAGCCTAAAGGAGTGCTGCAATCCCTCAGTATAATACTGTGACCGTAGTCCTTAGTAGCCCCTTCCTTCATTACAAACCTAGACTCATCCCAGGGACAGGATATTATGTGGCAGCAGTGGATATTTTGACAAAAATAATCTATTTCCTTCTCTGTGCCTTATGCCCACTCCTTCCTACCTACCTACCTACCTACCTACCTACCTGGAGACAGTACAAAAGTTTCTCTCAGAAAGAGCCTAGCTTCTTCCTGGCCTATCCATTTACCTTATGTTTAAAAGCAACTAATTTCCCATTTCTGAGCAACACTCTTTTCCATATTGCATGCCAAGAGCCATTTTTTCTCCTGTGTATCATCTCCAGAGCAATGGCCAAATGGAAGAGAACCAGACTTCCATTACATTAGTTACCATCAAGATAACTGGCCTGTCTTAAGAAATAATAAAAAACTCTGCCTTAGCAACCCCTTTGCCCCTTCCATTCAGAATATATCAACTCAGAATTCTGTCCTTGGCATTTCTAACCCTTCCCATCACTATATGGCAGTCTGAAAGAGTTAAAAGCTGCTCAGTCTGATACACAAACTATCCTAGTGGCTATGTTCACCAACAGCCATCATCCAATTGCAAGCAAATTCCTTCCACATCGTAATCAAACCTGGCTATTGATCTGGAACCTTTGTGCTTACTAACCCTTCCCTAAGAGAGATGTTGGGCACACTCTGTTCTTCAATATAAAGAAAATAGTGAATTTGATGGTCTTTTGACTAAAGCTCCCTAACAGTGTCTCTCAGTCAATCAGGCAGTCAGACAACAAGCATCTGTTAGCTGTGTGCCAGGAATTGTGATAACTTCTAAGTATATGAAGAAAGACAAAAGCAAAAACAAAACCTACTCTCAAGAAGCATATATTCTAATGGAAACAACATGTGAATATTTAGGTACATACAAGATATATACAGAATATATGAAGGTAATCTTAAAAGAGAAGGCATGAAGAGCAAGAGAAACTAGGAAAGGACCCCCCCCACAGAAAATGAGATGTGAGCTGAGTCATGAGGGAAAGCAGGGAAACTAAGGAGCTCTTATGAGACGGCAGAACATTTCAGGCACAAAGGACAACCAGTGCAAAGACAGAGACAGAGATGTGTATCCACCTAATTTTCTCCCAATCACTGCTTTCGATCTACATCTCTAACACCCCACTCCCAATGCCATAATCTCCTCTCCACTAATGACTAATGGTTAGGGAAGGACTGATCTCCCAGCACTGAGAGGGCCACCTTTAGTACTTAAAAATGCTATGCACTGCACAAGCATCAGTGGGAGCCCCTAAGAACCTTGGCCAAACCTAATAAATGTCTTTTATTTTCAGTATCTGCATAAACTGTGACAGCCAGTAGAGACCCATAGAAACTAGAGGATGTCCAGGCTTCACTGCTAACACAGCTATGGAGTATTAGCAAAACGCACAGATGATCAAAGGCCATGAATGTGCCTAAGAATGGCCTATGGGTCCCCTGAGTGCTCAGCATGTAAATTTAGTTTATCACCTATGATAACTCATAGTTCCTGTAAAACTGATCTTGCCTTGTCTGACCCTGATTATTCTTTGTTGAAAATACAGTAATCATATCCCTGGCTGATGAATTTCTATCCCCAGTGAAACTACTTCTTCAACGAAAACTGTTGGTGCCTGCTATACTGTCCTATGCTACACAAATATTGCCCCTAATTCCACAATACTAGGAAGCTGACCTTAATAATTTTATTAAATGAGAATGGGAAAGTAGAAGAAAGGCAGAACTACCCCTGGACTCTCTGAACTCTTCCTTTAGGGGAACTATTATCTTACATCTCTAACATACAATTTTTCTAACACATGATACAGTTCATACATGTATGTGTATATTTACATACATGTGTATGTATTTAGATAAACGTGTAGTTAGAAATATATGGTTAGCAACATAAATTTCTAACTACACATATATCCAATATTACTACAGTAATAGTGTATATAGTAAAATATTAGTTCTAGATTGAAAATCCTTACCATTATTAAAAACTATGAATAACTGTGAAATGTCTAAGTGTGACTGCAAAATTTGTGATAAAAATAAAATTTCCCTGCTTCTTTCAAGAAGGGGCGTTAAGTCTACCACAAAAAGTATGACACAAAAATGCTATTCCAAGTCTGACCCAGATTATATGCGAAAGCTCAAAGAAACCACTTGCCTGTGCATTTAGTATTCCCTAAATTCCAAAGCATAACATTTACATACTTTGCAAGGGGTTATAAGGATTAAAGTTTAATTACTTTCGAGTTAAAAGTTATCAGCATTAATAAAGTCAAACGAGGTGAACTTGCTCATTTTAGGGAAAAGGTGAAAGTGAATCTTTCATATACCACTAAACAAATTCCTGTCTTGCATTATTGTAGAAACTTAAAAAATGTTTGCTAAATTACTGTACTTTTAGTAGCTGGATTAAAGTATTTTGCAAATATACTGAATAACATTGTTTATAATGGTTGATTAACCAATACCTCCTAAAGAAGTCAGTGAATTAATAGATTAAGTCAAATTCTGATAATATGTAATACCAAAAAAGTTTCAAAATTTATTTTTAAAAAAAGTTTATATACTTTATTAAATATTTTGATTTGGGTAACTGTAAGGGAAATAAAACAACTACAAGCTTTAGCTTAATCTTTTGCTACCAGGGTGTACATTTGGAGGAGCTAAGGGATTTTTCTCTCCAGCTGTTCAGTTTAAAAGCGTTCTTAATGTGTAAACACAAGCACAGTAAAATTTGATTAAATCAATTTATATTTGCATCAAGATCTTAATAGTATAAAATATATTTTAAGTATATTTTAAAATAATAATATATTTTAAAATCAAGTAGTCAGTACCTTCACTGCTTTTAAAGTTGTGAAAATAAAATTTAAATATAGTTTTAATTACATACCAGCTCTGTGAACTTTGAAAGATTTGATCACCTGTAGTATTAATCTCCTTAGAATATAAATTAAGTATATAAATATCTAACATTCCCATTACAGAAACAAGGAATACATACTTGCCATATTTTCTCCAGTATTCTATCCTTTGAAGAAGTAGGGAATGCCTTCCAGTTTAGAGGAATTTAGCTCAAGCCATTACTAACTACAAACGCCAAATTAGCCATGCACCTTTTCCTACAAAGAGAATAAAGACAGTTAGGTCCTGATACATTTCAAATGTGTTTTTCATTTGTATAAGGTTATATATAAGAGTTAGCAAAACTTTAAAGGAGGGGCCCAGGATTTTGTTAAAAAGAAACAGAACTTTTAAATTTCCTCATGAAAAACATCAGAACAATCATCTACAAAGCCAAAACTAACATTAGAATAATGGGTACACATTGTTTAAAATGTATTTATAAGATTATACAATAAACTGATAAAAAGCCACCAAATAAAATTTCTATTATGATGAATTTTCCATAATGTGAATATTCTTGTAGGTAAGCAGTCATTTTCAAACTTTCAAAGTTGTTTGTTACATGCTATTTGTGTAGTATAATTTTGGAAATTAACATGCAAAGATTAATTTTTTAAAAATATGGGCAGAATTTTAAAATTGAATAATAACTTTGGTGTAATGGGAAAACACAGGATTTGGAATCACTGAACCTGGGTTCAAAACCTAATCCTGCTTCTTCTTAACCTGTTTGGCCTTAGCTTCTCTGAGTAAGTCTCCCCATAAGTAAAAAACTAGATTATCTCCAAAGTTTCTAAAAACTATGATCGTATGAATCTTTGCTAATATTAGATACAACATGATTAAACTATGATTTTGGAAGTGTGTATATTTAAACATGCTAATATTTTTACCCTGACACACCAATGTGTATTATTTTAAAGTGAAGTTATTGTTTTTATTAGTGCTAAATCACATAAACCAATGGTCCTAGCTAAAAAGGAAATCAAAGGTACCCAATGATATAAAGTTCAATGGCAGATGGTGACAGTCTTAAGGAAACCACCTATTTATTTCTGCTAGAAAACTAGTAGAAAATGGCTTTACGATGATCATATCTTAAAATGTAGCATCCAAACATTTGTTGGATGAGCATTATAATCACTCCATCCAATAAACTGGAAATTTTTTTCCAGAAAAGTAAAAGATTTGTTTCCAAAAATATGGTGTATAAACCAAAGCATTTAAGATTTCAGGGGAATATAATGAATATTTCAAATGATTTTCTCACACTCACAATAATTTAAAAATTATATTTTCAAATGTATATAAAATTGGATTTTTCATATATAAGTCAGAGCTCTATCATACACAGCAAGATAATTTTCCAAGATACATAATACAAAAAAGTCTACCCAAGGCTTTTTTTCAAGTTATATAATAACAATTCTATTCATAGTTCTTACTACGTATCTTTCTGAACAGCATTTGATACTAATACTTAAGAAATGTGTTGCACTCAGGAGAAAATAAATAGCACTTCCTGGTAGGTCCAGTGGATTACATTTTTGTCTATGACTGGAATTCTACATTTGGTACCTTCTTGTTATTGCTCTTTAGCCTTCAACAGGATATGAACTAGAGATATTGATGAAAAGAGTTGCCAAATTTTAAATGTGTTCCAAAATGAATAATTAATATTGCAGAAAATCGGTGGCCTATTAGATTGTTTTCAAATTGCACAGCATTTGCAAAATGTTTCACAGAACAAAAGAATGATTAAAAAAGGGGCAGATGCTAGGATAAATTTATATGGATAAGTTTCCACTGGTTCAAAATGTAGGTTTTGTTTAGGTTTTTTAAAAATACTTAGGATGATAAAAATGATCAGACCTATCTGATATTATATTAATTCCTAAAACTACCATCAATAATGCACTTTGGAACATCTCCTTCTAAATTACCCAAGTAAATTTTTAAAAGCTGCTTTAGGATTTTTAAAAATTTAGTCATCCTTTTAATACATTTGAGAAAGTTTTTTTTAAAACCCTAAAAAATGGAGTGTTTTTGATGGATTTTTGGATTTTAAATATAGGGATCAACTGCACCGTTCCCACTGACATGAACAGCATTTTAGAACTATACTGGATGTTAGAGATCATGTTATTTAACTTGCAAAGATGAGGTTACATTGACTATGGAAGTCAGAGATTTCCAGAGTGTTAGTATGAGTCTAAACGTTCTCTGAATAACCCAAAAAAGAGGCTTAAGTTTGCTGAAAATATGTACCATAAGTAAATCAATCAGTGGTCAAGCAAATCTTGTTTTCCATTTCATGTTGTTACTGTATAAAACAATGTAATACCCAGTCAGCTTTAGCAACTAGATACTAATGGATAATTATTTCCTCAGTGAAAGACAGAAGAGTTATTCTGTACTCCCTTCTTCAGGCTTTTTCTTAAAATACACATTTTCTCTACAACTTTTTAAGTGTCATCTTACAAAACTAACAAGGAATCACATATGAATATCTTAACAATAATGGGGAGAAAATGTTCTGAATTTTTTTTATTTTTTATTATTGTTTTGTTTAGGTATGGGTCACATTTTCCGCAGACTTTTAAGAGGGCCTCTTGGGTTATACAAAGAACTTCAAAGGAGTACATCTGGGATGGAGCAAAATACACAGAGACAAGGAAAGTAATTAGAGACAACAGTACCATCCCACGACCCCTTGTCCCAAAAACCAAAAGTTGAGGGGGGAACACCACAGTAAGAAAGAACCAAAATTCCACATAGGAAACGCTATGACGCCAAACTTTAATAAACATGCTAAAACATTAATGATTTTCAAGACAAGTACAAATATATCATAGTATAAGAACATACAACTGTAATATTTTCCTGAAATAATACTGTTTCATTGATTTTGAAAGGTTTAGAATTATTTATCATGCCATCTTTTAAGCAATTTGAAATTAAATCTATTCAAAATTATGAACATCACTAATTCAGTGTCAACTGGCTTATATAGTTCTTTTCTAAGTCACATTAGTCACATTAGTCCAGAGGCACTGAATACTTGGATAAAACAACACTGCTTTTTTTTTTTTTTAACAGAGCCTGATTTAGGATATTTGAGTTTTACAAAACTGATTTTATTCCTTCAATCACACTGTAAAATAGACAAAATGCTATTAAGATTACATTTCCCTAAAAAACAAAAAAGCAATCACATACAAATTGATACCTATTTATTTTTCAAATAATTAGCTGTAAAATATGAAGATCTCCAGGAAAAATTCTATTTCTATCCTATTAAATCAGTTGCTTTATTTATGCAAACCTAAGTATTCATGACTGCATAAATAAATATAAACCAACAATCACAAGAAAACCTTTATTAGTAACCTTACGGAAATATCTACTCTTATTTGAAATCTCATAGCATACTCTTGACAATGAAATGAAATTTACAAAAATTCTGACTTAAAATTGTATACTGACTTTTATGATTTTAAGGAAAATCAGAAGCTCAACAGTAAGTGTGAATCACTCTTACCACAAACAGTGCTGAAGAGGATACTTCCAATATTGAAATGAAGCTCGTGCTAATCATAAAATACTAGCTTTTAAACCTACAATTTTCAGCACTTCCCAAATTCAAGTAAAGTATTTTATTCCAAATTCCCAATAAACCCTGAAACATCCATTTGTGGTTTTAACAATGTGCTAAGTGATTAGTTTACTGATAACCAGAGAAAAAGAACAGCACTACTGTTTGAGTAAAGCACTTGTAAACTTTACTTATAATAAAAGTTATTCCTCTGTATTTCTCCTTTTTACACTAATACAATAAGGTATAAAAACATATAACTTTAAAACACCTTGCTTTCACTTGTTAAAATAAAATATGTAATAAAGGGGAAAAATACCCAATATAATCCATCACTTGGGAACTATAATGTTACCAAAACTGAAAATCTGTCTATTTTCAATGTATATATCTTTTAGACTTTTCAATGAAAACATTAAATATAAAATAATTGTTCCATTATTAATAAATTAGAAATAATGGCCCCCAAATCTAATGAAATGATAAAGTTCAGCTACAACAGGAAGAAGTCTACTAATGAGTGTTCCCCACCACAATCACATTTGCATTTTCAGTATTAGCATATTTTCATACCATCTGGCAATGGTGCTGCTCTTGGTCTGCCCATCTTAACCTATAAAGAACTGAATGTTAAACTAGGGCTATACGAACCTTTCCAAAATTGAAGAATAGAACACACACGCACAATGTTTTTGAAAACTCTGCAATCAGGAAGTGTTCTATAATAATATTTGAAATTTATAAAGGTACTTTTAATGTAAGAACTTAAAAGCTCTTGTAAATGGAGAACAGCTTAAGAAATCTGCATGAATCACAGCTGGCATGAGCTACTGATTCCTCAGTTTCATTCCCTCCTTGTTTTCTTTTTTCATTTTAATTATATTTAAAGCATTTGGTGAGAGATTGCTTACATAGAAAAGAAACTGATGAATGAAATAGTATTTTGTATTTAAAGGATTCATAAAATTTAATTCTTGTTTCATATACACATTTACTTAACCCTGAAAAGGCAGGGAAAAAGAGAACGGAACATGGATTGAAGAAATCAGTTGAATGCCCTTTCCTTTTCATTTCATTAACTCATAATTGCCTTTGACAGCCCATATACAATTCTTTAGTTTAACATCAGTGACATAATTACTATTTAAGAAATCAAATGTCTGGATTAATATATTACCACTATCATTCAGTATCTGCTCATCCTCACCTCTAGCCAAACAGTTTGTGAATAATTCTCTTGGAAAAAAGACATCTCATCCTTCTGGACATAATGTAACACTACCAGTGGATTTGAGCAGGAAGTGAGAAGGGGAGAAAACACAAAAACATACCAAATAGATCTAAAAACATCAAACAAAATAGCGAATAGATATCAACCATTCCTGAGGTTGCCTGCAGGAAGCTTCTTTCTCCACAAAGAAATAAGCTTTCTACTTCTTGTCTCATTCTCCTTTATGGCCCCAAATGAGACTTTCTACCAGTGAATTTCAGGGTTCCTCATCCTGATATTTACACAAACATATATGTTAATTCAATGACTACTGAATTTTACTCTTGCTAAGTAGTTCTTCCTTCACAGGAAGCATTTCTACTCTTCAAGTTGCTTCTTTGTATTTTCTCTGTCTTACATGTTCCCATTTTCAACTCACAAAATTCCCCACTTCAAAATCTCCCTACACTACTCCACCACAAGACTTAACCTATTCCAATTTTTCCTTCACCGTCACCCACCTCCCCAAGGGGCTTGATTTCTCTTTCTCTTTTATTCCTGAGAAACCTGGTGTCTCCGTTGGGGATAAAAGGGGAGTTTACGATCCTATTAACACCTGCCCTTCTTCTCCCTAACAGTTTTTCCCTTCCTATCAGCCCAGTCCTGTCACTGTACATCCTTCCGACAACTTTTGCATCTTCAACCACTCCCTCACTAAATACATATATAAATACGTACTGTCTTCAAAAACAAACTGGATAAGCAGTGTTCCCATGACTCCCTTTAAGGAGGGCTGAATTACTCTTATCAGCGCCCTTCATTCCATTCTTTCCTTCACTAAGACCCCAAGTGTTAATACATGTCTAATTAATACAGGTCGTGACATTCAGAAATCAAGGATTAGGGACTTCATTGCCACCTTTTCCTCAAGAATTCCTATATACGGTCTGTGTGACACCACCCCACCCACCCCCAGGAGAAGAAAACAAACATTGCCCTCCAATGCCCAAACACTCCAAGAGATGGAAGGAAGCCCTGCCCTTTTCTCTCTCCTGTCACCCCAGGAGGATGGAGGTTCTGCTTTCCCCTCACTCTTCCTGTCCTGCCCCCCCATCCTCCCACCAGGAAAGGAGATTCTGCCCTCCTATCAGTCTTCATCCCCTTCCCAAAACGATCCTCTCAATGCCACCCAGAAAATCTGGAGGGAGGCTCTGTCCTTCCCTCACCTTCTCCCCTGGTCCTACCATCCCCAGCGGGAGGGAAAGAGGGAGGCTGTGTACTTTGCTCACACTCCCCCTCGTCAGCATCTCAGGGTAAGGAAGGATCGAGGCTCTGTCCTCTCCTTCACACTCCCCCAGCATCCCCACGGAGAGAAGGAGGCTGTGTCCTACTCTCACCCTCCTCCTGTCACCCGGGGAGCACAGAAATCTCCGTCCTCACCCTCCTCCCTGTCACCCCCGGGGACAGAAAGGGGCTGTGTCTTCTCCTCACCCTCCTCCCTATCACCCCCAGGGAGGGTAAGAATTCTCGTCCTCACCCTCCTCCCCGTCACCCCCGGGGAGGGTAGGAATCTCCGTCCTCACCCTCCTCCCTTTAATCGGTAGGGAGGGAAGGAATCTCCGACCTCTCCTCACCCTCCACCCGGCAGAGGGAAGGAGGCTCTGTCCTCCCCTTAGGGTCCTCCCCCATCACCCCAAGAAGAGAGGAAGGCTCTGCCCTCCCCACCCCCCCGCCCCGGGCGTCTCGGCCTCCTCCCGCTAGCTCCGAGGACGCTGGTTTTCTCTCCTCTTTCAGGAGCCCCCCGCAACGCCAAGGGGTGAGTAGTAAGAAGAATGGCTATTGCCCCGGGGCCGGGTGGGCAGGTAGCCCGCGCTCTCCGCCCCAGCGCCGCTACCTGGAGGGGCCGCCGCCGCCTCGGTGCCCGGGTCCCCCGCCGTAGCCGCCGCCGCCGCCGCGGGCTCGGGCTCTCCTCACGGCCCCGCCGCCGCCGCCATCTTGCATTTCAAACCAGCTGCACTTTTCAGGGAGTCAACTCTGACCTGTGAACTCTAAACCCGGAACCATTCTGCGGGCCAGAGCGAGACCTCACATACTCCCGGGGCCCCGCCAGCCCCGGCGCCCCCGCGGTCCCCGAGGGGAGGGGGCACGGGGAAGGAGGGAGGCACTGAGTTCGTGGTCCAAGGGATCGAGACGCGGCGCGCAAGCGCGCGCAGGGATGCGGGCTGGCCGCCGAAGGAGGACCGGCGCGCCGCGCGCGCCCCCCCACACTGCACTGCACACCCAGCCCGGCCGGGGGCTCTGCTGGGGGAGCGCTGCGCCCGACTGTTTGACACACCGCAGGAGGGGGCAGAAGGAGGAGCAAGCCCCGCCCCCCTGTCAATGGCAGTCCCGCCTCCTCTTGCGTCACTGCGTCACCGAACCTATAGGCCACGCCCCAATCCCCACGTGTTCCATTCAATTTTCCCCCTCTTTCTCGCAGCTTTTTGCCACCTCTCGGGGGCCTCCTAGCTCTCCCCTTCCCGCCAAGTAGTACAGAGGCGCAAAGCCATTACCCGATTTCATAACCAATAGTCTTCCACTCCACAAACAACAACAAAAAAAGTCAATTAGATTCTTCAATTGCTTCCTCAAAGGAGCTAAGGGAAATCTGAATTGCAATAGTTAAAAATCCTATCTCTGCTCCTCAGAAGTGTATGAAGCAAGGGGTGGACTCCCTAGATACAACCAGTGCGACACACACACACACGCTAAACCTTCCCATCACCTCTACCTGCCCATGTCATTCTCCCTGAGCCCTCTGGAGTTTGCTAAATTAACAGATGAGAAACTCACTCTGAGCCTTTACCCCACCCCCCCAAAGGATGGCGGGACTACAGTATAGTTCTTTACAATTATTTTCCAAGTTACTTGATGATTTCCCTTTCAGCCAGGATTTTAATGATCATTTTTTCTCTTGAACACTTATTGACCCTCCAGTTAGCAACACAGGATAAACTTCACCAAGGTCGTCTGCTCAGAGGTCATCAATCTTACTAAATTGTGTCTTTGTGACCTCTCCGCAAGTCACTTTACCTCTGATTCTCAATTTCCAATGTCTGTAAAATGATGTTGGTGTTGATCAGGGGTGGGAAGATCATGAAGCTCTAGGGCTGAAAGGGACCTCAGAAGTCATCTATTTCAAACCTCTCATTTTGCAGAGAAGGAAACAGGCCAGGATGATTAAGAAGTTTTTCTTCATCACAGAGTTGGTTACCACTAGAAGCAGGTTTGAACCAAAGTCCTCTGAAGCCAGAGCCTATGCTCTCATTCCACTCTACCAAGCTGAGTCTGTTTCAATGGCAGCTTAGATTCCTTTTCTCATTTGTAAACGGAAGTTGCATACATTACAGATATAAGCCAGCTTCACTGTGGTCCCAGACCAAATCGTGCCCTTCGCATATTTATCTAGGTACTTTCTTCAGGGTTTTTCTCCAGTGCCACTTCTTATCTGAAGCTTTTTCTAATCCTGCTCCTGCCCTCCCCAGGAGTTAGGAAATAGCCTCCTCATGTTACGTTGTATTTACTTCATATATATTTTGTATTTATTTGTCTGTGTGAACATTGTTAGGTTGAAGAAAATGGATGACAGCCACAAAGGTAAGCAAACAGGAAGGGATTGAGAGTCTGCATCATTGTAGGAATTCCTCAATCTATGTGATCATAGACTATAGATATGTTATTGCAGTATTAGAGAGTATACAATGTTTCCAGTACTTAGCACTGCTCTTGATCCATAATTAGGTATTTTAATAAGTGCTTGTTGACTTGACTTTCCTCCAATAGATTGTATGCTCCATGAAGGCAGGGACAGTTTCATTTGTTTTTATATCTCTAGTGCCTCATATAGCACCTGGCACATAGTAGACACAAATGCTTGTTGAATGAATGAAACAGGCAGCCTTGAAGAGGTAAAGAAATAACAAAGAAGCAACCTAAAGGTATAAGGAAGAGAAGCAAATTTTCCTTAATGATAATAATATACTTCGAATGATGGAATGACTAAGCCTCAGATTTGTTTTTTTTATTTTAGCCTCAGCTAGTGATCTCTCTCCTTCTGCAGCCCAGTGTCAGCCTTCATGAATCCTGTGCCAAACCACAGGGATTAGAGTGATAAACTCTGGTTCTCCTTTCCTAGGGACTGTCCATAAAAGTCACATTGAGACTAGCATCTTAAATCAATTGCCAATTTTTTGGTATGTTGGCATGAGTCAAGACTGTCATAATCACTACTCAAAAAAACTGGCTGTTACAGACCCAAGCAATATGAATATATGTTTAGCATAGCAGATTGTGCCAGCCCACATAAATCTGGTTTCAGATCATGCTTCAGAGTAACTTGTTTTTATTAAAATCAACTCATTTGTAAAAATTGTAAATATGTCTGAATTCAACAGCTGCGTGGCTACAAAAGTAAGGAATTTTAATCAGTAGATTGGCACACTGGAAGAGTCTAGAAATTTTACATATAACTACTGGTTAAAACTATACCCCCTCCTTGGTTGGCTGTTGGTTGTTGTTCTTCATGCTTGAAAAGGACCAAAATGACATCACTATGTCCAGGTTAAGGCACAGTGTGTCCAACTGTGGCTGATCAGACCAATACAAGTTTGAAAGGTTCTACCACAGGTCAGGCATAAATAGTCCATATTTAGATAGACTAACAACATTTTGCAGATATAAGAAACTGAGGCCCAAAAGAGATAAAAATTACTTACCCAAGGTCATAGAGACACATTATAGAAGAGATATCTGATTAGATGACTTTAAACTTTAACATAGAAAACAGACAAGTTTTCAGAGACTACAAAGCCAGAACTAAATACTGTACTTGATGTTAATTAGTGATAAAAAGTCATTCAATAGATTTTAAAAAGCAGTGTCTTTGCTGTTCATAGCTTGTTCCTCTTCTTTGGTCGTGAAAATTATTATAAGGAAGGAGATTTGCTTTAGGGCAAAGGTTCCAAACTTATTTGGCCTACTGCCCCCTTCAAAAAAATTACTCACTGCCCCCCTGGAAATCTACTTTCTTTAACCCTTTAACTTTTTAAAAAATTTGTATCACTTCGAAAATATAAAATATTTTTAAATGACACATCTTAAATTTAATCATTTATTATGAAGTTGTGAGGTTTTTCCTGCACTAAAATTTTGATGACACAATATTGCATCATGTGACAGCACAGTATTGTGTTGTAAAACAAGTCATTACACGTTCCTACTGATCTGTGCTGGACTTCCCTACAATGTTCAATACGCTCACCTGCCAACACTTGCTTGCTAAGACCTGTCATTGAACTTGATCACTGATAGGTTATAACTTGCATTTTGTGTGGTTTTTTTTGGAAAATAATGTAATCACTACAACTTTAAATCTGTTACACAACAGATGAAACATGTATGAATGGTTTTTCAAAATTTTCTTATCTTTTCTTTTTCCCTTATGCTTCTACCACCCCCTTACTTTTATCCAACCCCCCAGTTGTACCCGAGGCTACTACCACCACCACCCTTGGATGGTTCCAGTGCCCCCAAGGGGCTGGTATAGCCCACTTTGGGAGCCTATCTTCTTGTGTGACTAGAGACTGTCTGACATCTTTATGGACTGAAAGGCAATAGTATATATGTTGCTTGCTGATATAGACACCCCAAGTAACCAACTCCAAGTACTTAATTCCTTTTTAAGAGCCTGCTAATTCTACAAGACTTTTCTGAATTAATTTTCCTTTTAAGCTACCATGCTTGTCCTAGTGAGGGATTAGTTTGGAGTTAGATTTGCATTGTATTGTGTGGAAAGGATCCATAGGGAAAATTTGAGGTGTCCTATGTGTTATGAGGGCCATTTGAAATTTTTTTGTCTGGATCATCATTTGGAATGTCCTATGTGTTGCAAAAATCATTAGTGAAATTTCAGACACTCTATGTGCTTTAGGAAACCAGAGGAATGTATACCTTCAGAAATCAACCTACTTTATGTGCTTGAGTCAAGAGCAGAGGACCTCCTCTTAGTGGGAAAAGAAGCCAGCAAGTTACAATAGCCAAATTCTTCCCAAAATGCTTTCCTCCAACAAGGTATCTCCCATGCATATGTCAAAATCATATAAGATTCTTTGAAAGGGGTAAAGGGAGGAGAGCGAAGGGGAGGGAAAGGAAAGAGCTTTTGTATAGTGACTACTATTTATCAGGCACTGTGCTAAGCACTTTTTACAAATATTATCTTATTGATCATCATAGGAGATGAAGCGGTATTATTATGATGTACCTATGAAATAGATATGTAGTATTATTACCTGCTTGTGAAGTAGGTGTTATTATTATTATCCCTAATTTGCAGTTGAGGAAACTGGGACAGAGATAAAGTGATTTGCCCAGAGTCACACAAATAGTAAGTGTGTGAGGTCACATTTGAACTCAGGTCTTCCTGACTCCAGAACCAGAGTCCTGTCCATCATGTTGCCAGCTGCTGTTGAAAGGACAACAGAGATAACTTTGGTCCATGATCTTTTGATTATTAAGGCATAAAGCAGTGAGACATGTTTCTCAAAAACATTTACAACTGTCATAGAAGATAGCCAATGCAACGTCAAAATTGCAGAGGCATTCTCTATAGATAATGAAGTTCTCCAGATGATTTGTAGATGACATTATGCTGATTACATCAGGTCCCAGAACACTGCAGAAGCCCCTTAATGAGATTCATAAGCTTTCCAAAGAGTTTGGCCTAACGATGCATGCTGGAAAAACCAAGTGGATATAGAATGCCAATTTTCCACATTATGAAATAAAGTTGTATGGACGATCCACAGAGTTCATCAATCAATACATACATCTTTGTACAGACACTGAAAATAGACAGTGAGCTAGGCCCAGAATAAGGAAAGAGGGATGAATTGCCTTTGAGAAATCACACAGTTCTTTTAACATATCCAAGCTTTTCTCTGAATCAAATGCTCCTCTTTCTGATATTAGTACCCTTCTAGTTATGATATTGCATGGTTGTAAATCATGGAATACCATAGCTTCCACATTGATGAAGTTGAGGATTGCCCAAACAGGAAAGAGAAGTACAAAGGGAGAATGAGAAGACTACAATACATTACTAATGAGGAATTAATTACATAGGAAAAGTAATACAATTAATGCCATCACTGAAATATATGATCACAAAGATGGACTACTCTCATGGTAAAACAAAGATATCATCACTAGACAGCCTATCTGCTCCAGGTGAAGAGAATGTGAGTATTTACCATCATCATTTTTATTATACTGTCAAGGTCCACATGTGTATAATTAGAATTCCTCCAATTATTTAAGTCTGTATTTTGTAAATAGTATTTTGTAGTTGTTTTTGTAACATGGGTTTGCTCTGATACAAGTGTTTGAAGGCCAAGTCTGTTACATCCTAATACACGCAGAGGTTTTCTGGTACACTGAAGGAGTTGAAGGAGTCTCTGTTTTGCTATTGTACACTCAAGTCCTCATTGATTGTGCTAGCTACCTTTTTTTTTTTTTTACAAAAAAAAGTGTGCTTCGAACTGTATTCAGACACTATCAGTTCTTTCTCTGGGGATAGATAGCATTTTTCATCATAAGTCCTTCAGAGCTGTCTCAGATCATTCTATTACTGAGAATAGCTAAGTCACTCATAGCTGATCATCTTACAGTATTACTGTTACTCTGTAAGTCATTCACAGCTGATCATCTTACAATATTGCTGTCACTTTGTACACAATAAATTTCATTTCACGTCAGTCCATGCAAGTCTTTCCTGGCTTTTCCGAGAGCATCCTGCTCATCATTTCTTTTAATACAGTAGTATTCCATCATAACCACATACCACAACTTGTTCAGCCATTCCCCAATTAATGGGCATGCCCTCAATTTCTAATTCTTTACCCCCAGAAAAGAGCTGCTATAAATATTTTTGTACATATAAGTCCTTTTCCTTTTTGTTTTTTAATCTCTTTTGGGATACAGACCTAGTAGTGGCATTGCTAGGTCAAAGAGTATGCATGGTTTTATAGCCCTTTGGGCATAGTTCCAAATTGCTCTACAGAATGGTTGAATCATCATAGAGTTCACAACTCTACCAATAATGCATTAATGTCTCATTTTCCCCATATGTCCTCCAACATTTGTCATTTACCTTTTTTGTCCTGTTAGCCAATCTAATGAAGTAGTACCTCAGAATTGTTTTAATTTGCATTTCTCTAATCAATAGTGAGAGTATTTTTTCATATGGCTTAGTTAGCTTTGATTACTTCATCTGAAAATTGTTCATATCTTTTGATCATTTATCAGTTGGGGAATGGCTCTTATTTTTATAAATTTGACTCAGTTCTCTATATGTTTGAGAAATGAGGCCTTTATCAGAGAACCTTGCTTCAAAATTTTTTCACAGTTACTATTACTGTGTTTCCCTCTATCCTATCCCCCCTCCCCATTTATTCTATTCCCTCTCTCCTTTCACCCTCTCTCCTCAAAAGTGTTTTGCTTCTGACTATCCCCTTCCCCAATCTGCCTTCCCTTCTGTCCTCCCTCCCTTCTTTTACCTCCTTCCCCTCCTACTTTCCTGTAGGGTAAGATAGATTTCTATACCCAGTTTCCTGTGTATGTTATTCCCTCTTTGAGATAATTGTGATGAAAGTAAGGTTCACTCACTCGCCCTTACCTCTCCCCTCTTCTCTTTCACTGTAAAAGTTTTTTCTTGCCTCTTTTATGTAAAGTAATTTATACCATTCTACCTCTCCCTTTCCTTCTCCCAGTACATTCTTCTCTCACCCCTTAATTTTATTTTTAGATATGATCTCTTCATATTCAATTTATACCTGTGCCCTCTGTCTATATATACTCCTTCTAACTGCCCCAATAATGAGAAAAGTTTATGAGTTACAAATATCATCTTCCTATGTAAGAATGTAAACGGTTTAAACTTATCAAGTCCCTTATGATTTCCCCTTCCTGTTTACCTTTTTATACTCCTCTTGAGTCTTGTATTTGAAAGTCAAATTTTCTATTCACCTCCGGTCTTTTCATCAAAAATGTCCATTGAATGTCCATTGTTCCCATTGGCTTATTAGTGATCATAGGATTATATTATTTAGAGCTGAAAGAGACTGTTTCATGTTGCAGATGAGTAAACTGATGGCCAAATAGTTTAAATGACAACTAAAATCACACAGGAAAGAAGTGGTAGATCTGAAAGTTGAATTCAGGTCCCCAAACTCTGAAGTAAGGTGTTCTCTTTCCATTGTACCCCATTTCTTTTCAAGGTGTTTAAAAAATTAGTAGCCTATATAACTAGTGGACCAATGTTGTAACTCAATGTATATTGCATTAAAAAATATTGTATGAATTTATAGTTTAATCACTGTAGCAGATTTCGTGTTTCTCCATATCCCCTCTCTACTAAATATTATATGTATAGATATATGTACATATATACATATGTGTATGTATAGATATATTATATATTTTTATATATTATATAGTGACTACAATGTATCAGGCACCGTGCTAAGCACTTTTGACAAATATTGTCTTATTTGATCCTCACACTATACTAGTGCTTCTCAGAAGTATACACACACACACACATCACTATTCCTCCATGAATTGTCAACGCCTTTTCCAAATCTGGCTTACTGATCTGATGAAAATCAGGACAGTACCATTGATGACCACTCTATGCTTGGAATCCCTCACAGTTCTTAATTCAGAGAGCTCATAAATGGACATGCCACCCTTGTCTCTTTGTGCCCTATTTTAATCAATTTCAATGCTTCAGGTACTATTTATGGTAGTAACAGTTCTCTAGAAGTAAACAAATATATATTGAATGTCTACCATGTGTAAGGCCTTGTATTAGTCACTAAAGATAAAGATGCATAAGATATGGCTCCTGCCTATAAGGAGCTAACATTCTATCAGGGGAAATAGAGTATATACACAATAACTATACTGCTAATACTGCTAAAACCAGAATACCGCTAAAATCCAGTATATTCTTCAAGTTCTGGGATGAATTTCACATGCTTCTTGAAACCTTCTATGGCATCTTTAACTAGATGTGGCTTCTATAATTAGCCCATACAAGAAATTGAAAAGAAGTATGGAGATTCTGAAGAGGTCAATAACTCACCAAGTACTTACTAAGAACGTGCTACGTTCTAGGCACTGTGCTAAGTGCTGGGGACACAAATACAAGCAGAAAGAAAGACAGTCCTTACCCTGAAGGAGATGACATTCTAATCGGGGAATTCTAATTGGAACATATAAAATATAAAAGGATAGTGAAAAACACAGTACAGGTTGGATGGAAATTTGTGGTTCATTTCCTTTTAGGAGTATTAGGAAGGCTTCATGAAGTAAGTGTTGTTTAAAATGGGCCTTGAAGAACAGGTAAGATTTTGATTGATTCAACTTAAGAAGGACCGCAACAGGCCCTGTTGGTGGTGAGGTTGCAGAATCAAAACAGTTCCTAAAGACAAGGAGCTTAGATTTTATTGATGGAGCTAGATATGGAAGAAAGGTGGGAAAAAGCATTTTATATGGAAGGTAGGTATAAAATAAACAGTGGAAGGAAGGATACAACATTTGAAGGAGCTTAGGATACAGGTAAAGAAGTAGTGGGAGACGGAGCTAAAACTAGAGTTGTAGGACCAGAGCTTTGTCTTTGGGGGAAGGATGTTGAGGATTTTAAAATCCTTCATGAGATATGTGAAGGAGTAGATACTGAAATTCAGAAGGTATAAAAATTTAACATTTGTACTTCATTAGCAGCATTAAAGCAACTATAGTAAATATCTTTTCTGTCCATTCAACTAAATTTTTCTTAATTACTCTTTGTATTATTTTCACATCATGAATTACAAAGTTTATCTGTGCTGCCTGTCCTAGACCCATTTCTTGTTGCTTGCCTCTTATATATATATTCCTTTTTTATTTGCTCCAGCTGTTCTTGCTACTTGCTCTGGGTGCCAAAATATCTAGTTACAGCTATGGCGAGAGAGAAAACTTAAAAGGTAGCTTGGAGCCAGAGTATTAAGATCTTTGAATATTTTGCAAAGTAGTTTTAAAGTTAATTTGTTTATAAATGTCTGGGGAAACACTCTCTGGATTAATCACTCTGCCTATTTGACTACAAACAAATAACATCACTTTCCTCATCCTAAAATGAGGGAACAAGTTGGACTATGTGACTTCTTCAGTTCATATCAGCTCTAAATCTAAAGCTCCTATAATGCTCCACTAAAGTCCTATTCTAATGCTTCATCATGGCATGGACTTGATTCTGGGTCCACTTGAAGGCTTTGCCAGCATAGACATGGCCTAACAAGCTGAAAAGCCTCTATGGGCTCAGCCAGAAACTAAGGCATAGGTCTGACCATGTTGTTTGTCTGCTCAAAAGCCTTCGTTGGTTTACCATTGTCTATAGGATAAAATACAAATTCCTCAGCCTGACATTTAAAGCCCTTCATGCAGCATCTCACACTGTTTACCAAGATAAGCTCCAAAAGGGAACATGACTTAGACATAAAGGGTGACATCATAAACAAATTAGAGGAGCAAGGAAGATTTATGGATGCAAGAAGAGGTCATAATGACACAAGCATTAGAGAAGTTCATGCGAGATAAAATGGACAATTTTGATTTCATAAAATTAAAATGTTTTTGCACAACCAATGCTTCTAAAATTAGAAGAGAAGCAGGAAATTGAGAAAAAAATCTTTGTAGCAAGTTTCTCTGATAAAGGTCTTAGTTCTAAGGTATATAGAGAAATAAGTTAAATTTGTAAAGAATAAGATTATTCCTCAGTTGATAAGTGGTCTAAGGATATGAATAAGCAATTTTAGAGGAAGAAATCTAAGTTATCAATAACCACATTAAAATGCTCTAAGTCACTAATAATTAGAGAAACACAAATTAAAATAACTCTGAGGTACCACCTTATGCCAGATTGGTTAAATTGACAAAAAAGGAAAGTGACAAATGCTAAGCGGGCTTTAGGAAAATAGAGACTTTAATGCACTATTGGTAGAACTGTGGACTGGAACGCAATTTGAAACCATGAAGTCATTAAACTGCATACCCTTTGACCCAGTGATATTGTTACTAGGTCTATATCCCAAAGAGATCAAAGAAAGAGGAAAAGAACCATATGTACTAAAATATTTATAGCAGCATTTTTTTTTGTGGGGGCAAAGAATTGGTGACTAAGAGGATGCTCGTTGGACATGACTAAGCAGCTGAACAACTACAAAATGTTCTAGGCACTGCTATAAGCACTGATACAAATACAAAAAAGAAAGGCAGTACCTGCCCTCAAGGATCTTGCAATCTTTTTTTCATGAAAAACAATTTTAACGTCCTTTTTAAAAAATTTTGAGTTCTAAGTCTCCTTCCTCTCACTCTTCCCTCCTAAGACTGTAAGCAATTTGATATAGGTTAAACATTTGCAATCATGCAAAACATCTTTCCATATTAGTCATGTTGTGAAAGAAGAAACAAACTAAAGTGAAAATAGCATGCTTTGATCTGCATTCAGATTCCATCAGTTTTTTTTTTGAAAGCAGTATGAGTCATGAGTCCTTTGGAATTGTCTTGGCTCATTGCATTGGTTATAGTAGCTAAGTCTTTCACAGGTGGTCATCCTTACAAAATTGCCGTTACTGTGTACAATGTTCTCCTGGTTCTGCTCATTTCACTCAGCTTCAGTTCATATAAGTCTTTCCAGGTTTTTCTGAAATCATCCTGCTCACCATTTCTTAGAGCACAATAGTATTACATTATAATGATATACCCCAACTTTTCAGCCATTCCCCAATTGATAGGCATTCCTTCAATTTCCAATTCTTTGCCACCACAAAAAGAGTTGCTATAAATATTTTTGTAAAAATAGATCCTTTTCCCTTTTTAAAGAAATCTCTTTGGGATATAGGCCTAGTAGTGGTATTGCTGGATCAAAGGTTATGTACAGTTTTACATCCCTTTGGGCATAGTTTCAAATTTTTCTCTAGAACCATTGGATAAGTTCACAACTCTACCAACATTGCATTAGTGTCCCAATTTTCCCACATTCTTTCCAACATTTTTCATTTTCTTTTTTGTCATACTAGCCAATCTATGAAGTAGTATCTCAGAGTTGTCTTATTTGCATTTCTCTAATCAATAGTGGTTTAGAGCATTTTTCATATGAATGTAAATAGCTTTGATTTCTTTTTCTGAAAACTGTTCATATCTTTTGACCATTTGTCAGTTGGAGAATGACTTACATTCTTATGAATTTGATTCAGTTCTCTATATGTCTGAGATATAAGGTCTTCATCAGAGACACCTGCTGTAAAATTCTTTCTCCTAGATTTCTGGGTTTTTTTTTCTAATCTTGGTTGCATTTGTTTGTGCAAAAAAATTTTTTTAAATTTAATATAATCAAAATTATCCATTTTATATCCTGTAATGTTCTCTGTCTCTTGTTTGGTAATAAATTCTTACCTTATTCATAGATCTGAGAGGCAAACTATTCCATGCTCTCCTAATTCGCTTATGGTATCACCCTTTATGTCTAAATCATTTACCCATTTTGACCTTACATTGGTATACAGTGTAAGATGTTGGTCTATACCTAATTTCTGCATTACTATTTTCCGGTTTTCCCAGCAGTTTTTGTCAAATAGTGAGCTCTTGAAGGATTTTACAGTCTAAGGAAGAAAGACAACACACGAAAGAAAGCTGAAAAAGGGAGTGGGGGGAGGGAAGGTAGCCAGTATAGTGAAGCCAAAGTACAGAATGAGTGTAGCAGGGTGGGAAATGAGATATCTGAGAAGTCAGTCCTTTTCCCTACTTAAATGGAGGAGTTTATAACTATCCTCCAGTCAGATGGGAGATGGTACCAATGAGGTGAGAGTAACAAGACTGATGGATCTTGCAAGATGATGGGATTTCCCAATGATGAGTTTGCTGGGGGACTGATGTGGAAGCCAAGGAAATTCAAAACAAGCATCCTATTATCAGAGGACTGATAATGATGTAGTCACATCCTGACAGTGAAATGATGGATTCAAGATGTAGAATGAGACGTACATTTTTGGCTAACATGGGAATTTGTTTTGCTTGACTTTGCTACAAGGGTTTTGTTTTTCTTTTCTCTTTCAAATCAGAGTATATGGGAGAGAAAAAAAATCAGTGCTTATTAATTGAAAAATAATTTTTTTAAAAGTTGAAAGAAATAACATTCCTATGTGCCCCATCTACCTTTTCTCTCTTTCTTCTCTTTCTGCAAGGTTATTCTGTTTAAAAATGTCCAGGAAGCTTCTTACTGGGCAGCCATTTTCATTTAGGCAGAATCTGAGTGATTATCCTTCATGTGACATCTGTGGGGGGAAAATGAAGAAGGAACTTGAGAATTAGCAAGCAGTATCTAATTTACATTCCCCCCCCTCCACCAATGGGGTGAAAAAATAGGCTTAAGAGAAATAGCTTTAAAAGGAAGACACCAGGCAGGCAAGATGGGGTCCTCCATCTAAAATATGTAACTGAAATTACAGAGTAATTACAGAATATTTACATAGGGTGGTACTTATTTTCCTTCCTAAATAGCTGGAGTGAAAGCGTGAGCCTTGTCATTTTTAAACTCCATGATTTTCCTAAATATTCACCACAGTAAACAGCCATAATTAAGATTCATCACCCGTAATCAGATTCCAAATTATTTTGTGAATACATTATCTATGCCAATGAACCTTCCCCCACCCTCCAGTCAGTCTTCAAACCAGTAGAAGTTTCACAATAGGCCTTTAAACAAATACTTGCTCTCTCACAATGCCCACATGTCCAGGATATCAATTTGGACTTTCTTTGATCCATTAACTGTTTTAATCACGTACATTCAGAACACTTAAACAAATGTGCTGTCTGAAGGTAGAAGTACTCCAAGCGCCCTCACGCTGCATGCTAAGTGCTTTTCTCTGAATTGGAGCCAGAGAGCAGTCATTGGCACAGCGACTGTTTTCATGTAGGGATTTCATCTCCCAACCTTTGCTCACGCAAAATGCAAAAACTAAAGAATTCAGCTTTCTCATTTTCCCCCCTTAAAAAATGTAATGAAAGTAGAACGCAACAATCTATGAGGAATGAAGAAACAAAAGAGGTTAACCATGGCAAGAAACTATAAAATGAGCTTGGTGAAAGGGACTAAGATGCCCCATTACGGTATTAAAGAAGTGAGTGTTGGGTCAGTGTGAGATTATAGCTGAGATACTTAAAGGTAGCCTACTGCCTTTCCACTTCAGAGGCTTCATTCAGAAAACAGCCTGTCATGGTGGAGAGAGGGCTGGCTTCAAGGCAGGAAGCTTTGGGTTCATGTCCTGCCCCTGACATATATTTTCAGTGCAACCATAGGCAAGCTACAACCTCTTGGTGCTGTAGGCAACCCTCTAAAACTATAAATTATGGAAGATATGTCAGTTTCCAGCCCTATTCAGATGAAACAATAAAACAAAACACATTTAGTTTAATAAATGCTTGTTGATTGATGGTTTTGTCCAAATGTAATGAGGGTATCTCGTACTTTTCAAATTTTGCTTTTTTTTTTTTGCAGATTCTCAAAACATGCACTCACCATCTGTCAGGCTAAAGTGAAAAACTGTCTAATACACATGGATGCTTAGTAAATTGGTAGACTGTATCTGGGTTGCCCCTCCTGTTTCCTAACTAAATAATTTTAACTCTCTTCATTTGGGGCATTTAACACTGAAAAATACAATTTGTTTGTCAGAGTGATAAACTATGCTTGTACTTAATCTGCTCAGGTCTAGCTTTTTTTTTGTGCAAAGTAACTCACTGATTTATTAATCTCCTACTTTTGTGCCCAGAAATGTGATGATACCAACAAAAATAAGCATAATATACAACATTACTTGATTTGTTTGTGTATCTCCAATTCTGTTTTTTACCCTTTTATGGGTGGGAACTGGAGCCATGATTTAATTGGTGTGTAGAGTTAACAATTGGGAAAGTCCCTCTATCAATGTACATCAGCAACTGTTCTGCAATTTGTAGTCTTTGAGAATGGGTACCTAGATATTAATTGGCTTGTCTGGGGTCACTCAGGCAGTAGTGCGCAGAAGGGAAATTTCAGCCCCATCTTTCTTATGCAAAGGCTTTCTCTATATCCACTCTGCTACCCTAAATTTAACTTATAAATGCATGCGAGAGTTAGTAGTTTGTATTTTGTATTCTACATATACTTGTATGTATACCTATCTCCCCCGCCCTTAGAAAGTAAGCTCCTTGAGGGTAGGGACTTTTTTTTTTACTCTTGCTTTGTATCCCATACTGTGCCTGTGACATTATACCCATAATAACATAAATGCTTATTGATTCATTGATATGCTGAGTACCTTTGTAGATGTGACCCAGTTAATCCCTTTTGGGTAGACTTTAGGCATAAGCTAAATTTAAGCTTTGTTTGAAAGACTGTTTCCAGAGTTCTACTATAGTGTAATGTAGTGAGTGTGAAAAGAGCTGGATTCCCATTTTTCAAGGGCAGGATCCCCCAAGACCTGAACCAGATTAGGGTAAATGAACCCAGAGCTGGGGACCCTTAGTGTGGGAGGGAGTCCTTGCTATCTGTGCCAGGAGATTTTTGCACTGAATTTTTCTAACCTGTTTAAAAACTCTTCCACACAAAGGGTTTGGAACCCATTTGTTAAAACTGAAAATGGAACACCTTCTGAGAAGATGGAAATTCACTAGCCAAATTTAAACAAAAATCTTTCATAATTGATGGATGGGACAGAAAAATGAGACGTGATTTAGTAAGGATAGCCAGTGCTACACTTCTTGCTATTAGAACTACATATCTTTGTAAGGAATATTTTTTTTAGTCATTATAGCCATTAAAACCAGCCAAGTACCAAAATAAAACTGAATGTCAAATCACCTTCAAATCACTATATCACAGAATGTCAAATCAAGACGTTCAAAAATAATGAACACATTCAACTGCATTGCTCTCATTAGAAATAGAATTACTAATAATTTTAATGAGAGGGAAAAAAGGTTTTTTGTACCATCAGTAAAAGTGAGAGCTTACCCATCAGAATCGCCCATAGAAATGAAATCACTCATGTAGTACCTAGTGCTAATAAATAAAATAATTATTTTTAAAGTGCTCATTTCATGCTTTTAAAAGTTTTATGTTTTGTGGATGTTTTACGTAAGAGATTAGGACAGTAGTGCAAATATATAATTTATATGTGAGAGGGGAGAGATTTGATCCTCCCTCTGCCCCCAGTTCAGTGGATGCAGTCATACATGATCAAGGGTTTTTTTTTTAGCTTTCATTTAGTATTTTACTTTTCCCTAGTTACATGCAAAAACAATTTTGACATTCGTTTTTAAAACTTTGCGTTCCGACTTCTCTCCCTTTTTCCCTCCTCATCTCTTCCCGTCCCCGCCCCCCCCCCCCATTGAGAAGGCAAACAATTTGATATAGGTCATACATGTGTAGTCATGCAAAACGCATCCATGAGAGCACGATCAGGTTTTAAGGAATCAACAATATAGACTTATGCTCTAATTCCTCTATGAAGTGCAAACCCTTCTCTAATTGAGTCAAGAAGGGCACAATATGATTGGCCAAGAAAACAAATTAGTCATGCCTCTCGGGACTTTAAATTGCTAAACCGTGTAGAGCTCAAGGAAATCAAGGCTCAGCAGTTGTGGAGTGAGACCTCCCTCCCCGCCCTTCCCTGCCCCGCCTCCCTCCTTCCCTATCCAGCCCGAGAATAGGGCACTTCTCTCTCCTCCTTGCCCCCATCAGCAAAGACCTCTATGTAGTGGCTTCTAGCAGCAGAGCGGAAGATTGCAAATCGTGGGAGACATTGCAAGCTGGAAGCTGCCTGTGGAAGAGACTCCTGCGAGGGAGGTGAGAGGAGGGAATTTCTCTTCCATCCCTTCCCCATACACATCGTCTATGTAGTTTTTAAGGGGACCTACTAGATCAGTAGGAGACACTGGATCCAGTGAGGATCACAGGCACACGCTCATGGCTCGTGACAGGCATGGATACAGTAACCAGCGGGAGGAAGCAGCTTTGAGGATTGTGACCCCTGACAATTGAGAGGGACATACCCTGGAGATTAGGCTGAGCAATACACTGGATAGAAATGCTACATTCAAAGGAAGTTGCGTAAAGATTCTACAAGGGAGAAAGCACTTCGAAATTTGCGTCATCAGGATTTGTGAGTCTCCCTATGCCTCACTACGTGGAATTTTATGTTTGAGCCCACTCTTCCCATGGATGATGCATATTTGTGGGAGTGTGTACTAAATTTCTGGGAAGAATGTCTTTTAACTACTGTTCTTGACATGCCATTTTAGTAAGTGATTTTCCTAAGGACTAATTGATTCTACTGGAGTGACTCTTGATGGGAGGTTTACTGTTGGGAGCTCATGAGATGTAAGAATAGGAGTATAGCCCCACAGGGATCCAGCCCATGAGGAGAGCTGTTCATTTATAAGTAAATAAATATGTATATGTGTATGCATATATATGTAGCTAGTACATACTCACAGTTTTTCACTGATATGAGTGAAAAAGTTGCATAGTACTTATTTTATCCTACTCTGTTAGACTTAAGAAGAGAAATTGGTGATGTGAATCTTCTTCCTATTCAGGATCATTTTTAGGTGAATGAATACTCTTTCCTAGCACTCAGTTTCTTATAATTTTATGTTTATTGTTGTTATTTTTGTGGTTCAATTGTGTCTGACTCTTCATGACCCGATGTGGGTCTTTTTTGGGGGGCGGGGAGGGGCAAAGATATTGTAATGGTTTGCCATTTCCTTCTCTAGCTCGTTTTACAGATGAGGAAGCTGAGTTAACCAGGGTAACACAGCTAGTAAGTGTCTGAAGCCAGATCTGAACTCACGAAGATGCGTTATTCTGACTCCGGGTCCAGGGCCAACTAGTGCGGTTTAAGGTATAACAAATCAACCCCAAGAAGAAGGGGAATCAGCTCACAATCAAACCCCAGACCCACTTTGCCCTAGAGTTTTTCTTTATTAAGTCTCTGATAGGCCATACTTCATAGGTTGGTAGCTTAAGGAAGTTTAGTTGTCCTTCTGTACTCTGGCGTGGTCAGGTCACGTCTGCAGTAATGTTTGCAGTCCTGGACGCTAGATTTTGGGAAGGAAATAGAAAAGATGGAACATGTCAGAAGAAGGCAACCAGGATGATGAGAAGACTAGAAACCCTATATGAATCAGTTGAAAAAATAAGAATATTTAGCCCAGAGGGAGGGAATGAGCATTTATTAAGCACTTACTTATGTGCCGGGCACTTTACAGATTTCATCTTATTTGATCGTCATGATAACCCTGTGAGGCAGGAGTTGAGGAAACCGAGGGAAACAGAGGTTAAGTGACTTGCCCAGAGTCACACAGCTAGTAATTGTCTGAGGCTTATTTGAATTGAGGTCTTCCTGATTCCAGGCCCAGTGCTCTATCTGTTATTGCACCTAGCTGCCTAATCACACATTGAAAACCACTTATTAAATGAAGGTTTCTAGAAGATCTAAGAGCTGTTTATTTATAGAACCTTTGTCTCTTCTGCCAGCACAGGAGAAAAAGTGGGTTGCCTTGTGGGATTGAGGGCCATTTTTGTTCATTTCACGGTCAAAGCAAATCATTACTTTATCACTAACCTTCTAGTAACGAGCCTCTCCATAACTTAGATATACTGGTCTTTGGACAGAAAATGAAGTCTGCCATTAGCCTTGGCAGCCTAGCAAAACCTGTTGGAGTTTGCACTAATCTGGCATCCATGCATACCTTTGAAAACCCAGGGTCACTTCCATGCTGGGATGTGGGAATCTCATGTACTTTGGGTTAGGAAAGACATTGATAGCCTTGAGTGTAGCTAGAGAAATGGTGGTCTGGTTGGTGAGGACTGGTTGAAAGAACTGGGAATATTTGGCTTAGAAGAAGGAAAATTTAGAGGGTGAGAGAAGGGGCACATGGATACCTGTCTTCAAGAATTTTTATGGCTATCATATGGAGAAGAGGGATTAGACTTTGACCTGCTTTGCTGTGGAGGGTAGAAGCTGCAGAGTCAGACTTTAGTTAGGTATAAGCAAAACACTTCCTGATGATTGGAGCTATCCAAAAGTCAAATGGCCTACATGTTGAGCTAATGGATTTCTAGGCTTGGCCTCTGAGGTCACTTCCAACCCTGAGGAAGTGTAATTCTGATGTATACTGCATCAATTACATCTTATGCTAGTGAGACCTATGTCAGAGGAGTGCTGAAGCAAGCAATGGTGAGAGCTGATTGTTAAATTTGCAGTATGAGCATTTACACCTCAGGAATTGGTTACAAATTAGAGCTTGATTTACTGTTTTATTATTGTTGATTGACTAAACTTAAGAAAGCTTAGGAAAATGTTAACTGCAGATTAAACCTAAAGATGTGTCTCATGCATATTTTTTCTGAGTCATTTGTTATACATTTACCAGCACACCCCAGCAAATGACGACTGAAATCTAGAAACATTCCTCTCAACTGAGTTTCAGTTCCTTCCTCATACCCAATGTCCTATCAGGACTGCTACTGTAGTTGTGAAATCAATGAGTTCCAATTTCTATCTCTGTCCCTATACACCCTCTAGTGGAGGTGTTAACAAGCAACAAAATAGAGAAAGGAAAAAAGGAAGGAAGGAAGGAAGGAAGGAAGAAAGAAAGAAAGAGAAAGAAATAAGAGAAAGAAATTGAGAAAGGAGGAGAGAGAGAGAGAGAGAGAGACAGAGAGAGAGAGAGAAACAGAGAGAGAGAGACAGGGAGAGAGAGAAAGAGAGAGAGAGAGAGGGAGGGAGAGACGGAGAGAGAGAGAGAGACAGAGAGAGAGAGAGAGAGAGAGAGAGAGAGAGAGAGAGAGAAGGGAGAAAAAGAAAGGTAAGATTTTTGGATGATTCGGTAAAGGCAGGCAAAATTCTAGGAAGTCGAAATGATTAACTCCACCCTGAATAATAAAGGATTAACAGTATCTACAGAAATGCTGTGATAAAAAAGGTGTGAGATAGAGCTGAGAACTTAGAAAAGCAGAGTACAAAACACAAACTATTTATTAAAGCTAGAATCCCGAGGACTCCTCTTTGATCTGAATTATAGAATCATGCAGTGTTAGACCTCTAGAGCACGTAGTATTATCTATTCATTTGATAGATGAGGAAATTGAAGTCCAGAGAAAAAAAGAGTCTTGCCTAAGATCTAATAGTTATTAAGTAGGGGAGCAAGGCTTTAAAGCTAGGTGACAGCTAGGTGGCACATTGGCTTGAATGTTGGACTTTGTGTCTGGTAAACCTGAGTTTGAATTCTGCCGCAGGCACATTTAGTCATGTAACTGTGGGCAAGTCACTCTCCCTTGTTAGATTTTATCTCTTTTTGTATTCCTAACTCTTAGCACAGTGCTTAGAACATAGTAGGTGCTTAATAAATGTTTAGCAGCACCTAGTTGGCACAGTGGATAGAGTATTGGGCCTGAAGTCAGGAAGGCTCATCTTATCTGGCTTCAGACACTAACTGTGTGACCCTGGGCAAATCACTTAACTCTGCCTCTGTTTCCCCAGTTGCAAAATGAACCGGAGAAGGAAATGGCAAACCCCTCCAGTATCTTTGCCAAGAAAACCCCAAACAGGGTCACCAAGAATTTTCAAACACATTGAACAATACATGCGCATCTAAGTTTTCTAACATTCTATAGTGCCATATTGCTTTCAACAAACATCATAACAATTCATAACTCTTGAAGTAGCTTGGTGGTATAGTGGATAGAGTCTGGGTCTGGAGTCAGGAAGACCTGAATTCAAATTTGGTCTCAGATATTTACTATCTGTCTGACCCTGGGCAAGTCACTTAATGTTAGTGCAGTGCCTGACACATAGTAGGCACTTAATAAGCGCTTATTTTCTTCCTTCCTTCTTTCCTTCCCCTTCCTCCTTCCTTCATTTTTTCCTATAACATTATATGTGTTTGTCTTTCTACAGCCCTGTCAACACTGAATTTTGTTATTTTTAGTTCTTTGTGGACTTATTGCAAGGAACTATCTCAGAGTTGTTTTAATTAACATTTCTTTGATTAGGGAGTTTAAACAGTTTTTAAGGTTGTTATTGGTAATGTGTTTTTTCTTTCAAGATCTGCTTATTCAGATTCTTTAACCACTTACCTGTGAAGGAACTAAACTTGCTCTTCTATTTTTCTTTCAATTCTTTATAGATTATTGGTGTCAGATTTTAATGAGAAATAACTACAGCAAACATTTTTCCGCTCCCGTTTCTTTCCTTTTTATTCTGGATGCATTGCTTTTTGTTGTATAAAAACTAATAATAAAAACCATCTATTTTATAAAGTTCTATAGATTCTTTTATATGTTGAATAGATGCTTTTCTCCTCTCCTCTTCCCAAATGCAATAGAATATCATTCTATTTTTGAAAAATTATTTAAATCTATTTGGAATCTATTGGAGCCTGTTATATGGGATTAAGATCTACTTTCATTCTTATTATTTCTTTTGCCATGCTGCTTGCTATTCAATTTGTCAAACAATTTATATTGAATAATAATTGCTCTCCCCGATTTTGTTTTGTGATCGGGATTCACCAAACACTAAATTAATGTGTACTTTCAGTCCTAGTTCTTTGTGATCTACTTTATTCTAGTCATCCATTTTTCCGTTAAAAACGGAACAGCCTAACTAGTTTGGACAATTGTTCTCTATTGTATAATTTTATCGCTTGAAGTGAAAACAGTTTTTCATTTTTTTCTTATCTTCTGATCCCTCTTCTTATTTTCACCTATTTGTTCCTCTATAGACAAATTTAAGATTCACTTCAATTCAACAAACATTTATTTATTAAGCTCCTACTTGACAAGCAGCGCCATGGGTATCCAGAATAGACAGCCAGTCCCTTTGTGCCCTCGGGGAGTTTATATTTTACTAGAGGAATATAGCAAGTATACTTTTTTTTTAAAGTAAATAAAAGGTAATTGGAGAGAACTGAGTCTTGACAATCACAAATCTGGAATAGCTTCACAAAGAAAGTGGCGCCTGAGCTGAGTCTTGAAGGAAGATAAGGATTATAAGAGGGAGATTTGAAGCTGTCAGCTTCAATCTCTCTGCCAGAGTCATGGAAGTCTAGTGGCAAGACAAAAGTCAGGATGACGGCCCTGGATGCAGTGAATGACCTTGACATCTTCCATGCCTAAGCAAGCTCTAAGCACTCCATGGCACCTGCTGCAGCCGCCTTTGTGATATTCGGAACAAATTATTCTTAGCAGCCCATTCTGCCTGGCAGTCTTGCGGTAGACGTCCCCCTAACTCACAGATGGGTTTGAAGTTTGTCAGTTACCCTCAACCTGGTTTAGCCCATCTACCAAGGTGGGGCTGCTGTGCATGCTACATACAGCTTCTTGGAGCCACAGGTGAGAGTCGCACAACAGGTGGACACCAAAGGTAGATGAGTAGCCCTGAAAAGGGCTCAGCAAGCTCAAACACAAGAGGTGTGAGTCCTCCCTGAGCACCCCATTATAACATAACTGACAAGTGGTCGTCCATCCTCTGTTTGAAAACCTCCAAGGATGGGGGAACCCCTCCATCATTCAAGACAGCCCATTCCACTTTGATCATCTCTATGATCAAAGTTTTTCCCTATATAAAGCTTAAATTGACCTCTTTGCAACTTTCATATATTGTTCTTGGTTCTTCCTTTTGAGGCCAAACAGAACAAGTCCAGCCTTTCATATATTCAGTCATCTCCCATCTCCTGCCATATTCCCTGAATTTTCTCTTCTCCAGGCTATCCCCAGTGATTCAACTATTCTCTTGTGACATAGACTCAGGACTCTTCACCATTCTGCCCTCCCTCCTCTGGACCTCCAACTTATCAATGTCCTTCTTAAACTATGGTACCCAGAATTGAACAAAGTGCTTCAGATGAGATCTGAGTGGAATTACAGTGAAACTATCACCTTCCTATTTCTGGAAGCAATGCCCCTCCTAATACCACCCAAGATCACATTAGATTTTTGGCTGCCACATTACACTGCTGACTCCCATATTGATTTTTCAGTCCACTAAAATTCCTAGGTCTTAAAAAAAAATAATGCAAAAATTTCAGTATACAAAGAATAAGAAAGAGACTTGCTCAGGAAACTAACCTTTGGTTAAATTGCTTTTTAAAGAAGTATATATTATTAAAGGGACAAGCGGAATTTTTGTTTTTCCTCTATGCATTAAAAAATGTTTTACTGACAGCCTATTTGTTGTGACCTTTAGCAGCGGTCTTTATTTTTTTTCCCCAGGGCAGGTAGTTGGTACAGTAGATAGAGTGCCAGACCTGGAGTCAGGAAAACTCCTGTCCCTGAGTTTGAATCTGGCTTCAGATACTTACTGGCTATGTGACTATGGGCAAGTTATTTAATCCTGTTTGTCTCGGTTTCCACATCTGTAAAATGAGCTGGAGAAGAAAATGTCAAATTACTCCAGTATCTTTGCCAAGAAAACCCCCAAAGGAGTCATGAAGAGTTGGGCACCACTGAACAGCAATTCTTTTTCTAGGACCATACCACTCTCATGTTCACCCTTGAGTTGAGGATGGTCTTCAGTCTTCTCTATGTTTCCTTTTAAAATCTACAGTGGTCATTGAGTGCCCTATGAATCCACATTGGACTACTAAGACAAATCCCATTTTTTCTCTCATTGGAATTGTTTTCCTTTGTGTTTGATAATTTCATTCTCGAGCATCTCCTATCCTTCCTGGGCTGACTTGCTTTATAGCACTTTAGTGCAGGGGTCCTTATCTATCTTTTCTCTGAACCCTTTGAGATACACTTTCCCAAAATCTAGAGTGAATATCAGACTATGCTTTGATTTCCTTATCTCTGTCAAAGACCCTAGAAGAGAGTGGTCACTTCCCTCAAGGTTCTCATCATTTCTATTCCAGAAACCAGATCTTCCTTGTTAGAAAGACATATCTAGAGCAGAATTTCCCTTTGTTGGTTCCTCTCATTTTTTGATAGACAGTATGATCCCTGAGTTAAATTAAGGAGCTTTTGGCACAGAGGGAGCTCCAGCAGATGTGTGGACAACTTCTTGCCTCTGTGTCAGCCTTCTCATCTGTTTCCTACACTTATCCTATTTTTCCTTTTCTAGGTAGTCTCTGGCATACTCCAATGAGAAAAATCACTTCTTTTTCTCCTTCCATTAACTTTAACTCAAATATTCTCATCATGCTTCTCCCCTCCGGTTCCTGGCCTTGCTAGTATCAAGATACCTTAATGCTACCATCCTTTCCCCCCTTAACAGATCCTACCCCCTGTATTGGCAATTAAGTTGGGACTTTCTTACTGTTTTAGAATGATTTAAAAGTCTTTGATTGAGCCTTACTAGGTGCAAAGCCCCAGGCCCAAACCCCTACCTATTAGGTGCTAAGCCTATGTGGGCGTGAAGACCTCAGGGTCCTAAGGGGAGTTGTTAAGACCAGAGCCAATAGTAGGAGCCTGAGTTCTGGTCGCTCAGATGATGTTTGATGATGGCTAAAGAGTGTATAAAAAAAGAGAACAGAGCTATTTGCTTGGGGCTCTCACTGTTGGAGGTGTGTTGATGTGGAGACTCTGGGTAGCTGTAGTTATGAGCCCTCCAGCTTGTAAATTTGGATGTTTGGACTTTGTTAAACCCCGGTAACTATGCATTGAGATTTGAATCAGATGAAGTCTATTGATGTTTATAATTTGTTTGCATTTGCTCTGAAGTTCAGGGTGCTGGCTTTTTCCCCTGAACTAAGTAAATGACATTTGTATGCTGGATTAAAGTAAGATAGTTAACCCCCTAACATTGCTTTCCTTAGTAAAGCAGATCAAAAGAATCTGTGCTGGCAGCGTTCTTGTTGGGCTTGTGTTGGTCTTTCACCTCCACAGCAGCTGCTATCTGAATTGTTGAAACACCTCCCCCCACTTTTTTTAAATTGAGAATTCCTATCCAGGACTAGTGGTGAGGTCAAATTTGCATCCTAGCTTTAGCAACTAATTCCTGTTGCTTTTTGTCTAAACTTTGGGCATATGTGTACAGACATTTGAAGCCATAGGTCTTACCATTGGTTTGCTTCATGTATTGTTTCCTGTGAACTTCTGGGTGCCATTGCTGTTCTCTTTCCTTCATTGTAGTCGTTATTCTCTATGTATCTGGCTTGAGGGACATAGAGAAATAATCTCTCCCTCCTCTATCCTTTTTTTTTAGAGGGGAAAGGCAGGCCAGTTGGGGTTAAGTGACTTGCCCAAGGTCACACAACTAGTGTGTCAAGTATCTGAGGCTGGATTTGAACTTAGGTCTTCCTGACTCCAGGGCTGAAGGGAAGGCAGTTGGGGTTAAGTGACTTGCCTAAGGTCACACAGCTAGTAAGCGTGTCAAATGTCTGAGGCCAGTTTTTTACTCAAGTCCTCCTGACTCTAGGGCTGGTACTCTACTCACTGCACCACCTAGCTGCCCCTTCCTCTATCCTTTTTAAAGCCATTTTGATAAATTTGCAAGACATATAGCAGATAAATTCTTACTAGTTTTTGTTTGGTGCACTCCATCTCTGACCAGGAATCTGTCATCTATTCTAGATATAACTTACCTTTAGGGAAGAAAGACTTGGAGGAGGTACCAATCTTGATTCACAGGCATGTCTTCCCCTTTCTTTGGAAGAAAAAAAAAGTTGTGGAAAAAGACAGTGAAACATGGAGGTAGGCAGTATGCTTAGAGACAGGGCTAGATGGAGGAAAGGGCACTGCAGTCTCTTCCTCCTATTTTTTTGGAGGAGTCTCCTCCAATTTTTTTTAAAGGAAGACTAGAGTGAGCGTGTCAAAGTTGACCCCCTCTCCCAAGTCTTTATGTCCAAAGGCATACTATACACATATATTAAGCCATGGTCCAAAATCCAAATGCCATTCTCATATGCCCTTAAGCCAGTTATTTACTTAACCACATTACTTTTTCTTTTGTGCATCCCTTGCTTTCGATGGGCAGCAATGAGGAAAACACAACCAGCACGCCATGGTCTTTTATTTTCTTACCCAAGATTTCATAATTATTGGCAATGCCTTCCATGTTCCATCTGGCAGTATCATTTGTGCACAAGTGAATCACCAGAAGTAGGAGTGAGGTTCTCTGTTATGTCTTGGACACATGCCCCAAGAAGACAACTGACCTCTTTATTGTTGTTGTAATCAGTTCAACAAATAACTTTCTTTTTATCTTTGAATAAGTAATACTACTGTTCAATTCTTTCTCCAACCTTAATTGGGTAGATGATCTCTCACCCGATAGCTATTTTTTTTTTACCTCAACTATATGATTCTTTGACCAGTCAATCAATAAGCATTTGTCAAGCACTTCCTATAATAAGCACAAGCCACTTTGCCAAATACTAGGAGTAAAAAGCAAAAGCAAAACCAGCCCCTGTCCACAAGGAGCTCACATTCTAACTGGGGAGACAACACGTACATATATAGGTATATACAAGATACACATAAAGTGGCTTTAGAGAGAAAGACCTCTTTCAAGAAGTAGATTATTGCTCTTCAGAATATCCAAGCTTCCTCCTCTTCAGGAAAAACCTCCACTCTATTTTTGCGTTTTGGAATATTGTATCCCAAGCTCCCCCTCTACTCCCCAACCTTTTTTTTTTTAATAATAATTGGAGCATAATCTTGTGTAATACTGACTGGTTCCTTGGTGTTAAAGACTCTTTGTAGATGCTTGCATCTATTTGCATGTATTTTCTCTTTAACTTGGAAGCTCCGGATTTTGGTTATCATACTCCCTGGTGTTTTCAGTTTGGTGTGTCTTTTGAGAAGTGATCCATGGATTCATTCTATCTTCACTTTGCCCTCTTGTTCTAATAGATCTGAATAGTCTTCTTCAGGTATGGTAACTAGTTTTTTCCACCCTTTGGCTGTGATATTTATGGAGTCTCATGCTTAAATTCTCTTTTCTGAATCTGTTTTCCAAGTCAGATTTTTTTTTTATAAGATACCTCTTACTACTTTTTAGTGTTTTCAGTTGTTTAAATTCACTTATATATTTCTTGCAGTCATATAGAGTTGAGTCCTCATTGCTCTAATCTTTTTTAGGGAGTTCATTACTTTGGTAAAGTTTTTCACCTTCTGTTTTAAAGTACTTCTTTCCAATTTTGTCCTAGCTTTTATTTCAGCTCCAATTTTTAAATTTTTTTCCATTCATTCTTATAGTATCTGTAACCAAGACCTTTTTTCTCTCTTGTTCTACAAGTGTTATTGAGGAGTTACTCTGTCAGTGTTTATCACATGCGTCCCTCTCAACTTGTGGTATTTCTTTATTGTGTCTGTGGTTTTAAAAATTTACTCAGTTATCTTGATGTAGTCCTCTTTGAGGCTCATATAGGCTTCAGATTTTTCTACCAGAGACTGGCCTTCTTTCTTCAGTGTAATTAAGAGGGGTTACCCTCTTAGCCACTTCTGGTTTGGGGCTTTTTTTTTTTAGGTAGAGGTGCTTACTTCTCTACTTCAGTAAGAAAGCTGGGTTTTTCTACATGTCTTCTTGTCATCAAATCTGATACTGGATCCTGGTAGAGGTAGGTCTTGGGACAGTTGGGTCCCACTTTAGTCACTTAACTAGATGTATTATCCTGGGTAAATTACTCAGCCTTTCTCAGTTTCTTTATTTGTAAAATGTGGGAGTTTTACCTCATGGCCATGGTCCCTTCTAGCACTAAATCTGATTCTAGGTTTGGAACAGGTGCTATGGGGGAGTATTATAAGAAATTAAATAAGATTGGCGAAGATGAAAAACAAGGAAAATAATTGGAGGGGCTGTGGGAAAACAGGGACACCAAGGTACTTTTGATGTAGCTGTGAATTGGTCCAAATCTGCTGGAAAGCAACCTGGAACCATATCCAAAAAAATCACTAACACTAGTAGGCTTACACCCAGATATCCAAGCAGAAAAGGGTTCACGCACAAAAGTAATGTTAGCATTTTTGCCAGAGCAAAAAGTTGGAAACAAAGGGTGAATGCCTATCAATTAGAGAAATGTTACATTATAGAAGAATGGAATGATGGAATACTGGGCTACAAGAAATGAGATATCTTCAGAGTGGCCTTGGAAGACTTAACATTCAGCATTTATATAATAGCATTGTAAAGTTTGTAAAGCACTTTACACATATTTTACTTTATCCTCATAACAACCTTGGTTGTTAGTACCAATGTTATCTTTTTTACAGATTAGGAAACTTACATGACTTGCCCTAGAGGCCATATTTGAACTCAGGTCTTCTGACTCCAGATCCAATACACTATTCACGGTACCATCTCTGATGTCAAGTGAAATAAGCAGAACCAAAACAATTTATACAATAACACGATAAAAACTTGGTTAGAAAATTAATCAGGAAAAAAAGACTGCTGTATGTTTGGATACACTTGAAATTAAATACGAATTTGTAGTAGACTTAGCTGGCAGGGTAATATGACTTCTAGGATAAAATACAAAATTTAACTTAGGCTGACATTTAAAATCCATGAAATCTAGTGTTAAAAATCTCACCTATGCACACTCTCTTCTTGGTCAAACTGGCCTCCTACCCATCTCATGACAAAATTTCATTTATTCCCTTGGCACAAGTGGTTTTTTACATCTGTAATGCAGTGCTTTTCTCATCTGCCCTCTCAGAATCCTTAGTCCTCCTTCAGTTACCTACATAAGACCTTTCCTGATCTCTAGGATTGTTGCCCTGTGTCTCCTTCCACGATTACCCTGTATATAGTTGGCATTTACTTCGATGTTTATATATGCCTTCCCCACCACCCTCGGCAGAATGTAAACTACTTGAGGGCAGAGAATGTTTCTTTTTGGTCTGTCCCCAATGCCCAGCACCATACCTTATACGTAGGTGCTTAAATACTCTAATCGGAAGTGATAGTTTTGCTCAATTCTTTAATTGCTTAGTGTCATTCACTTTATTAGGTCTTGAGAAAATTCTACTTCTGGTGCTGCTATTCATATTGTTTCAGAATATTTTTCTATCTTTTTTGTTTCAATCCATATCATTTTTTACTGTGGCAGAACTTAATTTTCTTATTTTTTGGAAAACTTTCCCCCTTCATTTGAGGACTTCTAGTAGTCTGGTTTCTTTTTGACATCTCAATGATGAATTTTAAAAGGGATAGTGATAAGATAGCCTCCCTTGTAACCTCTCACTTTATTCATCTTTTTGTAATTACCCCACTGCCCCCAATTATTATCTTTAATATTATGCTTAAAATACCAAAGACATAAAAACAAAATTCACACTGATTTTCAACTTGCAAAATTTATTATGCAAACTATACATAAAAATCAAGTGGTAAAGTTACAAAATATGTACCTGGAAAAGAAATAATTTATATATAAAATTTCACAGTACAAGCAAAATATTTATATCCAGGTACGTGCATTTTTTTTTTTTGAAAACTTTTTCAGGTATATAGTACTGCTTAAAGCTGGTTACATAAATTAAGGCAGTAACAACTAATTAAAAGGTGATAAATTGGTTTCTAGAAGGCTTTAAGAGTCACCAGGTAGTTCAAATATGATATCTGAAGGAATGAAAGGCAGTATAACATTGACCATTACATAAAGAGTGACTAAAAGTTAAAATGACTTTGCTTTACTAAAACTTACTTTCCTTACCCCCACACAAAAATACCCACACTACACTAATCAGAAAAATTTTAAAGCTTCTTACAGAAGCATCTTTGGGGATTAACATTTTCAAAAAGTGAATATGCACTGTAGTATTTTAACCACTTAAAGATGCCCAGGAAGTTTATTTTTGGTATAATACAAAATATCAAAATGTGTAACATTTATACAACTGTATACAACAAAGTATCTTTATATGATGATGTCTAAACATAAATTTTGAAGGCCACAGGCTTAGATTTCAAATCTAAATCTCATGTTTTTTAAAAACATCAAAAATGTAGTAATCAACACAAAACATGACAAAGGTAAATACATAAGAAAATGTAAACATGGATATTTATAAAACCTAAATTAGAATGATGAAAATGTGTATTTTACAAATATCTTAATTTTAGTGTTCAAGTTTAAAACTGTTGTAAAGCTTTTTTGCCTCTTTTATATTCAGAGCTTTACCACAAAGCCTAAGCTTGAACATTAGTTCTTGGGTAATGAGGCAAGGAAAGGAAAGTTACAGAATGCAGAAGATGATAGAGATAAAAAAAAAAAAACAACACACTAAAAAATGAAGGAACAGAGGTCAATGATAGGTCACAATGCAGCATTATATTTCTATTTAATTTACACCATTAAGGAAAAGAAAAGAAAGGACAAAATTAACAGTGCTAAATTTAAGTCTGGGGAAATTTTAAATGTTGACAACAAATTTGTTATTAATGGATTTCCACCTTCAAATACTCTTATGACAAACGGGGTCATAAATCTAATGAACAATTAATGGCCTCTGACAAAGAAATAAAACTTATCAAAATAACTTTAATAGACCTGCAGAGTACTTGGAATTTAAACATTGCAGCATTAAATATCAAACATCTTGTGACTCAGACTGTTTAACATTTATCAAAATCAACTTTTAAACATCTACCTCATACATACAAAATTAAAAGCAGTTTAAATACTTTATTTAGCAGTATTTTAATAACAATATATCTTAAATATGTGGAAATTCAATTTTGCACTAGCTACGCAGAAATGACAAAAGTGAACAACACAAGATGTCAAATTGAAGAAAGCTGAATTTCACAACTTCATGATTTGCAACAACTAAAGTTTTTGATTTCTTGCTCCATTTTCTAGAGGGTTAAGAGAAAAGAACCTGTAAGTTTTAATGCTATTATTTCATTATTTAAATACCTTTAGATTGAGTCTAAGATTGATCATCTAATACCAGAGTCAAAAAGTTTTAAAGAACATTATGCCCAAATTTGTCTATTTACAGTGAAAAATACTTTACCATTCACTAGTGCCCAAATTTTTCAAGCCAACTACTGTCAGAAAAAAACCCAAAACAAATTATACCAATGATTTAATATAACTAGAGTATCACTACCTTATCCACTATAACACAGAAGAGGATACCCTGAAACCTTTCAAAGTGCTCACTGCCTCCTCAGATTGAAAAAAGGTTTCATTAAAAATATCTGATATTGTGATGGATGGTTTGCTTTTTAGACTGAAGACCTGTAGTTGATAGATAAATCACAGTATGAAGTATGTGGGGTTACTCACAAAAGCAAAAATGAGGACTATTTTGTTGTTGTAGAAGGCAATTCTGGTGATTCTGAGACTGGACTAAAATGTGTCTGAAGTCCCTTCTAAGTCTGAGACTGTAATTCAAGATAATCATCCTGGTCACATTTAAATGAATAAAAATTTTCAACTTTTATTACCTATGCTCTCATTTGATCCTCATAACAACCCTATAAGGTGGGTGCTATTACTGTCACCATTGTCCACAGGAGGAAATGGAGTTAAACAGGATAAATCAATTTTAGCAAAAAACACACCATTCTCCAAGTATGATAAGTATTCAAGTTATCAAAATGAATATAAAAAATAGGCATGTTTTAAGCATTACTCAACAAGTTCAAATTAAAATAATTCACAGTAAAACTTCTAAATACCCAACTTACAATAAAACCAGGAGAAAGCTACTCTACATTATAGAACTTGAGGAATGAAGGAGTAGAAATACAATCTGTATCTTTCTTTGGAGGGGAGGAGGCAGGGCAATTAGGGTTAAGTGACTTGCCCAAGGTCACAGAGCTAGTAAACATGTCAAGTGTCTAGGGCCAGATTTGAATTTAGGTCCTCCTGACTCTAGGGCCAGTGCTCTACTCACTGCGTAACCTAGCTGCCTCACAATCTGTATCTTTCAAATATCTGCAGTAACTCAAACTATTAAAATATTTTCAAGCAGAGTTACTCTCAGACTTGCTGTAATCATGGTAATGCTTACTTACATTTGGCATTTTTATTTGCATGTCAACAATCATGCTAACGTCCTTAAAATAAATTTTCCTCTTTTATTGAACAAGGTAAAAAATATTATCTCCTATTAATTTGTTTTGCAAACTCTTTGAAGTGTCAAGAAAAACTTTAGCCAAGCTTGGATCAAATAATTGCCAATTCTAAACTGAGTTTTCTGTTGTATTTTTAAAATTGCCCCATCCTATAATTATCCAAAAGTATTTCTGAAATCCAAAGAAGGCAAAGCACAAAAATTGTACTTGTTCTATCTATATGATTAGTTTGGAGTTTATAATTAAAAAAAAATAAAGTTTGATTCCTAATTTTTGTTAATTTGATTGTGTCAGACATATTGTTAGGATTGTGGCTGGATGGATAAACTTTAGGTCATGATGACAGATCACTGTGGTTCAAAATATCAATTATAAAATGTATTATAATAACTCACCTGAATTAGCTGTGTCTTGTCATAGTCTTTGCGATGCTGATAAATACATTGGCTAATTATTGCATATAATTTTTCCAACTGAAATATATTGTACTCTTGACTTTTCTTAAGGGTAATCTTCAAAAGATTCTAAAAAGAAAACATGTATTAAACAGTTGTGTGTGTAAGGAACTTTCATTCAATTCAAAAACTGAATGTTTAGTAAGTGCCTACCATGCCTTCCAGATACTGTGCTAAGAAAACAAAAACACAAAACCCAAAGAGCCCATGCCCTCTAGAGGTTTACATTCTAATGTAAATGTATGGTTTACCTCTTTTTAAATGCAGATATTTGCATGAAAATTACTTTTGTGGTACAAACTGACATCCTTTGACCTTTGGAATATCATATTACAATCCTTATGAATTAGAAATAGTCTTGATTCTAATTCTCTACTTTTGAGCCCCTTTGTTCTTCTGGAAGACTAATAATACTTGAATTATTTTTGCACATTCCTTTATTATCAGTCAGTGGCTGGACAGGACTCATGTTCCAATGATACTGTCTTTTTTTCCTGTACTGTCAACCTATGTATTTTTTTTTGGTAATTTATTTTTGCCCAGTTACATGTAAAGACAATTATTAACATTCATTTTTTAAAACTTGGGTTCCACATGGGGAACATTTTATACCATTTTATATCATTTTTGTAATTTCAATCAAGGGCCAGGGCCTGAATTAATGATCAGCTGGACCTGAGCTTCTTTGTTCCCTAAAGCTTGCTCAGAGAGTATCTTTTCTCTGTCAACAAGGCTAGATCGGGCTCACCTAAGAACATTCTTCCCCCTGTTAGCCATTAAAGGATGAGACCCTAATCCTGAGAAGACCACCTCGCTTAATATTCTACGGGCATATACTTTAACTGACCTTTGTCAATACTCTTGTCTTTACAAACCTATTCCATAAGGAAAATCCTCTTCTTGTATCATGGTTAAACATATATGGGGATCATAAAAGTGAGGTAACACAGACTTCTGAGTCTGCTAAAAATAATGTATATAAGTTTTCTCTTTCCTTTGTTCAGGCAGTCAGATTCAGCTCTGACTCCGTGCATGCATGTATCTGCTAAGTTTAAAGGGAATGAATAAATAAATGTATAAGTAATATGAATTTTTCTATCACCTAGCCTGTTGTTTCCTTCAACCAAATTTTCGGGTTTAACACACACAATTACAAAACACTTTTCACACAAATCAGATCTAAATAATTGGAAAAATATCAGTTGCTCAAGGGTAGGCTGAGCTAATATAATTAAAATCACAATTCTAACTAAATTACTTATTCAGTGCCATACTAAACTACCAAAAAATTGTTTTATAGAGCTAGAAAAAATAACAAAGTTCATCTAGAAGAACAAAAGGTCCAGAATATCAAGAGAAGTAATGAAAAGAAATGCAAGGGAAGGTAGCCTAGCTGTACCAATCTTAAATTGTATTATAAAGCAGCAATCATCACAACTACTTGGTACTGGCTAAGAAGTAGAGTAGTGGATCAGTGGAACAAGTTAGGTATACAAGACACAACAGTCAATGACTACAGTAATCTATTATTAGAAAAATCCAAAGCCTCCAGTTTCTGGGATAAGAACTCACTATAACAAAAACTGCTAGGAAAACTAGAAAATAGTATGGTAGAAACTAGGCATAGACCAACATTTTACACCCTATACCAAGATAAAGTCAAAATGGGTACATGATTTATAAGCAAACTAGGAGAGCAAGGAATAGTTTACCTGTCAGATCTATGGAGAAGGGAAGAATTTATGACCAAGCAAGAGATAGATAACATTATAAAATGCAAAATGGATGATTCTGATTACATTAAATTGAAAAGTTTTTGCACAAAGCCAATGCAACCAAGATTAGAAAGGAAGCAGAAAGCTAGGAAACAATTGTTACAACCAGTGTCTCTGATAATGGCCTTGTTTGTAAAATATAGAGAACCGAGTTGAATTTATAAGAATACGAGTCATTCTCCAATTGATAAATGGTCAAAAGATATGAACAGGCAATTTTCAGAGGAAGACATCAAAGCCATCTATGGTCACATGAAAAAATGCTCAACAACTCTTAGGTACTACATCTCTCCTGTCAGATTGGCCAACATGACAGAGTCAAAATGTCTCCCAAATTTTGAGCCTTGGGTGACAGAGAAGAGTTTTATTCAAATAGAGAATTTAAGAGGGGAAGCTGGTTTTGGTATACAGAATCAATGATTTAGAGCTGGAAGTAATCTTAGGTCACCTTGTCTACTACACCATCATTTCACAGGTGAAAAAACAGGCCCTGAGAGGTTAAGTGACTAACTTATTATAACAGTAATAAGTGGCAGAAGTAGGATTCAAAGCTAAGTCCTCTTACTTTAAAATCCAGCGTTCTTTCCATTGCACCACACTGATTTTTATTCAGTTTTAAATACGCCAAGTTAGATGATGTTGTTCGGTCATTTTTTGTGACCCCATTTGGGGTTTTCTTGGCAAAGATACTGGACTGGTTTGCCGTTTCCTTCTCCAGCTCATTTTACAGATAAGGAAACTGAGGCAGAGTGAAGTGACTTGCCCAGGGTCATACAGCCAGCCAGTAAATGTCTGAAGCCAAATTTGAATGCAGGAAGATGAGTCTTCCTAATGCTATTCCCAGCACTCTACCACTGCACCACCATGGTGGGACATTAAAATGGGAACAATTCCAAAAAGTTAAGAGTTACAGTATTGGAGTAGAAATCAGGGAGAAAGATTGGGTGTCATCTATCTTGTGAACAATGTGTCAAATGTTAAATTGAAGCCAAAGCCAGTAAGGGCCAAGAAAAACTACTGGATTCTGAAGGTCCTTAATAAAGTTTCATTGTAGTAGAAAGGATAAAAGCCAAACTAAGGGGTTAGAGGTAGTTAAGAATGTAACAAGTAGCAAGGAAATGGAGGCAGTGAGTACAGAGCACATATTTGCTGAGTTTGATGCGAACTGAAGAAACAGAATAAGAGCTTGACAGGACAGAAAAAAAAAAGGGGGAGACAGACCCTATGTAAATCTGAAAGAATAGCAGAAAAGACCAACGGGAGGATAAAGACTGAAGAAGCTGGAGAAGGGATAAATGATAGATTCCATAGGATGTTAAAGGGAATAAAACTTATAATCACACATTTATAAGGCAGAATCTAAAAGAAAGCAATGTGCTAACATTTTAAAAATTATTTGTACATTGGCATTTAAAAGTGTTTATTTACATACTTTTAGCTGTTCATGGTCCACAATAAGTGGGGGTGTGGGTTCAGAAAGAATTGCCAAAGCCTTTTCAACACTGATGAGCTGCTGCTGTTCAACCTGGGAACGTCTGGCTCGAGTCATCCTAAGTACGCAGGTTTCTAAAAAGATCAATTAGATAACTGTCAGTAATGCAGAGATAGGTAGAAATTAAACATCTAAGTTCAAATTCATATATATATTTATTAAGCAACTGTATGCAGAGTATTATACTAAATGACAGCAGAAATACCAAGTTTAAATAAAACATTGTTTCTGTCCTCATGGGGAGGAAAAATATGGATCATATATGGTAGTTGTGAGTAACATCCTAAGTATACTAGAAAGGTATGTACAATAGAGGGAGAGGAAGGGAACAGGCACCAGGAAAAGGGTACAGTGTAAACAAAGAAATAAAAGAGAAAGCATAAAGCATAGGGTTAGTAGGGGACAGAGAATAGTCTAGTCTGGCTTCAAGTATGTGGAGGGGAGTAATCTGAGTTAAAGATGAAAAGGCAGTGTCCAGCTGGAGAATTTGCAATGGAGTCAGTCAAGATTTTTGAACACATTATGAGATCTAGAGAGATTATTCTGGTGGCAGCATAGAAGAAGGGTTAGGAGAGAGAGGAAGATGGAAGTATACTGGAGAAACTTTCAAATAGAAAAGAAAGGAAATTTGAATAACTGAATTATTCTTCATTCAAGAGAAACTGCAAGAGACAATGGAATAGTACTTTCCAAAAAAGCAAAGGAATTCACTCTTACATAAAATAACATATTAGAAATTTGAACCCAGTAGATTCAACACAAGAGAAGCACCTCATCATCAGGAAACTTGTTCTCCAGGACTGAATCAACCTTGAGATTCATCCCTAGGGCAACATTTCCCTCTGCTCATTCTGTGGGGGATGGGGGGCTAGGGAGACAAAACTCATCCCCCAAGGCTCCTATAAAGAGGTGCCCAGGCCAGCTATCTCCTCATTTCCCACCTAGCTATACTCCTTTAAACTTCTCCATCATGCCTTTGTGACAGGAACCTCCCCTCCCACCTTTTCTGCTTCCTTTGTGTGTCATCTTCTGCTGTAGGATTTCAGACTCCTTGAGGGCAGGGACTTTCTTTTAGCACAGTGCCTGGCATATATGTGTTTAATAAATGTCTACTGATTGACTGGCATTTGAGGAATAAATGCCTACAAAAGTTTAAAAAGAAAACCAGAGATGATCAGATTACTTACCTTCAACAATCACAGTACATATTTACTGAGCACCTATGTGACTGTTAGGTGCTAGTGAGAAAAATATATACATAATAATCCGTACTCTCCAGGAGCTTGTTCTAATTGGGAAGATCGTAATTACAAATAGAAATATACATAGCATAAATATAAAGTGAACAAATGCTAATGTGTACAGAATAATTAAAGAGGGCACTAGTAGTGGGACCAGGAAAGGCTTCATGGAGATGATGCCTGAGCTGTATCATTAAGGAAAAGAAGGATTCTATGAGGCAAAGGTAAGGGGGAAATACATTCCAAGCTTGAGGGATGGCCAATGCAAAGGAGAGAGATGGGAGATGGGAGATGGAGTGCCACTTGTGAAGAACAGAGTGAAAGCCAATCTGGCTGAACTGCAGAGCACGGGAGGGGGAATAACATCTAATGAGGCTGAAAAAAAAATAGCTGGGGCTTTGTACAGCTTTAGGAAAAAGAGAATTTAATATTTTATTCTAGCAATAAGAGGAAGCTACTAGAACTGGATGAGAAGTGTCAGTCAAATCTGTGCTTAAGGAAAATTATACTATGGCAGCAGTGTACAGAAGGGACTAAAGTGGTAACTGTGTGAATGAAGAGGAATTTGATGCAAAAAAAACTGTGAAAGGGTAGAAATGGCAAGATTTGGCAACTGAATATATGAAGTAAAGGAGAGTAAATGAGCATATAAGAAAGGGCTAAATGATTAGTCTTTCTTGTTTATAAATTTAAAAAAAGATTTATCTATGGGAGTAAAAAAGAGAACATTTTCATCACTAAAGAATAAAAAGTACATAAGGATCTATAGATTTAAGGCAAACTTAAAGAATCAGGACAAGTGAAGGGGGGGATAAATTCCCTGACTACCTACATCAAGTGAATCAATTATCTTTTGTAGGCAGGAATACAAAGTAGGGAAATATGTATGAGCAGGGAAGGGGGAAATTAAGAGACAGCAGGGATAAAACCAAGGATTTACATTCCTACCAATTTCTTAGGATAGGTTCTGTAAGTCTCTCAACAAGTGATGGAAGGAGGACTACTTGAGGGGGCTTTGCCAGAGAAGAACACTAGTAAATATTCCTATAGTAAAGGCAGACATCTGCAGTAAGAGATAGGAACCTAATAACGGGCTTCACATGGAAAGGAATTTTCACATTAGCGAACCACTTTTTCTGAGCAAGGATTGTACCTTCTTGGACAGTATTCCATATAAAGAAAGGAATGTAAGTTGTCAAAAGACACCAACACCCAGACTGATAGAAGATGTGGAGCCAGAGATAAGATAACATGGTATCAGGATTAGAAACTGATCACGGGGGGCAGCTAAGTGGCGCAGTGAGTGGAGCACCGGCCCTGGAGTCAGGAGGACCTGAGTTCAAACCTGGCCTCAGACACTTGACACACTTACTAGCTGTGTGACCTTGGGCAAGTCACTTAACCCCAATTGTCTCCCCACCCCCCCAAGAAACTGATGATGGCAAACAAAGAGGGGAGGATAAATAAGGCCTCTGGATTTGAGACACAGATCAACTACAACCATACAACACTTTTTCTATCAAATGCTACCAACATCATGATCTATTATTTCTTAGAGTGAGGTTTAGAGGACAAGAACCCACTATCTTGACAAAAACTGCCGGGAAAACAGAAAGCAGTTTGGCAGAAACTAGGTATAGATCAACATGTCACACCATATACCAAGATAAGGTCAAAATGGGTACATGATTTAGGGGGATACAAAATAAAATTAGGGGAGCATGTAATAGTTTATCTGTCAAATCTATGGCTAAAGGAAGAATTTATGACTAACATTATGGAATGTAAAATGGATAATTCTGATCATATCAAATTTAAAAGGTTTTGCACAAACAAAACCAATGCAGCTAAGATTAGAAGGAAAGCAGATAACTGGGAAAAATCTTTTACAGCAAGTTTCTCTAAAGGTTTCATTATAAGACTATGAGTCATTCCCCAATTGATAAATGGTCAAAGAAGAGAAACAAGCAGTTTTCAGAAGAAATCAAAGCTATCTATAGTCATATGAAAAAATGCTCTAAATCTGATTAGAAAAAACACAAATTAGGGGCAGCTAGGTGGTGCAGTGAGCAGAGCACCAGCTCTGGAGTCAGGAGGACCTGAGTTCAAATCCAGCCTCAGACACCTGACACATGTACTAGCTGTATGACCTTGGGCAAGTCACTTAACCCCAATTGTCCTGCCAAAAGGCAAAAATAATGAAGTAAAATAAAAATAAAAAAAATAAAGAAAAAATGCAAATTAAAACCACTTTGAGGCAGCACCTTGCACCTATCAGATCAGCTAATATGACAAAAGAAAAATGACAAATGTTGGAGGGGATATGGAAAAATTGGGACACTAATGCACTGTTGGTGGAGCTGTGAATTGATCCAACCATTCTGGAAGGCACTTTAGAACTATGCACAAAAGACTATAAAGCTATAAAATTACCTTTCAACCCAGCAATGCAATTACTAGGTCTGTATGCCAAAGAGATTAAGGAAGGGGGATGAGGGGGAGGAAAAGACGTGTACATACAAAAATATTTATAGCGACTCTTTTTTGGTGGCAAAGAACTAGAAATTGAGGGGAATTGATGAACAAGTTGTGCTTTAAGAAATGATGAGCAGGATGGTTTCAGAAAACCTGGGAAGACTTATATGAACTGATGAAAAGGGAAGTGAGCAGAACCAGGGAAATATTGTATACAGTAACAGCAATATTATAAGAATGCTGATCTGTGAACACTTAGTTATTCTCAGCAATACAACGACGTAAGACAATTTCAAAGGACTTGCGATGAAAAATTCCATCCACTGCCAGAGAAAGAACTGATGGAGTCTGAAATGTAGACTGAAGCATATTTTTTAAACCTTTATTTTTCTTTGGTCTTTTTTTTTTCTCACAACATGGCTAATATGGAAATATGTTTTGTACAACTGTATATGTCTAATCTATATCAAACTGCTTGCTTTGTTAGTGATGGGGAAGGAGAAGGCAGAGAATTTAGAACTCAATTTTTAAATGAATATTAAAAATGTTTTTACATGTAATTGGAAAAAATATAAAAATTTTCACTTGGGAAAAAAGTGAAGCAAGCAGAAAAAAGAAGACAGGGTAAAATCTACAAAGACATTAAGAAATTGGATAAAAGAAGGAGCTCAAATCTGTTACTTCTGAAATTTTTATTCCCCAATGAGGAGCACAGAATAAATTAATCAGAAAATGAATTTCAGGAAGACCAGAAGGGAAGAAAAATAAGGACAAAGCAAAGCTTCTTAGAAAAGGGTGTAGTAAAAGAAAGTTACTAAATAAAACTTGGATAGCAAATTAGGTTCTGAACCACTTGCTTTAACTGAATGGAAAAAGAGAAGAGGTAAAAAGAATGCATGAAATACATCAAGAAAGACAAATTAATCTCAGTAAATTCAAAGAATTTGGGACAAGACAGCCAAAAGGAAGAGTGCAGGTGGGGAAGGTTAATCAACAAATATTTATTAAGGAACTTCTAATACCAAACACTATACTAACCACTGGGATACAAAGAAATGCAAAAGATAGTGCCACCTCAAGGAGCTTGGTCTAATGAAGTAGACAATGTTAAAAAAATGTACAAGATATATACAGAATAAATTGGAAATAATAAACACAGAGAAGATACTAGAATTCAGGTGGATGAGGAAGATTCCTGGTGAAAGTGGGAGTTTATAGCTAGAACTTGAAGGAAGCCAGGAGGAAGAGCATTCCAGGCATGGAGGTTAACGAGTGAAAATGCCTGAAATGGGGAAATGGCATGTTTTGTGTAAGGAAAGCAAAGTAGTCCAGTGTCACCAGATGACAGGGTATAAGGAGGGAACTAAGTTGTAAAATGATTGGAGAGGAAAGGGTAGGGTGGGTCTCAAGTTACAAAAGACTTTTCACATCAAAGGATTTATATTTGATCCTGAAGGTATAGGGGAACCATGGGAGTTTACTGAATTGGGGCATGTGTGTGTGAGAGACTGACATGGTCAAATCTATGTTTTAAGGTAGGGCAGGTTTGACTCTAAAACTAGCTACTATTACCTACGGGACATCTTACTAATTCAACGGTTATGGACCCTGGAGTCAGAAAAGACCAGGGTCTGTCTGATGCTGAAAAGATCTCTATGACTCCAGGCAAGCCACCAAACCTCTCTTTAAGATTTAATTTCTTCTTATGTAAAAGGAGGGGATTGGACTCCGTGGCCTCTAAGGTCCCTTGAGGCTCAATCTATAATCCTATAAACTACAATTGAAATTTACAAGTGTTTTAAGGTTTATAAACCACTTTCCTCATAAATATAGATATAAAAAAATAACAGTATTAACACTTTTATTGTTTGAGGAAACTTTGACATACTACTTGTTCAAACAAATATTGCTTTGTTGCCTGAAATCATACTTCGTATTATTTCTGCCTTTTAAAATTTACTAAAGACTTCTTCATAATGAAATATGTGACATTTTTGTGAGACTTACAAGTACTTAGGGAAAAATTTATTTGATTTTTCCACGTGTTAATCATTTCTAGCTTTAATGAAATGGTTCAGATGTGTGATCTCTTTCTTGTGAATTTTAATGTGTAAGATCTGTCACATTCTGATAAAGAATCTTAAATTATTTGTACGGAATAAATTGGAGACATGTAGGCTAGATAATAATTAGATGGATATGGAACTGGCTGAATGGTCAGACTGTAGTCATTGAGGAGTATGTTTATAGAAGCAAGGTTTTTCTATTGGTAACATGAAGATTATCAGTATGATTAATACCAATAGTATTCAGAATGAATCTAAAATTTTCTATCATTATAAAAATAAGTATACCTTTGAAAACAAACCATTAAACTTATTCTAGACCTATTAGCAGTTAGAAATAATAAAATTAACTTAGAGTGAAAGTACTGATCTATGATACATTAGGTATATTTGATTTACTTAGGATTCATTTATTTAATCAAGGTTCTGTTTGACTCCACCCCCCCCAAAGGCCTTTGTTAGTGTTTAACAAAATAGTTAAAAGATTAAATTTGGTGAAGTGAATTTAATGTGAATATAATACTGGAATAATCATGGTAGCTTCATGGTTGAATTTATTTTGTAGGGAAATTGCTGACCCTACTTCTTAATTATGAGCCATTTTGCTTAAATTAACTATTTAATACTCTAAAATGTTAGTTGGTATTTTCACCACAGAAATAAAATTGACAAAGTATATGTGAAATGACATCTTTTTCATTTCAGAGTTTCTTATCTAGGCAGTTAGACTGTTTAGTGATGCAATGGATAAAGTGATGGGCTTGGAGTCAAGGAGACCTGAGTTCAAATTCAACTTCAGACACTTAACCAGCTGTGTGTCCTTGGGTGAATCCCTTAACCTGTTTGCCTCATTTTCCTCATCTGTAAAATGGGGATAATAACAGCTACCCCCCAGAGTTAGTGCGAGGATTTTATGATAGAATAATTGCAAAGCAATTGCCCAGCACACAGGAAGTACTACGTAAATGTTAGTTACTATTATTAGTGGATAGAGCATTAGGCCTGGAGGCAGGAAGCCCCGAGTTCAAATCCTGTCTCGTCCATGAAGTAGTCGTGTAACTATGGGATAGTCATTTAATCTCTATCTCAGCTTCCTTACCTGTAAACTAAGGATGGTAATAGCACATACTTCCTAAGGTTGCTGTGAGGATTAAATGAGATAATATTTGTAAAGTGCTTAATATGGTACCTGGCACAAAATAGGTGATTAATATTTGTTTCCTTCCTTTCTTGGTTATTCCTGATTTTGCCCTTACTGTCTTAAGAAGGGGCAGCTAGGTGGTAAAGTGCACGTAGCACTGGATTTGGAATCAGGAAGACTCATTTTCATGAGTTTGAATCTGGCCTTAGATGCTTACTGTGTGGCCTTAGGCAAGTCACTTAACCTCTCTTTGTTAAGAGCTTTAAGGAAATGGCAAATCACTACAGTGTCTTTGCTAAGAAAATCCCATGGATAGTGGTCCATGCAGCCACGAAGAGTTGAACATAACTGAAATGAAGGAACAACTTCTAATACCAGAGTTATTGAACTGGTAGATCTGGGCAATATTTATGTTTTAAAATCTTTTTTTTTTTTAAATTAAGTCATTAACTGCCTTTATGAATTTACCATATTACTTGGTTCCTTTAAGTGAAACCGTCTGATAATTATTTTTCTTTTCACTATATCTTGCTTGTTTTTTAATTTTCATAATTTAAAAACGCTTAAATGGAAGACTACTTACCCTTTGCCTCAACATCTTCAGAATATTCTGTAATTTGACAGTTAGCAATTTCTCCATTGCAAGTTAACCTATCTTTTCTCAATTCTGCATTTATTGTAGACTTCTTAGTTTCCTTTTCAGGTTCATTCATAAGGGTATCACAAGTAATATAAATACTTTTATTTTCCATCTCAATTTTATTTTCAGAACCATTTTGCTGCTTTTCATTTTCTTCCATTGAAGACTCTCCTGTGACTTCAGCCTCAATATGATCTATACTAGTATCATGATTTTCTTGATCTCCATCACTCTCATTTTTGTCATCTTCTGTATTTCTGCTATCTTCTTTGGTTTGAGAAACCTTCCTTCTTTTTTTTATGGTGCCAAAGTACCACTTACTCTTTCTTCGAATCTTTTTCTTCGATGGAGCTAACAATGACAAAAATGAGCATTAAAACAAAGCCACTGGCAAATAGCAATCATTTTCCTCCAAGTCTAGACTCTCATCCACTTCTTCCCATGTCAAAACTAGGAGGAAAGAAAGTGCTCAGCCACTTTACAAATAGGATTTTAAATAAAGATATCACTCCATGGGGTCCACAATTATAAATGTGAATACTAAACATTTAATGCAAGGCAACATGATATAGTTGATAAAAAGCTGGCCTTGAAGTCAGAGGTACATGTATTCTAGTCTTCTTGTGTGATATAGTGCAAGTCGGTGCCCCAGACGCCTCTAAGAATATAAGTGGCATAGAAGGTGGCTCATTTGGAAGCTCCTTACACAAATAAAATCATAGTTCCTGTCCAAGAATCAAAACCAAACCAAACCTCCCTCACCCACATTTAAGAGCATGAAAGAACTTTAACTTAGTATATGATTAATGTTTCCAAATGGAATGGCCCCAAAGCTGACAAATCTCCTGCTCCACCCAGTAGCCCCACTCCCTCCTCCTGTTCATCTCTGGTTGATTCAGGCAGCAACTTCTAACATGTATCCAACCAAATGGTTTGGTCAAGGTAGACAATTACACATCATTGTGATTGAATCTGAAAATTCACCAATGCAATCTGACAAGAGGAGAATATCTAAAACAGCAGCTATTAGCACTTTGCTGGGAAGGAATGACTGCAACAATCTCCAAGGCAAGCCATTGTGGAAATCTCAGAAATCATCACTTGCCAAAGTTTCAAGCAACTATTGTGATTAGGAAAGGCAACTCTATTAAATATCAAGATAGCTCTTTTTTATGTTCCATCATAGTTATCCAGTGTTTTTGGAATTTATATATTAACCTACAGTAATATGCTTTCACCTTTTTCTAAATATAATAACCTTATTAATGGGCTGAAAGCCACAACCCAGCATATGTAAAGTATGAATGTCACTGTTTGCAATGGCCTGTTCTCTTTTGTACAACTTCAGGTGCTGGATGTCCACCTGGGGCCCAGATAACCTAGAGAATATTTCTCAAATGGCACAAAGGGCTGAGTAAAGTCTCTCTGTGGCTAACCCCTGCCCTCTTTGAGCCATCTTTAATATCAATGCCCAAGTAATTGGCCATTCTCATCCTAGGATTAGAATAGAGCTGAAATTGACCTTGGAGGCCATCTTATTTTAAAACTGAGACCAGAGAGATTAAAAAGACTTGTCCACAGAATGGGAAAATCAGAATTAAAAATCCAGGTGCTAACACTCCAAATCTATGTAACCACTCTTAAGTTACCAACAGCGTACTGAATCAAACTCCTTACTGTCCTGGCATTCAAAGCTCTCCATAATATAAGTTGACACCTTTCCCTTGCTTCATGCTATTTCTCTTCTCCGGCACTCTGCTCTTTGATGAGGTATTCTTAACCTAAAGTCCTTGAACTTGTTTTTTTTAAAAATGCATTTTGATAACTATTTTTCAGTATGATTGGTTTCCTTTGTAATTCTATGTTTTACCCATTTAAAGACATTATTCTGAGTCTAAAGGATTTACCAAATGGACAAATGGGTGGGGACAAACTGGAGTACTTTATTCCTTGATTTAACTCTGGGTTCAGTGTCTCCTCTGTGCTTTTGCAAATGTTGTCCCTTCATGCCCAATACCTTTGCATTCTCACTTGTTGTAATCTCAGATTAGTACATGTCTGATCATGTCACCTTCCTACTCAATAAACTCCAGTGGCTCCCTATTGCTTCTGGTATCAAATATGAAATCCTATTTGGCATTCAAAGCTCTTCACAATCCAGCCTCCTACCTTTCCAATCTTAATACACTTTACTACCCAACATGTTTCTTCAATCCAGTGAAACTGGCCTTCTGGCTATTCCACAAACAAGACACTTCTAAGCATGTTCTCTAGCTCTCCCCTCTTCCAAGAGTGCTTTCCTATCTCATCTCTGCCTCCCAGCTTCCCTGACTTCCTTTTAAGTCTTAACTAAAATCTCACCTCCTATAGGAAGCCTTTCCTAACTTCTTAGTATTCCCTCTTACTTATTTTCTATCTTGTATATAGCTGATTTGTACATATCTGTTTGTCTCCCCTATTAGATTGTGAGCTCCTATGGGGTTCGTCTTTTTATATCCAGAGTGCCTGGTATATAGCACGTGCTTAATAAATGTTGATCCAATAACTGGGAACCACCTTCCCTGATCCTCCCAGACAGAAGTGGTCCTTCTGCCTTGAACCTTTTTTTTTGTTATTCTATTCAACTTCTTTTATGCAGTCACTGCTCTGATTTAGACTGTACAAAGTCTCAACATCTACTACTGGATTGTAATTTAAGAGTGGGAACTACATTTTCTTGAATTCAAGTACATATCAGCTGGTGTGCTTCTACACCATCTATAGGGGAAAGAGATACTATAATGAAGCCATTATTTTCCATTTAAATTCAGCAAGTATTTATTGAACACCTACAAATATTGTCCTTTAACTGCTGCTTCTGATTTATATTTTATGTTTTAAAACATCTTAAATTGCATGCTTGTTTTAGGATGTAAAAAAAAGACAAAGAAAAATCCAAGAGTATTTACCAGTATAAAGTGAAGGAGTACTACAGGCTACAGGGGCATTGAGCATCTTCAGCTTTTCACTCTGTTCTGGGTCTGATCTTTTACCATCAACAGAAGTTGTGCTCTGCTTTGGCATCACGTGATAGTAAGACGGTGCATATTTGGAAGAGCTGCAGCCTAATTAAGAAAAGAGAAAGAAATTAGGATCTTGGGCACTAGAAAACTGACTAAAACCTTATCAGTGCATTTTTCTGATAGAAAAATAATTTCTTACCTCTCTTTTTTCGAGACTCCTGAATTTCTTCACATAGCTGTTCAAAATCTTCATCGAGTTCTTCTTTAATTATCGCATAGGCAGTATCTCTTAGAGTACAAGCTCTGTGTCTGATAAGTCGATCTGAAAAATCAAGACAAAACTCAGTATTACTTTCCTTTTTATTACTCACCAAGACCAAACTCTACTTGGATTATGATTTATTTCTGAACACTACTTAATTTATAAATTTTTACCCGGCTGTGTCATGGGGTAAAAAGGACAACTTTCAAAATTACTTTTTTCAATAAAATTTTAATGAATTTTGAAATGATGAATTGCTCATCTAAATTTCCACATTTTACCCTGAAAACACTTACTTCTTTAAATCTACTCTATCATCATATCCCTCTGTTGAGAGATATTAATGTCAAAATTGAATGACCAAAGATTCAACTCCACTGGAAAAAAAAAAGATGAACTATAAAGTGTGTGTATGTATACAGAGTGGGGGTGGGACAACTAAACTGTATGTACAACCTCCATAACCTTGAATCCTGAAATTCCTCTTTATAATTTTCTCCAGTCCATATATCTCTTCTGCCTCAGTCCCCCGAATCTACTTTTCATCCTCAGCATGATCTTCAGTCCCTTTCATCTTATTCTTCCAGTTCAGGACATAGCCAGGCCTGTTCTGAAGTCACTTTATTCATTTCAGTGTTGACTTTAGATTTAAACAGATGAACCATGCCCATGCAATGTGCTTTATCTTTGAATCATTCCACTGTGTATTGCTCTAACCTCAACTTTGCATCATGTTATGGTAATTAGGGTGGTTTCTGTTTTCTCTTTTAGAATGCTAAGGTAATCAAGTACCTTTGATGAGTCTTGCCTTTCAAATGTAATGGCAAGCAAAGTGTACTTTTTGTTGTCTTTTGTTTCTTTGATTGAATCAAGAGTCTTTGACCTGCTTAAGAAACAAGAAAGCACATAGGTTTGAGCCTCATGCTGACCCTGAAAAAGGTATATAAGATCTGAGGTTGGTGTTTTGTTTTGGGGCTCTCACTCACTAGAAGAGTGAGTTGTGTGATTTGACCAGGTGAAACTCTGGGTAGCCGTTAAGAGCCCCCTGGCTTGGAAAACCCAGATGTTGATGCTTCTCTTTTTGGTAACTATGTATGTGATGTCTTTATCAGACAAAGCCTATCTGTTGATCTGTTTGTAATTTCTGTTTGTACTTGCTCTGAAGTTCAGGGTGCTGGCTTTCCCCCCTGAACTAAGTGAATGATATATGTATATTTAGTTAAAGTAAGATTGTTAACCCCTTGAAGTTGCTTTCCTTAGAAAAGCAGATCAAAGAACCTGTGCTAGCAGCCCTCCTGTGTGCTCTTGTTGTTGGTCTTTGCTTCCACAGCAGCTGCTAGCAACACTGTCTTTACAGGTCACCACCAGAATCTGCTTTCTCCTGAGTTGTGAAATAGATTGGCTGTTGTTCTTCATTGTTGAAGAGGACCAAAATGACATCACTGTGTTGGAGTCAAGATGCAGTGTGTCCAATTGTGGCTGATTAGACCTATAAGAGCTCAAAAAGCTCTACTGCAGGTTGGGCACAAACAGTCCACATGAACATCTGGGGTGGAGATGTCTCTTAATTTGTGTATCTCATGTTTCTTTTGAGCCCTACAATTATGTTTTGCTCATAAAGCATAGCACCTCCTTTGATGCTGGCATACCATGCTCAGTGGTCCTTTGCCAATGTGACCCATGTCATGCAATTGCCAAAGTTCTTCATAAAGACCTTGAAAATGCCTTTGTGTCACTTCTTCTGACCACCATGTGAATACCTTCCTTGTGCGAATTCTCCATATAATAGTCTTTTTTGGGCAAATGTATGTTTGGCATTGAACAACATGGTCAGCCCATCAGAGTTGCACTCTAAGAGTTTGAATGCTTGGCAGTTTAGCTCAAGAAAGAACCTCAGTTTCCAATACCTTAACTTGCCAGGTGATCTTCAGAATCTCCCTAAGACAATTCAAATGGAAACAATTTAGTTTCCTCGTATGGTGCAGGTATATTGAACAGGTTCCACAGGCATTCAACAATGAGGTCAGGACAACAACTTTTTAGACCTTCAGTTTGGTAGGAAGTCTGAAACCTCTTCTTTCCCACATCTCTCCCATTTCCCTTCAGTCTCCCAAACAATGAGCCAGCTCTAGCAAGACATGTGTCAACCTCTATCAATGTGTACATCCCTTGAAAATATACTGCCAAGGTATATACCCACAGTACTCAAAACTTCCCCATTTGCTGTAACCAACAGTTCCAAGTAAAGATGGTGTGATACTGGCTGGTGGAGCACCTGTTTTTTTCTTGGTGTTAATTGTTAGGCCCAAATTAGCACAAGCAGCAGAAAATCCATTCATATTTTGCTTCATCTCAGCTTCAGAGATTGCACTGAGTGTATAATCATCCATGGACAAAAAATCATGTGCCAATTCTACCTCCACTTTAGTCTTCACTTGTGGCCTTTTCAAGTTAAGTAATTTACCATCAGTGTGGTAGCTGACCTTGATGCTGTGTTCTTCCTCACCGAAGGCATCTGACAACATTGTTGAAAATATGCTAAGTGCTCACTATGGCAGCACATATACTAAAATTGGAACAATACAGAGATTAGCATGGCCCCTGCACAAGAATGACATGCAAATTCGTGAAATGCTCCATATTTTTCAGAATGCACAAACTATAGCCTATGATAGCACACCCCTGCATAGGGCCACCTTGGAGTGTGTGAAGGATCAGTTTGGCTTCATTAATATGAAGTTAGAGACAGCAAGAAACTCTTTTTCCATGTGAAGGAAGTTCAGGATGGCATTGAACTACAAGCTGGAGATGAGGTAGAACTCTCAGTGTTTCTCAATCGGCATATTGGCAAATGCGCTGCCTGCAACGTCTGGCATGTCTTTGAAGGCCCTAAGGCTGTTGTGGCTCCACGTATGGCCTATTGGTCAATTGCTTGAAGAGCATCACTCTAGATGATGCCAGTGCTCCTTGCCTAACGGTTCTTCATCAGCCAAGGGGACCAGATGATTCAATGGGATTTGGTGCAGAAACATCTGTCAAGCTGGTGTCATTGACTAACCCCACCTACAAAGCACATCGCTTAGTCAGATACGATCAAGTGGGGGGTTCTGGTGAAAGGTTCTGAATATTTCTCTCTTCATCCCTCCCAAAATCTGGAATACCTATTCTATGGAGCTATTACACTAGTTTTAACACCTTCCTCATGTTATGTTTAAAAGAAATAAAAAAAGTTAAGAAAACCATTTAAAAATTATGCATGTGTGCACGCACGCACACACGCGCACACACACACACACACACACACACACACACACACACACACACACTATGCTAAAAGGGATGGGAGCAAGCTTTGCTTCACTTCATTGAAGACTGAGAAAGCACAAGATCATGCATTATCAAGAACCTGGGCAAGCCTGCGGTTATGAAACTTATGTACATGCCAACGAACTTCTCCAGGTACCTGAATTTTGCCTTAATTTCCCATAAGCTTTCATGACGGACAGTATCAAAGGCCTTGGTCAGAGTGACAAACATTGTGTACAGAACTCTGTTCTGCGCCTAGTATTTTTCCTGGAGTCATTGGGCAGCAAACACCATGTTGACCATTACTTAGCCCTTTCTGAAGCCACACTGGCTCTCAGGTAAATGACCATCTTCTAGGTGAAAGATAAGCTTCTTAAGGAAGACTCTGGCAAGAATCATGATAGCAATGACTAAGAGAAAGAACTGTGATTGTCACAGGACAACATATTTCCTTTTCTTTTAAGTTAGCAACGAACTATTGCCACTCAGAGAAGCATTCTAATCTGTTGACATTAAGTCTTCTGGTAGTCATCTTGCCTTGGGGCTGCAGCTTTTGTTGAATGGGAATACAGTAGAACCTTGGTTTATGTATGCTTCACTGGACAAAGATAAATTTTCTGCGAAATTTGTCTTGCAGGACGAACAAAAATTCACAGTATTAACATCATGTTTGGACTTGAACGGCTCACAAAGGGATGACACTCAACTAGGGCAATGGGTTGGTTTTTTTTTGCCTTCATATGTTAAACAAAGGAACCTCAAGTCGGTATATAGCCTAATCGACTTCTTTCAGCAATGATCCTTCATGAAGGGACTGGAGGTGGATGCTAAAGACATTCAAGAGCTAGTGGAGGAACACAGCCAGGAGATGACGGATGAACTGATGGATCTGCATAAGGAGCAACAGTGAGAGGTTGTGGAGGATATCTCATCTGAGGAGGCTGAGAGGTTGGAGGAACTCCTCATGTCAAGTGACATTAGGAAAGTTTATCAGATGTGGGGAAAAGTGCAAAATTTTGTTGAAAAACATCATCTAAATAAGGCTGTAGCAATGAGAGCCATGAATATTTTTAATAATACAATGTCACATCTCCGTGACATTCTGAAAAAAAAAAAGTCAAAAACAAGTGTTGTTAGATAGATTCCTAGTCAGAAGTGAACATAAAGAAAAAAAAAACCAGTGAGTCAAAAAATGAAAGTAATTCTAAAAAATGAAAAATAAGTGAAGGCAGTAGCGTTAGTCTTACTTTTAGTGAAAGTAGCATAAGAGAATACTCCTGACGTTGAAATCCCCTATGTTCTCATGGAAGTAGATTCTCCTCCAAGCAATAACCCTTCTTCCTCCTTCCTCTCGTCTCCCTCTTGACTCCCATGACTCTTCTCAAAGGTGAAGTGCAGGTTAATTTGTTTTATTTTTGGTTTATATTGTGTACTAATCGTTGCTATTGTATTTTAGGTGCATTAGGGACAAAAAATTTACTTAAAATTATAAATAATTATTTTTATATGAATATTTTTGGGGATGTGGTACTGATCATCTGACTTTACATTATTTCCTATGGGAAAATTTACTTTGCAAAACGAACATATTACATGATAAACAACCTTGGAACAAATTAAATTCATATACCAAGGTTCTACTGTATTTAGCTTGGAGAAGATAAGTCTGTGATTGGTCTAGCACTCTGGGCCACACACTGCCTTTGTCACTCTCTTCTCCTTACAATGACAGTCTATTAAATGCCGATGTCTGCTGTGAGGGTGCATCCACAAAGTTTTATTGCATTTAGGTAAATGGAAAACAGTGATGAGGTCATGAGGTGCACAAGTCTTCAGTAGTAAGTGACCACTGCTGTTGCAGATTCCATTTCTCCCAAAGACTCCCTGCCATGTCTTCTAGTCTGTGCCTACTCTTGCACTAAAGTCAACCAGAATTATAAGCTTGTCCTCTTTTGACAATGGTCTCCAGGTCTTCATAAAATTTTTCTTTGCCCTCAGCCAGGGTTCATTATGGTGGAAGCATACACACTGATGATGGTGGTGTGGCATTTTCCTGCAAGTGGTAATTTTCCTGTCAAGTCTGTCATTCACTCCTTTCAGCAGGCATATGAACTTGTTGACTAGATTAGTTCTGACTGCAAACCCTGTATCAGCTTGACAGCAACTCATCTCAGCGACCACTCCAGAAAAACACATGTCCAGCTCTGACTTTAGTAAGCTGGACTTCATTTGCCAGCCTTGTTTCACTCAGGGCTGCTATTTGTATGTAGCACTTGCTGAGCTCTCTCGAAACAAGAGCTGGTCATCTTTCAGATCTACTGGATTTTTTTTGTTGTCCCTAAGTGCACAAAGTCCATATACTGATGGCAAGGGGAATCATCTTTGTACAAGTTTTTATACACTTTTTTGTGTGTTTTGACTACATGGTGGGATCCACACCTGCTGCAGTAAGCAAGGAAGGATTGGGTAAATCAGATAATTTTTAGGGCACCTTTTCTAGGCCCTCTTGCTACTCAGACAAGGGGCTGCCTGATCCCACTGCTGCTTCAATCCAGTGAGAAGATGACTCTGGCCTGGGCTGCCTGCCCGCAAGGTTGTGATCACAGCTCCCAGTGTATCTGCACCTACTGCTTTGTCACTTGCCTGTCACCACAGGACTTTGAGATGGGTAAAAATGGTTCTTTTGAGCCCTTCTCCCATCAATGCCAAACTCCAGTAAAGAGTCTACAAATAGCTGCTTTCTCAAACCCTGCTCACTTCTCAACCCCTTTTGAGGCCAATCTACTGAAACTTCTCTCAAATGTTACTATCTTTTAACTATTAAACTCAGTAGACTTTACTCAATCTTCATCTGTTTGATCTGTTTCCCCTCAACTGTCTCCGTCTAGATATTCTTTCGTCCTTTGGCTTACATGACAAAGAGCTCTTCTGGTTCTGGTTCTCCTACTAGCTTGACTGGCCATGGTTTCTTCAGTCCCTTTGGCCAGATCATCATCAATATCCCATCAGCTAAGGGCCAATGTCCCAGATGTTCTTTTTCTCTCTAAATGTCCCTTGTCTTGATCAATGGCCAATTATCTTTACAGAAATGACTGAGACCTATCTACCCAGCTTGAATCTATCCCTAGAATTACACAAAATCAGCTTCCTTTCACCACATTTTCCCCTCAACACCTCTAATTTGACATGTACCTACTTCTTTCTCCCTGAGTCTCCTCCTCACTTACCCAACCATTTTAATCAGGCAGGTTAAGGAAGCTCAGAGCCATTCTCTATGTACTTCTTTCTCTTCCCTCACACTAGGTGCCAATCAGATGCCTGGTCTTGTTACTGTAACTTTTAACATATTTCTGTCCTCCTCCCAATACCATTTTAATTCAGGGTCTCTATCAGTTCTCACTTGGACTATGGTAATAGACTTTCGATTATCTCCCTGCTTCACATTTTCCCTCTTGAATGAATCCTCTACATACCTGCCAAAATAATTCAAAGGCAGAGAATATTATGTCATTCTCTTGCTCAAAAACCGGTTCAGTAGTGTCCTAACAGCTCTAGAATAAAATGCAGACTCCCAAACTTGATACTTAAAAGTCTTCTGCAATGTGATTCCACCTCCCTTTATTTCATATTACCCTCTTCAAATGGAAATACTAACTGTTACTTGAATTTGACATTCCATCTCCTGCCTCTGGGCACTCACTCACCCAGTCTCCCATGCTTAGAATACTTATACTCTGGCTCTCTGAATCCTTATTTTCAGTCAAGTATTAGCTCAAATGCTGTCTTCCTCCACAAAATTTCCTTAGTGTTTCTTCACTCCTTAAATGGATTTTTATTTTTTTCCACCTGTGCTGAATTCTCTTAGTGGAATTTAAGCTCCTTGAGGGCAAAGAGATTCATTTCTGTACCCCAAAGCACCTTAAACACAGTTAAATGCTTAATAAATGTTGAGTTGAATTAATATATCCTCATTTTAAATGTTCATCGACTAACAAAAATAAAAATTCAAACAGCACATGGTCATAAATACTGTCTTATCTATCCCTAAACTATTTTAAGGGGAAAAACACTCACCTCCAGGATCTCTGTCAGGGTTGTACTCTAAGGCATTACTACAGATGAGATCAATATCTCTCAGGTAGTCCTTTACAGTCAGATATTTATGCAGATCAATCTTACTGATAACTAATGATAGGTCCATTGGCTGCTTTATTACAGTGACATAATCAGGAACCTACAAATGAAACAACACCTCTAGTAAATTCACCACTGAGCAGAAGCTGTTTTACCTTAAGATAGCTACATGATTAAAATCTACATCTGAGTTACCTAGCCAAACTGACTTTCAACTTCCCCCAAGAATGTTCTACTTTCATCAGACCATTTTCCTTACTGTCATTTTCAAAGATTGTGTTTTTTCCTGCCTATGGGATCTGGCCTGTGTTGCTTTTCCCCTGTGAAATATGATTCGTCCTCCATTTTGCATAGCAAAGTCCACTTATCTTTCAATGTTACATTTGAAGAGTTCTAAATTAGCATCTAATTGTTGAAGAATTATTTAAAAATAAGTTCTTTCTTGAACTACTATTGAAGCTTAATGAAGTCAGAATCCTCATCTTATTTCCGTTTGTATATCAAAGATTGCCTAGATAAGATATTCAGTATTCAACGAATAGTTAAACATATTGATATATCAAATTAAGCTTTTCTTAAACTACTACCATATTTTCTCTCTGTCCAACTAAGTACCTACTGTCAAATTCAGGCAGGTGACCTCAGTAATTATGAATATAGTTATTAAATTTAAACCTATTCTAAAACTCCAAGAACCCATGATTTCACTGGAATGTATAAAACCTTGACCCTTTTGGTCTTAGCTTAACTAAATTTATCTAGGCTGATTCTCAGCCAGATAAAAAGTTATTGTCACTGGGCCTGTATCTGGATATTTTCAGCTTCATATATTCTATGCCAGAATTTGAAACAAAAAGAAGCATTACCTTGGATCCATGTTCCACTGAAGTGGGACTTTGGATCAGAAAATGAAAAGATAAAAGGACATGATTATTTTTTAGACCTTCAAGAAAAATACCCTCAAAATATATAACCAGACAGCTTTATATTGCATAAGCTCATGCTCAGGTCCATTATGCGAAACGTATTAGGTAGCAAGTTTACATTTCTAAAAGGATTTATCTGTTGAACTAAAAACTAAGATACCTCATCAGGATCAACTGGCTTGGTAAATACTCTGAAGCGTTTGTCAATAGCGAGTCTATGAGTAACATTTCTTAGGAAAATTCTAAGTTCACGAAATGTATCCTCCTCTTGCTCTTCAAGACGTTTTACTTCCTCCGCTGTCAAGGGTTTTGGCTCAGGTGGTGGAGCTACTGGTAGGACCTCCAGTGCCTGTAAAACTTCAAATGAACCAAATATTTTAGAAAATAACCTTTGCTTCTCACCTCCTAAACTTAATCATAAACCAGAAATTCATGTGTAACAAAAGAGATATACAGTCACAATTTAAATAAAATATGGGACAAAAGTGCTATAAATTTTAAAATGTACTGATAAACAAAAAAAGAAAATTACCAAATTTTACCTAACAAATACACAGTTAAGGGAGTATTTCTAAGGAAACTAGAGAATCAAAATTTATGCTGATATGAAATAATGGTGGTATAAGAGCTAAAAGATAATGGAAGAAATGGGACACAATAAATAATTTCAGCTCTTTCAATCAACCTTCATATGCTTGAGGCCCAATCACTACACCAGCTGTCCATATCCAGAGATTCTCCATACTTGACTAAATTGTAGGGTAGATACTAACCTGCCTTTTTTTTGGATGCAGGAGGCTTAGCAGCTTGATTCAGAATTAAATCCTCAAAAAATTTTGTTCTTTCTTCACCACCAGGCAATTGGACATTGAAAACCTCCCCATAATCACTAATAAATAATTCTTGTACCTAAAAAAAAAAAATCAGGGAAATATACTTTTGCAAACTAAAGTCAGTATAAGTTTATATTTTTATAGTGCTTTAAGGTTTGTGGAAGTGCTTTAAAATTCTGTGATCCTCACAACAATCCTGAAGCAGGTGCTAATTATTATCCTTTTCATCAGGTGTGGAAACTAAGGTTCATATTTTAAAAGACTGGTGTAGGCTCGTAGAACTATTAAGTGCCTGAGGTGGAAGAAGAACTCAAGTCTACCTTGACTTCAAGTTCAGGTCTGTATCCATTACTATGTTCCAACATACATAGTACTGAGGATAAAATACACTCATTTATACAACTGGTCATAACATAGCAGGAATGACTGTTTTTGACATACAAACCTAAAAAATTACAGCCAGTGACAATGCATTTTACCAAGTAGTAAAGGGTAATTATGTTCACACTAAGCAATAGCTTGGTCCTTAACACAGAACCACATAAAAATTCTGAACAAGAGTTCAAAAGACTGTCTTTTTGGCTGCCAAAAAATAAGAGAATACAGATAACAGGATGAATATCTCTTTTGTCCCAACTCTAATCTCTCTTCTGAGCTTGACCCACAGTGCCAACATCCCAAAACCAAGCAATTCTTTTTCTGCTAAAATCTTTCTCCTTCTGATTTCCCTCTCATTAGCATCACTATTTGTATAATCAAAATCTTTTATTTGTTTTTTTTTCTCCCACACTTAACTAGCTGCAAAATCTTGCTATTTCTACTTCTTCCTATTTTCAATACCACACTAATAAAGGTCCTTATTAGCACCCAAATGGAGTCATATTGCAACAACTACTGACTGATTCAGTTTCCAAGCTGGTAGAGACTCCTCTAAACCATACTGCTCATTCCTGCAACTTAGTTTTTTCTTTATGTACAGATTTCAAGGGCTTCCCTACTTGAGGGCATAAAATAGGGATCTGACACATAAGTCAAGTTGGAAAAAGATTTTCTGTGAACAGTGAAGGCTTCCAGATGCTATTATTTCTGAATGACATGGTGCTGGCTGTATTAATTCCCAAAACATTCTGGAAAAGATTCGTAATCACCTAATAGACTTTCTTTTCATCATCCACACAGAAAAGAACAAGTGGATAAAGAACGTACACAGGCCCAGATTATTACATGCATCTGAATGGAGTTCACTTAGTGTATAGATCCTGGAGAGATGGTACAAATGGAAAACACACCAAGCCCAGAGATCAATGGGAGGAAAGTGAGGACGATTGCCTTCAGTAAATTACAAAGCTTCTTTTATAACCCCATGTTTCCCATGGGAACAAAAGTCCACCTCCTTAATATCAAAATTCTTCTGGTGTGCTAAAGGATAGCATTGAATATAATAGTGTTAGAAAAAAAACAAAATGAGTTCACTACAGAAGGCAATGGAAAAGTACATGGAGAATGTGAGCAAGCATTAACACATAACCAGAGAAACTCTGAAGGACAAGAATAAAAGCTGTCATTGGGAAGATGTATCATAAAAAAAGTGAGGAAGGTTTCCAACATGTTGGGTGGACCCCCTGTGGCATACTTATGGGAAGAAGAGGACAAGACTTCTATTGAATGGGGAGGCATGGTTGGGATGAGAGCTGTATGGCAGGAGGGGATTAACTAGTTACTAAACATTCACCAGTGAACAAAAGTGGTTTTACCTTAAAATAGCTATGTGATTAACCAGAGGCTGCCATTAATTGGGGAATGACTGAAAAAATTATGATTTCCAAATGTGGTAGAATAGTATTTTATCAAAAGAAATGACAAAAAAGGAAAGACTCAAAAGAAATGTGGGAGAATTATATGAACTGATGCAAGTGAATGGAACTAGGAGAAAAATTTATATAATGACTCCAAAATTATATAAACGAAAACACACCTTTGAAAGACAAGAACTCTAAGCAATGAAATGACCAATCACTACTTCATAAGGCTAATGCTTCCTGTCTCTTGGCAGAAATGATGGGCTAAAGGTATGGAATGAGACATGTATTTTCTGACCTGGCCAAAGTGTTGACTTATTTTGCCAGGGCTTCTACTATTCTACAGTTGTGAGGAATGAGTGAAAAGACCATTGATGAAACAATAACTTGAGGGGCAGGGGAAGAGAAGAATGAGAAAAGAACTAGAGGAAGGTATGCAGGATGATGAGTGACCTTTTGTAGAGGATTTATGGGAGGACATGGATAAGAGTTGCACAGGATGAAAAAACGTAAATCATTTGCATTATGTAGTTAGGAAGAAAACAAACACTGATAAGATCACAGATTCATTCAAGTATACATTATGGGCACTGGCAGAAATATAAAAATATTTATAATTTTAAAAGAAAAGGACTGTAAGTTGGCACCAGTTATTTCACAAGCACTCGGTTGAGATTCACAGTCACAAGATCAAAGGACTTTGAGGTAGAAGGATCTTAATCTAATCCCCTCTTTTTATGGATGAAATCACTACGGCACAAAAAAGAGAAATAACTTTCCAGAGCTCACATTAGCAGTAAGTGGCACAAGTGGAATTCAAAATTAACTCCTATATATCAGTGAGCTAAAGCACACAATTCTAAAGCTTTTATAATTTGGTTGGATTTCTAATTATACTGTAGGACACTAATACTTCGGTTTAGAATAAGAATATATACATTCAGTTATTCTTAGAAATAAAATTATGCCTGCAGAAGGTCGTGGCAACCTTCTAGCAATAAATCCTATCTTTTCTGCCTGGGAAACAATATGCCAGTTGCTTCTAGCAAACTTGTCAAAAACCATCACACTTGATAGCTGGCATAACAAATATCTTGATTATATTATTTGTAGTTTAAGAAAAGCTTTTTAGTCTAAGCTTCTTCTGTAGACCATGGCTTAATGAGGGTGGACTTCTGGGATGGAAGGAACCCAGGGTGGTTATTTCTCCAGGTCTCCTATCCACTAGAATCACTGAAGAAAAGGCAACAACATTATTAGTAGAGATTTAATGAAAGATATGCTGTGGTAAGGTAAGGATCTCTAATAGTCAGCAGGGATGATATAAACTTACTAGAAATACTGTGTTTTCTCCAAAATATTGTATAATAAGTATTCAATAATTATTTATTAATTGAACTGTATTAGGATTTTATAAGTTTCCCATTGCATTTTCACATTCTTGTGTACATATGCTTATGTCTTAATTCCCCTACCAGATCGTAAGTTCCTTTAGGGCATGGTCTACATAAATCATCCTGTTATTCCTTATTCCCCAAATATTTATTGGTATTATTACAAAGAAAACAAAGTACTGCATTATCAGAAACAAGTGACCTAGAAAACAGACCAAGGAAAGAGTGTCATTGGACTACGCAAAAACCATGATTAAAAAAGAAAGAAAAAGAGCCTACATATCATATTCCAAGAAATTACAAAACTGCACAAGCCTCCTAAAACCAGATGGTAAAGTGAAGAAAATAAGAGCACCCTAAAGTAAACTTCAAAATTAAAACTCCCAGCAACATTTTAGGCAAAATCTACAGTTTCCAGTCAAAGAAAAAATACTCTGGCACAGGCAGAAATTCAAGTACCTAGAAGCCACAGTGAAGATCACACATGATTTGGCAGTCACCAATATAAAGGAATGAAGAACTAGCAGTATGCCATTCCAGAAGGCAAAGGATACAGGTTTATAACCAAAAGTAACCTAAGATGCAAAACTGAAAATAATCAAACAGGAAATGGGACTTTAATGAAATAAAGGATTTCCAAGACTGCAGCTACATGGAAATTGAAAGTATTACCATAGGAGTCAAGAGAACCAAAAACAGGTAAACACAAATGAACAATCATAAGAAGCTAAATAAGGATAAATTGCTTATATGCTAATATTAGGAGAGAATACATGTGTTCCCTCTGAACCCTATTATCAATAAGAGTCATAGAGGTAGTCTAGTTTGACAGAAGGGCTGTGAGTAGTTCTGTTATGTCTTAAGATGTTTATCAAAAGAATGGAAAGGGGTGAAGAGAGACTATAGTAGGCAAGAAAGGGAGAGGAAAGTTGGGAAAAATGATTTCACATATTGGGGTATGTAAGTAATAGTCTATTCAAATGAGTTGGTTGGTGGTTGTCCTTTATTCTTGAAGAGGACCAAAATGACATCACTATGCTGGAGTCAAGATTCAATGTGTCCAGCTGTGGCTGATCAGGCCAATATGAGCTCTGAATGCTCTACCAGAGGTCAGGCACAAATAGTCCGTGTGAACATTTGGGGTGGATAGTCCAAACTTGTGCATCCTGCATTTCCTTTGAGCTATTTCAATTCTGCTTTGCTCATAGAGCACAACACCTTCTCTGATGTGGAAATGCCATGCTGAGTGGTCCTGTACCAATGTCTCCCATGTCACACATTCAATTCCAAAGTTCTTGAGAGAGGCCTTGAGCGTGTCCTTGTAGCGCTTCTTTGGATTACCATGTGAACACTTGCCCTGTGTGAGATCTCCATAAAATAATATTTTTGGCAATGTGTCTAGCTCACTGGAGTTTTGCTCTCTGAAGCAGAGTTTGAATGCTTGGCAGTTTAGCTGAGTAAGGACCTCAGTGCCTGGTATCTTATCCTGCCAGGTGAGCTTCAGGATCTTCCTAAGACAATTCAAATGGAAGCAATTCAGTTTCCTGGCATGGCACTGGTAGACTGGTCCAGGTTTCACAGGCATACAACAGTGAGGTCAGCACAATGGCTCTGTAGACCTTCATTTTGGTAGTCAGTCTCATACCTCTTCTCTCCCATACCTTCCTTCGGAGCCTCCCAAACACTGAGCTAGCTCTGGCAACGCATATGCCAATCTCATTATCAATGTGTACATCCCTGGAAAGTACTACCAAGGTAAGTGAACTTATCCATAGCATTCAAAACTTTTCCATTTGCTATAACTGATGGTTCCACGTATGGATGGTGGGAGGACTGATGGAGCACATTTTCTTGGCATCAATTGTTAGGCCAAAATTAACACAAGCAGCAGTGAATTGATCCATACTTCCTTGTATCTCGGCTCAAGAGGCTGCATCAAGTGCACAATCATCTGCAAAGAGAAAATCATGCGCCAACACTTCCTCCACTTTGGTCTTGGCTTGTAGCCTTTTCAAGTTGAAGACTTGAGGAGTAAAAAGAGGGGGAGAATGGTTAACTTTTGAATCTCACTCTTGTCTAAACTAGTTAAAGGAGGAAAGAATATACACAATCACAGAGATGGATACAGAAAAGTATTTCACTCAACGGGAAAACAGGAGGGAAAAGGGAGAAAAGGGTATTAGAGGGCAGAATAAGGAAGAGATTAGTCCTAAGAAAAACAAAATATAATGTCATACAAAACATTTATAGCTCTTCTTGTGGTAGCAAAAAATTGGAAACAGAGGGTACCCATCAACTGAGGAATGACTGTGAACAAGTTACAGTATATGTATAATCTGATGGAATACTATCAGAATTGATAAAGGGGAGAGTTTTAGAGAAACTCGAGAAAAACTGTATGAATTGATACAGAATGAACAGAGGAACAATTTATATAAAGACAACAATGTTGCAAAGTCAAAGAATTCAAAAGATTTAGGAATATTGATCAGCATAATGACTAAGAACAATTCCAGAGACCTAATGATGACACATGCTAACCACCTCTTGATAGCGAGGTGAAGGATTCAGGTACAGAATGAGACATTTGTTTTCCTTGATAGTACATATTTATAACAGGAGTTTTACTTTTCTTTTTCAAGGGGCATGGGGAGGGAGGAAAAGTAAGATTTTCACTAATTGGAAAAGAAATTTAATTTTAAAAAGTCTTATGCTACATTTAATGAAGCTCTTCAGATTATATTCTTTGCCAATATTAGCTACAAGTTATTATACAGTTATCCACTGAATCAAAGAATATAAAATCTAATTAATGTCATTTAGTGATCAAATGAGGTAATATGTGACATGCTTTGAAAATCTTAAAGGAATATGTAAATGTGAGGCACTATTTTCTTTGAGGTGAAAAAGTAGATTTTTATTCATATGACTAGACCAGTAGTCTCCTAATGAACTAAAAAATTAATTCAGCACTGACACATTTTATTACCAGCTGTCTTAAGAATAAAATTGTTTTTTGAAGCCCTAACACCAACTGTAAGAATTAGCACAAGCCCATGGGCTTAGAGGCTAAAAAAAATTAGGGCAGACTGTGAGAAAATAATCATAACAGAAGTTCTCTGGATTCTCAGTCATTTGGTTATTAGAGTCAATACACCTAAGTGAAATAAATTTGCTAATTTAATCATTAATTTTCAATATGCTTTCCCACTAAACTCTTACCAAGATATTAAAAAGAAAATTAATGATTTGAATTTTATCTCATTTCATTTCTCACCTTATGGTGCAGGTACTAATGAGCAGTAGAGGGTTCAAATGCTAGGAAATATTAAAAAGGGAAAAACAAGAAACCTAAATATCTTATGTTTGATAATGCAAGAATTAGCCTTTATAGTCTAAATATACATGATTAATTTAAAGCTTTTTGGTTTTGAAATGATTAGGGTACAATTATAAAGTAAAGAAGATGGACTTGAGTATGGCTTATGGAAACAAATTTCAGCATCTCACTTTTTCCATAAAGCTTTATAATACTTATTAGAAAAGAGTTTCTTTTCATCTCAGTTAGAGAGGGAATTCCCAGTTATGCACCCTGACCTGTGCCCAATTACGTTTTTAATCTTGCTTCTAAAATGTATATACATATAACCCACATTTGTTAAATATACTTAATATTCATTTCTTTTTGGTGCAATACTTTTATTCCTAAGTCTTAAATGATTTATACCTGTGTCTACTTGTCAGTCTCTTAAATAAAAGATGGCATAGATAGCAATGATTATATTTATAACTATCGTGCCGTGCTATGTTAAATTAGGCACTTAAAAGTATCGGCTTTCAAATATTATGAGCATTATCTCAATTCTCATGCTCTACTCATGTGACCTTTATTTACCTCAGCTACACACAGTAATAATCACAAACTTGATCTCACACACCCACTAAGGTCCTACATCTATGATCCAGAATGCTGAAATTTCCACTTCTAATAACACATTTTTCATCTCTTGCTCTGGCTCACTTACCTAAAATCATACTAAATCATATCCCCCCCAGTTACTTCCTGCTTATTATTCTCCTAAAGTCATCAGCTAGGTGGCAAAATGAAGACTGTTGGCCTGCAGTTGGGAAGATTCATCTACATTAATTCAAATCTGGCCTCAGACACTTACTAGGTGGGTGATCCTAGGTAGTTAACCCCATTTCCCTCAATTTTCTCATCTGTAAAATGAGCTGGAGAAGGAAATGGTAAACCACTCCAGTATATTTGCCAAGAAAATTCCAAGCGGGGGTCACGAAGAGTCAGGCACGGCAGTCTTCACTCTGCCACCTAGCCACTGAATGTCACTTAAGGAGTCCCGCAATCATGCTGACTGGATCCACTACGAATTTATCTAATTTCATTTGGGTTTTCATTGCTGCATGACAATCTTTTTATTCCTTCCTAACAAATTCCTGATTAAGTTTCCCATAACAGCAAGAGTTCCAAATTTTCTTCTCTCAACCTTCCTACACTATCATGTTGCCCTTCAGCACAGAACTTTATCTAAAAATTTACTGAGAAAATAAAGGCCATTTAGCATGAGCTAAAAATTCTTCCTCATTCCACAATGCAAACACCTGCTAAGCTATCTCCCATTTTCTCCTCCTTTGTTTCAGTTTCTGAAAGAAGGGGTGGTTTTTGTCCTTACTAAGGCTCTTCTTTACTGTTTACTTTTACTTGATCCCATCACCTCTGGGAATTTGCCCTCTCATTCCTTCTCTTTGATAATCTTTCCTAATCTACTTGCTGCTCAGGTCTTCCCCTCATCCTTGAAAAAATAACCTTTCACCTGACCCCATCCCCCTTTATAATCCTATGATCCTTCCTTCCTTTCATAGTCAAACTATTAGAAATACTTGTTTACTCTTGTTACTGCCATCTACCAACTCTCACTCACTTCTCAGTCCCTTGCAATCTAATCTAATAAACATTTACTAAGGACCTAGTGTGTGCCAGGCACTGTACTAGGTGGTGGGGATACAATTAATAAAAAGACAGTCCCTGCCCTCAAGGACTTACAGTCTCACAGGGAGGTCAAAAGACAACACACAAAAAGGAAGCAAGAAAGCAAAGGTGAGGGGGGGAGGAGAAGAGGAAAAAAGACACCAGGATGGGGGTAATCTTGTTCTGTGGAGCTGAAACCAGGCAAAGCAGCAGATGCAAAGCCACTGCTGGTCATCAATTATTTCTTAACTGTTGGAGCTGAATTAATTTTTCCAAGTCCTTCTTGTCCTCTTTTGATCAGCCCCTTGGATGCGTTCTTCCTTAGGCTTTTGTGATATTTTTCTTTCCTAATTCTCTCTCCCATCTCTCTGACCACTCCTTTAACAAAAATTATTACGCAGCATGTCGTAGTGATAAGGATTTAAAAATACAAATGGATCCACTTGCAATCCTATGTATACATATTTTTCAGTTAATACTGTCCATTAATTATCAATAACAGTAACATTAATAGTAGCCCTACCCAGTAAGGCAATACGATAGAATACTTTTTTCACCACTCCTCTTTGGCAGTATGAGCCAATAATTTTAATGCAGAACAACATCACTGTATAGCAACAAATTACATCTTAAGTGCTGTAACCCTGAGGTTCCATTTCATACCTTGAAAATGGGCAAAAACAACAAAATGGCAATAGTAATGGTTGGAGAGGTTGTGGGATGACAGGCATGCGAATACTTTGGTGGAGCTGTGAAGTAGTTCAACCATTTTGGAAAATAATATGGAATCATGCAAATCAAGTGAGTAAAATACCCAGTTTTTGAACCAGAGACCACATTACTGGGCTTATACTCCAAGGAAACCATCAATAAAAACAAAGTCCCCACGTACACCAAAACATTTATAGCAACACATCTGTGATAGCAACGAATTGGAAACAATATATGCCCATTGACTGGGGAATGGTCAAACAAACTGTGGTACTTGTAACAGAATACTGCTGTGGTGCAAGAAATGATGCATGATAAAGAGAGGCATGGAAAAATTTGTGAAGTAAGCAGAACTAAGAAAACAACAAGCAGTAACTACAACAGAGATGGAAAGAACAATACACACCAAAATAATCAAAAGAGAATGTAACAACGATAAAGATCCAGGACTCAAATGAAGACACTCCAGTTTATTCCTTCATGGACATGAGAGGTCCACTGGTGTTACACATTGCACATTTTAGGAAGTTTCCAATGTGTTAGATATGTTGATGATTTTTTCTTCTAAAAATTACTTTTGCTATATGAGATGGCTCCCTGGGAAGGGGACGGATACTTGGGATAACTATGATGATATAAGAAATAGACGAAATCAAAAACTTATAAAATTAACACATTACTGATTCAACTTTCTAATCCATTCTGCTCTCCTCTTATTTTATAGGTGAGTTCAAACCATTCACAGTTGTGATTGTGTATTTCCCTCCCTCCTGTCTTCTTGTCCCTATTTACAAGTAAGGTGACAGAAGAGGGACTGTGGTTGACCCTTGCGATCTTAGAAACAGTTTATAACTTCTGCAACAGCTCTTCTTTTGTCCTACCTGGCCCATGATGCCAGGTTTTCATACTTCCTTCCTTTACTTTAATCCCACCTTCAAATATTTCTTTGTTTTTCTTGTGAATATTTCCGTACCTCTCTGGCCCTCCAACCTTAGATCCTTCTTTATCTCTCTTTTCTCTGTTTCCCTTTTGAATTTAATATATTTCTCTGCATGTGTTAACTGTGTTCAATTTCCCTTTATCCTATTTGGATGAAAGTGAGGTTCTTGGGATGTTCTTCACCTCACCCTTTTCTCCAAGACTATATACTCATCATCTCAGGCACCTCTATTAAGCAGTGATTTTCCTTTCTTTCTTGATACGGTACCCACTCCACTATTTCTGTGTTCTCCTAAGATCATTAAAACAGAACAAAACCACCCATTGGCCTTCTGCCATTTTTATCTTTCTCTATGATCCTTAAGGATACTAGGTTTCTGAAAAGACACAGTTCTTATCCTTATACAAACATGTTTTACCATTCATCTCTACATATGACCTTCCAATTAAACAGATCACCGCCCCCTCCACGTACCCAATGTTTCCATTTCCAAAAGCCTACTCTGTTCCAACCTTTTCATTGGAATAGCCTGAAAAAAAATCTCTATTGTATTATCTATTCCTCTCCTTTCCTCCCAGGATTATATTCAGTTTTGCTGGACAGGTTACCTTTAGTTGTAAACCTTTATAGTCCAAGCTCTCTGTTGCTTGAGAGTGGTAGCTTCTAAGCCTTGGGTAATCTTTACCGTAGTTTCTTCCTACTTGAACTCCTTTTTGGCCACTTGTAGCATTTTTCTTTGACGTGAAAGCTCTCTAGGACATTCCTGCAAGTCTGCATTTTGCAGTTTCTTTCTGGCAGTGACCATTAAATTCTTTCTATTTTTACACTTTGGGCTCTGGTTCTAAGAGTTCTGGGTAGTTTTCATTGATAATTTCTTACACTTACAGCACCCAAGACTTTTTCTGCTCATGGATTTTAGTCTGATAAGTCTTATATTATTTCTCCATGACCTGTTTTTCAGGCCAATTGTTTTTTTATATTATATCCCTTAAATTTTAATTCTATCTTTCATCCCACTCCTTATTTTTTTGGTTTTAGTTTGATGTCTCTTCTTGTTTCACTGATTTCACGTTCTCTCTCTGGCCCATTCCAATTTTCAGGACATTCTGTTCAGAAACTTTTGGTCATTTTTACCATTACATCATTGCTATCTTTCCCCCCCATCTTTAAAAAAAAAACAAAAACTTTGGACTGTTGTTTCATATACAGTTTCTCAAAAGTCTTAGTGTAGTTTTAATCTTGACTAGCTTAAAGAATCACAGTAAGTTTAAGTTTTAATAGCTTAGACCTGAACTTGTGGGACACCACATGCTTACAGTGTCCCAGTTCTGTTGACTCTATCAACTTCCAGTTGCTCAAGGCTCTGCTCAACTGAACATTCCATCCTGACTTTCTTTAATTATTGGTGCCTCCCTCCTTAGTGATACATTCTTCCTCAAGAAGAAGGTATACAGTTCATCCATGTTCAGAATGTCACTATCTTTTAAAAAATTATTGTGGTCACACCACCACATAAAGCTATTTTCTCTTCACTCTTTCCTGGTGTACTACAAAAGAGCAGTCTATACTCAATGGCTTCACTTTGTCATTACTCATTTATTCTCCAACCTCTATCTGGCGTCGGCTTCTGCACTGAAATCCATCTTTTTAAATGACAACTGTTAGATTCAACTTGGTCCTATCTATAAAATTTGTCATCACTGCAGAATATCTACTTCTTCATTTACTTCCACAACACCAATCTCTCTCCTGGTTCTCTTGCTACTTCTGTGGTTGTTCCTTCCTTTTTCCCTTCCCCTTCTCAATGACTTACTGGATATTTCTATCTGAATATGTACTGGTTAATACTTCAAATAGAACACAGTCAAAACAAAACTTATTTTAATATTTACAAAAAGAGTACAGGATATAAAATCAGAGGATATGATTTCAGATTCAGGCTCTGCTACTATCTGTATGTTTGTGGCAAATCACTTGATCTCTACAAGCCTAGCACGTCAAAGAAGAAGTGGGGCTAATTACCTCCAAGACCTCCTCTAGCCTAAACCCTATGACTTTTTGATCTTCCTGCAAAACATGCCTCTCCCGACTCCCCCATTTCTGTTGAAGCACATCATCATTACTGCAAGAACCCAGATCAAGATTTCAGTCATCCTTAAATCTTTCAATCATTTTCCCCAGTGACTCTCCACATTACCCTCCAGAATAAAATATAAATTCCCTCTTGGTTTTTAAAGTCTTCAATATAACCTAGACACTTCCTACCTTTCCAGTCAGTCTCCTTATCACCCTCCCCCCGCAATACAGTGACACTGCCCTCCATGTTGCTCCCCACAAAAAATACTCCATCATCTCCTGACAGGGTATTTTCAGAGGCTGTCCCCTCATACCTCTCCTCACCTCCATCTCTTCCTTACTTCAAGTCCAAGCTAAAATCCTACCCTCTAGAAGAAGTCTTTGCAGAAGCCCCTTAATGCTAGTGCCTTCCCTCTGTTGATTACATGCAATTTATTATCTATATCTTGTTTATCTCCCCCATTAGACTGTGAGCACCTTGAGAGCACGGACTGTTTTCTTTGTAACCTCTAATGGTCAGCACAATACCTGATGCATAATGGGCACTTAATACTTGATAACTACCTGATTGACCCCACATCTAAAGAGCTGCTAAGTCCTGTTAATCCTACCTCTGCAACACCTATAGCAGCTAGCACAGTTTTTTTCTATTCCTACTGCTACCAAAGTATTTCATATCCCTGTTAACACCAGTCCTGTTAATTATAATGGACTTTTACAGGTCTTATAGACACCAGTCTCTCTGTTCCCCAATCTAATGTTCACGCTATCAAGTCATCTTCTAAAACAGAGGGTTTATACTTCTTGACAAACTATCAATGGGAGTAGGGCAGAGGTAAGTTTTCTATCTATGGTAATTAACATCTTTTGCACCTGGAAAATAAACTGACAAATGTTTCTTGAATACAACTTCTTCAATTGATAAATTAATGTGAATAAGGATTCCTCCAAATCATTCAATTTATCAAAACTCACACACACAAAAAAACCCCAATGCTTCAAACCACCAGTGATTAGAGAACTGCAAATTTGAGCATCTCTGAAGATGACAAAAAAGAAAATGACAAATGTTAGAAGGGCTGTGGGGACAAGGCACATTCATACACTGCCAGCAGAGCTATAAATTGGTCCAGGGGTTCTTAAGGGAGGGGAAGAAAAAAAAAATTAAAATTCAGAAAAAAAATGCCCAATTTCCAATCCATGTTGTTTTGGTTCTCCCCTGAATTACAGTTTATGGATCTCCAGGTTAGATGGAGGGAAATAGATAGGCATGGATAAACAGAACAAATTGCCAAAAGGGAAGGATCGCAAAAGGGGCAAAGCAATAGGAGCGCTAGCTTAGAACCACATTAAAATTTAGTCTAAGACATGTAGGCCATTTTTGCAAACCATCAAAGAGGAATTTAATTATAATAGAGTATCATCTATAAGACAGGGGCATGAAATTCTTAATTTAAACTCTAGGATAGTACTGGCAGGACCAAAGGAAAAAAGTGTGTCCAGACTCAAGACCCTTTTGTATTCACCCTGTACTTAATAAAAACTAGTCTGAAGACAGTAAAAAAAATAAAAGGTACCTCTTCTGGAAGAGCAGTATGTTGTATATCCGAAGTTGCAAGCAGTAAAACTGGAGCAAACGAGGGAATATTCTGTAATAATGTGGTAAAAGTAGCTTTAAGTGTTAATCCAACTGTTTCCCACCACAAGTGGATATGAGGAACATATACTATACTTGGGGCTGTTCTTTTGGCTTCACGGATCACCTAATAGGAGAAAAATTATCATTTTTAGTTAGAGAGGCAGCATATTTAAAAGTGTGCTTAACTTTCCAGAAAAACCCATGAACTATAAAATCTGTACTTTTAAATAAGTTTCTAACAATATATTCACACGCAACCTTCAATTCTGTCAAATCTTATTATATAATGTCTTCAATTGCTGTCAAAAGAACAATGAATTTGATAGCAAATTTTAAAGAAAGAAAAATATTCCTGTTAAAGCCTTCTATTTCAATTAGTTATTAAAGTCCTATAATAAATCAAGGTTAGTTTTAACAGCTTTTTAAAAGAAACTCATTCCCAAAGATGGAAATTAAAAAGAGTCAAAAAAAAATCTATTCATTACTATAATAATTATAGCTAGCATCTATAGAATGCTTTATGTTTACAAAGCACTTACTTCATTTCATCTTTATAATAATCATGTGAGAGAAGTGCTATTATTATCTCTATTTTACAAAAGAGGAAACTGAGGTTAAGAATAAGTACTTGCCCAGGGTCACAAAGCTATTAAGTATCTAAGCCAAGATTAGCATTCAGGTCTTTTAAACTACATGTCTAACATTCTATTCACTGTACCTTCTAGCTGCCCACTATAGCAAAGATTGAAATGTTCTAAATTTTTTCTGCAAGAGACTACTTTAAACATAACACTTTTTTTTTTTTTTATAACACTGAACTACCTGGGCACATGTTTCCTCAGGTGATGTGGTACTGACTCCAAAAAGAACAGGAAGGTCCAAGGTATATACTGTAAACTTTTCCAAAGCATGAATCACAGCAGGTGCCAAGTGAGAACTCTGCCCAAATCCTGGCTCTCCTACTATCAAGATTCTTGGTCGAAAAGATGTAGGCTGGTGATAAGCATTTCTAAAATGACAGTGAATGTATTCCAATTTTTAAAAAGCACTTCAGTAAATGTTCTACAACAATATCCCCATCCCCAATTACGGATGTTTGAATATTTGTAATTCAAAGGCTTAACTACACTTAACCCACTTTAATAAATATCACTGCTATATTATTATCCTTCCCAATTTCTCTGATAGTTTTTCAAAGCAAACTAATCTATATGCAGTACTATATGTTACTCTAAAAATATTGACAACCTTACCATAACTGAATACATTTTCTAACAGAGGCTAAAAGTAGTATGAAATATACATGACAGATGATATACAAACTTGCATAAACACAAATTCAAGCAAATTCATTCAAACGTAGCTATTAGTTAAAATGTTTACGTTTAAAAAGATGCCCTTAAGGTTGCTTTACCATTTAACTCATCAGGTACCTGAGTCAGGCATCAAAGATCCCCTTTGATTACAACTGAGTCTCAGAGTGCTAAGTGTATCCCTAACACACACAAAAAAACATACCTAGTGAGATGAAGAAAATTAATATTTTCTTTCGTTTTACTGAAAGGCTTCTGAGAAAGTCCACTTTCATATACCGAGAGAACTTCATCATCACTATATGCTAAGTCACTTTCTAGTAGAGGCCCAGGGACATCTACAAAACAAAGTATCATATCCCATATTAGTGACTTTGCCGGGTAAATTTCAACTGATGGTAAGGCAGACAGCTATTTTAGACCAGGGGTTCCATGGAGAGCTAAGAATGACATATAAAATTTAAAATGAAACTGTATCACATTTAAGAATGTGAAAAGCATTCTTAACTCTAGGAAGACAAAAACAGGTAGCCACCCACTGGCTACAGTTTGCTGACTTCAGATTCAGACTGTACTGCAGTTTGGAAACTGAGTTGAGGCTAGAGGAGTAAGAAGATTCCTAGGAATTTTTCAAGGGAAAAAACCCCAATTTTTATGAAGGCAACAGATGACAAATGACTTACGAAAACATATCACTAACTTTAAATCTGGCAGACCAGGATAAATGGAAATGTAAATCTATTGCACTTATAGGTATAAAAATTGCCTTCCTTAAAAAATGTCACATTCACAAACATTTTTAGAGGTTGAAAGGAACAGACTTCAATTATCATTTAGTTTTAACCCACATCCAAAAGAAATTTCTAACATAACCACCTGATAAATGGTCACCTAGCCTCAGATTGAAGACCTACGATTAAGGCACTCCATTCTATTTTGTTTGGAAGTTTTTCCTAACATCAAGCCTAAATGTGCTTCTTTGTAAACTTCCTCCGATTACCTTCTATAGCCAAATATAAGCCTAACCCTCCTCCTTCCATAGGATAGTTCTTATAATTTCATTATCTGTTATGTCTGGAGTCGTCTCTAGACTAAGCATCTCCATTTCCTTCAACCAATCTTCATATGACATGGACTCAATGTTCTTCAAATCCAAGTAAGACACTTGTTTATTTAAGACTTTATACCTGACTTTGGTCCTTTATTTGCTCCAAGTTCTGCATGTGGAAATACTCTTTGTATGGCCCCTAAGATCTTCTGAACAGTGCTTTCAAGAAGAGGTTTCACAATAGCAGATAGTGCTTGTCCTGGTGATGTCACAGCCCTTTGAGAAGCTGGTATTATCTTTTGCATAGCTACTACAAAATCCTTAGCCGAGATATTAATTGATGAGAGATCCAATTGCAGTTTTTCACTACTTGTATATATCTGAGGGTAACGTCTACGTAGAGCACACAGAGCAGCTTCAGAACATATGGACTTAATATCTGCACCACAGTATCCTATTAAAAAATGTTATCATGAAAAGAGAATAAAAAGAGTTTAAGACAATTCAATAATACTGCAGTAATAAACTTTAAGCAAAAAAAGATTTCCCAGTTCTCCCAGATGAAAAGCATATGGACAGTTGTGGGCAAAGATTCTGGTTTAGTGGCAAAAGGAACTAAATTAACCCCTTCATTTTATGAATGAGGTAAGTAAAGCCCAACAAGGTAAAGTGGATGTATTCAGTCACACAGATATAGTGATACAAGAGCCAATGTTAGCAAGACAAGGAACAAAATAATAAATCATCTGAGGTTGCCCTCTTACAAATGACTCAATGATTTATTCTAAATTATATCGAGGTCTTGGGCAAGAAGGAAATGGCAAAAACTAAAGGGCAGATGACACATCCAAAGAAATCTCCAATACCTCCTATAAATTCAACGTTGAAACAAAATAAAACCCAAATACAATTAAGTCAAAAAACCCAACTGTACAGTGTAATTTATTAAGTATTGTAGTACTCCTTAAAAAAATGTTTACCAACACATTTTTCTGCAAGTTCTTCAAGAAATATATCCAATGGCTTGGGATTCCAATCTCTTGTGTGAATCTTTAGAATTTCTTTTCGAGCCTATAAACAAAACCACTCTTTAAAAAAATTTAAAAGAATAACATCACTTTTCCAAAGACTGCTAAACATTTTAAAATGGATTTCTTAAAAAAAGTTAACTGATGGTTAAAGTGAAGATATGAAATTAAGGTGAAAAAAGGGGAGGCTTTAGGTACGATTTGTAATTAATATTTGGTAAAGAACTGTTATTACACAGGCCTTCTCTCCATCCTAGTGCTTAATTTCTAGAAGTATAATTTTTCTGCTAATTCACACTTTTGTATCTATTTTATATATATTTAGGAGAAATTTAAGAGTCTGCTAGAGTTTAAAAAACATACTTTCACATTTAAACAGTATTTATAATACTAATATACTAGCTGTCAATGTACAAAGTAGATGAAATAATACTATTAAATTACTTTTAGGTGTGTATTAATTCTTAAATCATTTATTCAAGAGTAATAGATTTGCTTTCTCCCTGGGCAATAGATATGGATTTCAAAATGGTTTGCTGGGTTTGATGACTATATTCATGAAACAGACATTAAACGATTAAAGCCATGAACATTTCCTAATCCAAACTAAAAAATAAAATATTAAAAATTAAAAGAATTATATTTTGGTGAAGAGAAATAAGTTTAAACTTCTTTGTTTTATAGATAAGAAAATTGAAAAACAGTATTTCCCTCTTTTCTCTAGCAAATTTTAAATAATTTTAAGTAAATCAATTTTCTCCCAATTGCTAATATCTACTGAACTTAAGGACATTCTCATACATTTTTTAAAATGACCTCAACAATTTAATATCCCTTGTCATCATTTTGGGCAAAATACATATTCACATTCATGACCCAACTCTTTAAGTTCTTCAAATTCAGCAACCTCTATATCCAATCTCATTTCCATGCTTCAGTGACATGTCTACAACTTAACTTCACTCAGAATGACATCACTCTGGAATTCTCTCTGACAACAACCTTATCATGTTGTCTTACCTCTCCTATTCTCCTTCAATCCCACTGAATTCATCATTAGCTAGTTCAACTGTTCCCTTCTCAGTCTATCACCTGTAATCTTGTCTTCAGTTGCTATCTTACTCTGACTTCTTGTTTCACTTCTCTCAAATGTCTTTCACCCTTTCAAGTACCAGTTTCCCTAATTAGCCTGGCTTTTTATTTTCTCGAGTTGGGTGGGAAGGATGTTCACATGCATGGTTTCATGTCTGGAAACTCCTACAAATGCAGATCAGCAAATCGTGTATAACTTACGTGTTGCCTGGAGTTCTGAGAAATTAAATGACTTAACACAGAAACAAAGCTAATATAGTATATATCACAACCTAGGTCTTTCTTGACTCCAAGAATAGCATTCTACCAGCACACCATGTTGCCTCTCACTGTTTTGCTTTTAACTTGAAAACTAAGATTAAAATTGTTACACTATTTATTATTTGGAAAATTCATGCACTACAAGTTGGAATCACTGTTTCCAGGCATGTATTATTTGTGAGCATTTGTGCATGTGCATGTTTGTGAAGTGGAGGGAATCAGTCTGTATGCTGGAAGCAAATGTTATATTGAAAAGAATTTATTAAAGTGAAATGAAATTAATGTTAAGTCCTTACATCTTTATCAGGCAAGCTAAAAAGGAATTCTCTGTCAAATCGGCCAGGTCTTCGTAAAGCAGGATCTATAGAATCCAGTCTATTGGTAGCTCCAATTACAACAATTTCTCCCCTACTATCCAATCCATCCATAAGTGCTAGTAAGGTAGATACAATGGAACTAAAAAAAAAAAATAAAAGACACATACACAAAACTTTGGTTCAGTAAAAGTGGAGTAGTTATTAAAGTTGCATGAAATTTCATTTAACAAGTTTTGTTCTTTTTTGGTTCTACCAGAAGAGCGTTTTTAATCAAGGTGGTTCATTTGAAAATTAAACACTTTAATATATTATTCATTTAAATGAATATATTTTACTCTACACTCTCTGCTGAATTTTCTAGCGTATTTATCACAGTAAAAGGCAAACTCTATAAAGAAACAATAACATTTAGAGAGAAAAAAGCAATTTTTAAATGCTTAAATAAGAAAACATAAGTGATTTTTTTTTTTGGCCAAAAAACATTTGTTGAACAAAACTTTTCCCTCCTCAATATCCCAAAGGTACAATTCCTGATCCAGAACATGATTTCAATTAAGTTATAAAAAGAACCAACAATGTTATAAAAACAAAGCTACAACTATAAATATCTATAATAATTAAAGAGCACTTGACTGGCAAGAAGGAACCCTAGGATCTAGTTCTGGCTCTGCCAATTGTCAGCTGTGTGGTAGCTAGCAAACCACTTAAATTGTTTAGAAGACAAGAAACCAGTCAGAGAAAGAGAACTTAAGAATCACTGGACTCTGAAAATCATGATTAGAACAGAAAAAGAAAAGCCTAGACATTACACTTCAAGAAATCATAATGAAAACTGCTCATTAAGACCAGATGGCAATGTGGAGGTAGTAAGAATCTAGTCATCTTGTGAAAGGAACCTCAAGAGTTAGTCCCAGAAATGTCACAGACCAAATCCTGAGCTCCCCACGTCAAAGAAAAATCCAGAAAGCAGTCCAAATATCTAGGAACTACATTAAGGATCACCTAAGACTTGGAAGCTTCCACTATAAATGAGATCTTAGAACACAATATTGCAAAAGGCCAAAGACATAGGCCATTAACCAAGAATAACTTACTCAGCTAAGTTGAGTATATAATCCTACAGGGGCTAAAAACCGACTTTTAATGGAATAGATGACTTTCAAACATATTTGATGAGACCACCAGGGCTGGGTAGGAACTTTGAAATATAAAAAAGTCCACAGAAACCTAGAAAGGAAATTTTATTTTAAGCAACCGCAAAGGAGCTATATGATGATGATGCAGTGCTAACATTTTAATAAGTGGAAATGAAATGATTGTTAGTATTTTCTAAGGATATCAGGGAATTAAATAAGAATAACAGGTTCTGTGGGAGAAATGATTCTGAGGTTTTAAATGGAAAGAAAAAAAGAGGAATATACTAGTGTGGAAATGAGACAGAAGGGGCTAGAACTTGCTTTTTGTCATAAATAGAGTAAGAAGAATCATATACAAACATGGAGGAATGGGTAGGGAAGTGTTAAAATAGAGGATAATAATGGGCAAGGAATAGTCAAATGCAAAACAAACATCCTGTCCTGGAGGGATTAAAACAGGAAAAGAAAAGAACTAAAATCTAAGAAGGTTCTTTAGCTTGCTATTTAACAGAATGGATGAAAAAAAAAAAAACCTGTGGTATATGAATGTAACACATTATATGACATATAATTTATCGTATAATAAGAAAGCACCAAAGAAATTATTTCAGACAATTCTGGGTAATATGAACTGAAGTACAGTCAAGAGGACAATTTCTCTAAGAATGATACTGTGTAAAGAAAAAAACAACTTTGAAAGACTCAAGAACTCTAGTCAGTATAATGACCAACTGTGTCTCCATGGGGCTGTGTTAAAGCATATTGTTACCTCCCTCTTGACAGAAATGTGATGGACAACAAAGTGTAGAAAGAGACATGTTTTTGGACATGACCATGCTGTGGGTTTGTTTTGCTTGACTATGCTTATTTATTACAAGGGTTTTCTTTCTCTCATTTTCTCAATTTTTAATTGGGAGGAACAGGAGGAGTAGGAAGAACTGATGCCAAAAAAGGGCCATTGTAGTATTTTTTAAAATGCAAAGAAAAGAACAGAAGGTAATTCAGAAGGGATTAGACATGCAAGGATTTGAAAAGTAATGAGTAGGATTTATTATGAATGTATTTTTAAAAGTTGCATAAAAAAAGAAATTCCCGGGTTTCATACAGAATCTTCTTTTGTATTCTGGTGTTTATATGTAAATGCTCTTTGTATTCTGTTTCTCTTCAAAATAATTTTAAAAAATATTAAAAATAAAAAAGTGTTAAGACTCTAATTTACATGGAAATGCTAAGGTCACAAGAGTATACTAGATGTATAAACCTTATTGCCTTTGGACATCAGCTGACTGGGAATGTGCCACCAAATAAGGTGGGAATTAATGGAATTCATTAGGTGCCACCAGTGGAATACTAATGCACACTGATATATGAAGAGGTTGAATGCAGAAAATTCCTTGTATAAAAATCCTACCTGTGAATTTGATCTTGTCTGCTTGATCGAACAGGAGCCAGACCATCAATTTCATCAAAGAAAATAATGGAAGGACGCATCTGATAAGCCTAGAAGGCAAATTTACTATACTACTATTGGCGTTACCACAAATATTAAAAACATACACATTTTATCTCCATTTTAGGCAAAATTTCTGCTCTAGCTTTAATTTAGCACTGCATGATCGCACAAATCAAATTAAAATTCAAGAGCTTACTTTTGGTAGATGGGAAAAGATAAGCCAAATTTCTAGGAAATGAATTATAAACACATGTTCAATTTTATGTGTCCACTCATCACTGATACAAGGTATTGTCTTTATGTAAAAATCCAAAGTTTCTATTTTGTAATATGTTCATTCAACGATTAAAGTATTCTACTGAATATTTACCCAATTTCAAAGACAGTATGAAAGGCTCCCCCCCCCATCCCCCCCCCAACTTATTACAGTACTGGGTATAGAATAACCTAATTTTCTTACCTGATCAAATAACAAACGTAGTTGTCGTTCAGATTCCCCTACCCATTTACTCAAACAGTCAGCACCTTTCCTCATAAAAAAGGCCACTCTTTTTTCACCTTGACTGCATTCATTGGCAAGTGCTCGGGCAACAAGTGTCTTTCCGGTTCCAGGAGGGCCATAGAACAAACAACCCCTGTAAAACAGTATATTTTAAATGTCAAGACAAATCACAAATTGCAAATGTAATACAGTGACAGACATTTCATGAGTTTGTTTAATGAACAAGCAAATAATCAAAGAATTACAACTTAATCGTACTGAGCATTATAATTTATAATTCTATTTTTTAGTCTTTGCAAGTATGTTTTACTGTAGGGGATAGTTATTATTGTGAGATTTCAACCCTGTAATTTTGAGGAATTGTAAATAACCAAACTGATATGCATTGTGAAACTCTGTAGAATTATATATTCACATATCACAATTAAGCTGTCCTGAGAATAAATACAATTACGTAAGTAGTAGAACACATCTATAGAAACTGAGTGGAAACGCAGAAAGTTGTGTAGGAATATAAAGTATATCAATTAAGTACTATCACCTTGGTACTATAAAAGCACAAATTTCAGAAGAATAGGGCAAAATTTGATCATAAACTAAAAACATCTTTCACATTGCACAGATTTTCATACTTTTTCAATGTACTGACCAGTTATGCTGATTATGTTCCTTTTCTTCTTTTGTCTTTAAGAAACACTGTTTATGTGATGGCTCTTTGGAAAGGGGAAGGGAAGGAGTACTGGGGGAAACTATGATGTGGAAAAAAAAGACACTGATAAAAAGCTTATTAAAAAACTGACACAGCCTCTAGGAAATAAATTGCTGACCTGGCCCTTGAATTTGTTTTTTTAAGTAACTAGTCATGCCAAACGAACCTCATACCCTTTATGGCAATAATACAAATTAACAGATGAGGGAAAATCTATGGATATAGTTTTATTTAGATCTTAGCAAAGCATCCAATTCAGGATCTCATATTCTTCTCACAGGGAAGATAGAGAGAGATGAATTAGACAATTATATATCAAATTCATAACTGGTTAGATGACCAGATTCAAAGGACAGTTAATGGTTCAATGTCAACTTGGCACGAGAACTCCAGTGTAGTACCCCAGGGATTTGTGATTTTGTGCCATTTAACGTTTTTATCAATGACTTAGAGAAATGCACAGTGTATGTTTATAAATTACTAGCTGTTAACCTTTTGTCTGAGTTTCCTCATCTGCAAAATGGGTACGACAATTAAATATTTGTAAAGCACTTTGCAAACCGCAAAGTACAATGGAAATGCTAGCTATTCTGACACAATGGTAGTAGGGAAAGCTAAGACACTGGATGAGAGAGATCAGCACACTAAGCTAAAAGTAAGACTAAAGAGCCAATAATGTACAATCTTACACTTGAGAACCAAAAAACAATTAAATTTCACAAGTATAAGATGGGGGAGGTATGGATAGAAGCAGATGTTCTCAAAAAAATTTGGAGGTTTTAGTGGCTTTGCAAGTTCAGTATTTTTTGTTGCTCAGCCATGTCTGACTCTTCATTACCACCATTTGGGATTTTCTTGGCCAAGATATTTGGAGCAGTTTGCAATTTCCATCTCCAGCTTATTTCACAGATGAGGAAATGAAGGCACACAGGGTTAAGTGATTTGCCCAGAGTCATACATCTAGTAACTGTCTGAGGCTCAATTTGAACTCAGGTCTCTTCCTGACTCCAGGCATAGTGCTCTATTCACTGCGCCACCTAGCTGCCCAAGTTCAAACTTACTCAGCAGTGAAACACGGCAGCTAAGTCAACAAGCATTTATTAAGCACATACTCTGGCCAGGCATTGTGCTAAGTATTGGGATTAAAAATACAAACAAAATAGACCACCCCCAACTCCAAGGGGCTTACATTCTAATGATGGACCATGCAGAAAAAGAAAGCTGAAATTCTAGACTGGGGGCTGGGGGAGAAGAGGAGACAGAAGGCAGGGATCAGGTGAGGTGAGCCTGCCACCACAGAAGAGAGCCAAGAATGCAGCCTAGAGGGCAATGAAGATCTGGCTGGCCTGAGCCTCCTCCTTAAAATGGAAATTCTGAAAGGAACTAGGGAGACAGACAGATGGGGGATGGAAGAGGCAGAGGCTACTTCCAATGTGTGAAGTTCAGGGATGGATTTAGCTTTCTAGAGTAAAGATGTTTCTAGGGCATTCTACAGAAATTCTGGGGAAGTCTGCCAAGAGTACACACAACCAAAGAGGAATAAAACATAAATAGTATTGGTATAAATTCAGGATCTGTGGGAAACATGAACTACAAAGCTGCATGTGACTGAAGTCACGAGGCGAGGTATAGGATCATAGATTTAGAGGTGAAAGGGGTTAGAGACAGTCTAATCCAAACCCTTCCTTTAATTATGAGTTCCTGAGGTACAGGGAGGTTAAATGATCCGCTAAAGCCACACAGGAAATAAAGTGGTATGTACCATATCACCTCTCCAATAAAATAAGAGATCCTGTCACAGAGGAGGCCTCAGGCTACGAGTTTTAGAACAGCAGGTTCTAAGCAGAGCAAGGTATTTCAAGCCCATAAAGACCTTAAAAAGAAGATGGGCACTACCAAGGCTTAATTTATTTTGTTCCTTTCAGGCCTAAATGCAAAATTTCAACGGCAGTTCATTAACTTTCTTGGTAATATCATGACAGTTTTCATTACCTGAAAACACAAGCTATCAACATTACCTTGGTGGCTGAATTTTAAATCTTTCAAAGACTTCTGGATAAAGCAACGGAAAGACTACCATCTCTTTCAGAGCTGCAATATGGTTTGAAAGCCCACCAACACTATCAAATCGTACCTAAGAGGGAAGGAGTTCAGCAGTTAATTATATCCAAATCTTTAAATTCCAAATCAAAATAGCACAACTCACCAACACAAAACATCACTTACTGGTCCTGAAATACATAAATACCTCTGGAGCACTGATAGATTGCACTACTAAAGACAACACAAATGAGAGGTCCATAAAAGTTTAAACTGGTTCTAGATAAGTTCTGCTTTTTTGCTACTTTGCATTCTATGTGAAGAGGCATAATTAAAACCAGAAGTTCTACGGTCAATTCTGCTATAATGTCCATTTTGAAAAATGTGAATTTGTTCCCAACACAATAGATACATTAGAGAACTGTTTTGAGTATAACTCAATTTCCAGTTTACTTCTGGGTGACTTTTGTGAGAGCCAGCAAAAGAATTAGAAAATTGTACCACTCCACAGTAACTCACAAACTGCAACCTTCCTGACACTCAATTCAAGAGCAAACTCCAGGCCTTTTCTAAAATAAAGGGCCACATTTATTGTCTATCTTCTGGAGCAGTAGGAGCTACAGGCAGAGAAGGGCTGGTGTGAACCACTCTCACCCTACACCCTCCTGCAAAATGGCCTTGTTGTAGCCTGCCCAACTCACTCATGCATCAGTCCAAAGTATAAGATGTGAGCACTATTTATTGTAGTTATTATGTATTTCTTAGTCATTTAATACATCTAAAACTGTGCCTTTTTTAAAAAAATAGTTATCTTTTTAAAAAATGTCACTGAAAAAGTTTCTGAGCATTATGGGCCCCAGCCTCATTTTCCCCATGATCTCTGATTTTTATTGCATGATTTTGCATAGCATGCGTTTTGGAGGGGGGTGGGTGTGGGTGGGAGGAGGTAGGAGGGAAATCACACAAGTTTCATTATAGCAGAACTGTATTTTGTACACATTGCATTCAACACTCACTGAAGAATCTATTTGCATTGGATCAACATCAGCCAGGCTTGCACCAATTTTCATTCGATCTTTATGAATTCCTTTTAACTCATCTTTCCGAAAGTTCAATGGAAGGCACCTATTTTAAAAAACAACACCATTATATTATAAAGTCATTGCTCAGACGACAAAAAAATTTTAAACTACACAAGATTATAGCACTTTTGAAGACAGAATCTTAACCATTTAACTCTTTTATTTTACTATTAGGATATTAGGACCAAGAGGAAAAATATTAATTTTTTAAACTTTATGATCACATCATTGATAAATATAATTTCCTTCAGATATAATGATCCCAAGGAAGCTACCCACTAATCTGAGACACTGCTCTAACTGTACTATCTAAACACTAAAGTCATACTAATAGTGTTACTCATTTTATTCAGAGTTTTCATTAATGTAGAATTCCTAAGGATACACCTCTATTGATAAAACTAAAACAATTTTTGGTTATTCAATTGATGGACATTAGCAGAGATATGAAACTTTAAAAAAATCTTTATTTTGGCTTTAAAATATACACGTACACACACATACAACTGAATATGGAGAAAGCTTAAATTCCGACAATTTAGTTAACCATATTAAGTAAAATTATCCCAAACTGGCAATTTAATGCAGTTTAACATTTACCCTGCATATCCTACAGTCAATTTCACTAGCTTGTCACCTGCTTCCTACTTTAATTTGAAAGAAGAACAATCTGGTATTCCCTGGAACAGGGGAGTTAGTTTAAACTTTTTTTTAGAGATCTTCTCAATAAAAAATAGGGTTATCAATGAAACTATAATTAAGCAGATTAGATTTTGGTGCCACAAAACTATAGTAACCTAAAATCTTGATGAGAATAGTAGGGCATGAAAAAGTCAAAAGTAACGGTTTTGGGGCTTCTGAGAATCATATATCCAAAGAACACTGTAATCTCCTAAAATGGAATGAGAAAAATATGAACATTATGCCTGCAAACCCATCAATTTATTTTATTCCAAATCTACATGCGTTTCACGAGGTGATACTCTTTAACTTTGTTTTGTTTTCTTTTATAAAAGGAGGCTTAATTGACAAGGATTTAATACTTTTACCACTTACCTGCTAATAGCTATATTGCGGCTTCTTTTCCTTCGCCTCTCAAAATGTTGTTCATCATCAGAAGAGGAAGAAGATGTAGAATCACTATTATGGATTGCATGCCTTCGCCTTAAATATTACATTAAAAAGACTTAAGTCATGTTGAATAAATGGAAAAAAGTCAATCAACAAACTTCTAAGGGCCTACTATGTGCAGGCATTGTGTTAGATCCTAGAACCACAAAGGTAAGGAAAAATCCAATAAAGCTAGATAAGCCACTTCTTCCAGTCTTCATCCATCCATGCTACAGGAGAAAAACAATGAAAGCTAGACTGAGAAGCTCTGACTTTTAAACTCAGTTCCATCGATTATATGTCCTTGAGTAAGTCATTTAATGTTTGAGCTTCAGCTTTTCACCTAGACAATAAGAATATTCTTAAACTATTTTAGGTTATAGAATTACAAGTTATGAGAATACATGTAAAATACACTGCAATAGATGATACAAAATATAAAAAAATAAACTACTCTGGTAACTATTCTCTTCTGTCTTAGCAGTTATCTGCATATTCCTCAAACTAATCCCCCCATCTGTACTCTTGATTCTATCTCCTCAGGAGCTCCATCAGTTGTTCTCTCCATAGTATCTTTAATCTCTCTCTCTCCACTTGATGGGGTTTAGACTGTGGGAACCCCCTTGAACCCCACCCTGAATCTTCCCACTTGATCTGGCTTTTCATGCCCAAATAGCCTAGCCTAGCCTAGCCTTCCATTGCCTGGCTACCTCTGGATTGCCTTCTGGCTGTTTCCCACCCTTGATCCTGATCAAAATATCTATACCCTGGCTCTCTTATAGTCTGTCATCTCCAAGTAGCCTTCAGCTATTTCCCACCCTGGAGTCTGACCCCATCCCAGTCCCATCAAGCTCCTCCTTAGACTCCTCCTCAAGACCCTCCCTAAACCCCTCCTCCCATCACCCCAGGACCAAATTTGAGTTCCAAATCTTTACCCCCATGCCCCAAGATAGTAAATAATTTAACATAGGCTATTCTCAGGAATCTGGTCTTGTTTCCTAAATCAAATCTGAACCTCTAAGCCTGACATTCAAAGCCATCTACAATCAGGTTCCAAAAACTACACGCACTGAATACTATTCCTGAACACAACTCCAGCCAAGTAACAAATATCTGCCATCCCAGAACAAGTTCAAGTCCTTCAGACTTTTGCTCATACTATAATATCTCACCAATAAATTTCTACCTATTAAAATAATACCCTATCCAAATTCCAGTTCTTTCCAGTCATCAGTAATTTCTCCTTGCCTATATTCATAATATAACTCTTGCGGATCTTATTTATTCATTATATTCCGATCTATATGCTTACTTGGTTGAATTTGTTTTATCAGAAACCTTATCACGGTAAGGTCTTTGAGAGCAGGGACCATTATATTTATGTACCTCTCCCAGTAGTACCTAGCATATTGTTTGTTGAAGGTTTCTAAGAGATTTTTGTTAAATGACTGGACAGTATGCCTACGGACGGAAATTTGATAATGAATCTTATATCCTTTTGCACAATATAGGTGCCTATGGTTTCAACGAACCTATAGTTAAGGGAAATCATGGTTGAACTATTTTACATTTGATTGACAAAGTGACCAATTTCAACCTGGAAGGAGAGCTCTAATAAGACCTATTTATCACTATTCTAGTCAATATTTCATTAATAACTTGGATGAAATTATTGAAGGTATCTTGGAGAAAACACTGTTTGAAAGAATAATACATGAGTTGAAAGAATCAAAATTCAAAACTATCCTGAAAGTCTAAGACAATGGACAAAACTCAATTCTTCACGAATTTATTTGGTTACCAGAGGCACTTCCTGCAACAATGTATAATGCTGTAACCTTTCCATTGACTGTTAGACAAGTCTTTTGACATTTGCTAAGCAAAAATATTTCATTACTTTGAAGTCCACCTAGTGATAAGCCTCTCCAAAATTAGCTAGGTGGTCCTAAGACAAATAGCTTGTCACTGGAACTATACTCAAAGCGCTTCCAGTAACAGGATCTACTGAAGCTTATTTTTCTTTGACATGGGAGTCAGCTCCCATAATGAAGAATCATAGGAGTCCAAAACCACAAAGACAAAATTTAACAAGCACAAAACTCAAGTTCTGCATTTAGGTTCAAAACCTCCCTTACTTACAGCTGTTGCCTCTCTCCTTGGGCACTTGAACCCATTCTGTCCTGCACTCTCCAGTACACTGCATCTTCAGTCACCACCACCATCCCAAAGCATCAGCTCCTCACCATCTAATGGTTTATCCCCAGCTGCATTCAAACATGCCCAAGTCTTCACTGTTCTCAAAGCAACATTCACTAGACCCTCATATGATTATCTGCATCTTTCCTTTTTCAACAATTCTTGGAAAAGGTACTCACTGCCTCAACTTCCTGTCCTCTCTCTCTCTCAACCCTTTACTATATGGATTTTGACCTCATCAACCAGCCATACCTGCTCCTTCTAAAGATACCACTGATCTTTTACTGATCACATTGATGGTCTTTCTTCCGTCCTTATCCTTCTCGGCCTTCCTTCTGGGTCTAACAGTTGACCGCTCTCTCCTAGATACCCTCTTCTCTTTGGGTGTTTACGAAACTGTTCTTCCCCATTTCTCTCGATCTCCCTTTGTTGCTTATCATCCATATCAGAATCACTAATGGGTACTTGCTAAGGTTCTATCCTAGGCCAGCTTCTCTTCTCCAGAGGTTTTTAACCTTTTTGTGCGTCACAGACCCCTCTGGCGATCTCATGAAGCCTACAGACACTTCAGAATAAACTTAAAAAACAAAACATCATAACTGCAGTTAATGTTAAATTTCAGTCAGAGGTTAGTAAGAATAAAGACATAATTTTTCCTGGTCCTAATTCACAAACCAGATGAAATCTATCCATAGACTCACAAGAAATCTGTGGCCAGTTCCCCCAGATAAAGAATCCTTAGTTTTAGGTCTCTCTCTTGATATTCCTGTTAGCTCCCATAGACTTATGCAGTGGACTCCCAGATTTACATATTTAGCTTCCATCTCTCTGCTGAGCTTTTGTCTCATACTACCAATTGCCAATAGTCCAAAACTGAACTCATTACCTTTACACCCTAATATCTCCCCTCTTCCAAACTTTCCTATTTCTATTGAAGCTATTGCCATCAGCAATACTATAGGAACAAGGGTTATTAACCATTTATTGGGTCTTGGACCCCTCTTTGGCAGCTTAGTAAAGACTATGGATGCCTTCTCAGAATAAAGATTTTAGGTGCGCAAAATAGGATAACAAAGGAAACCAATTATACATTTTTAAAAACTTCAAAGAACCTATATTAAGAACTCCTGTTATCAGGAAAATTCTTGGGTAAAGGGTAATAACTTAACTACATGATGCCTAAAATTCTATCACTCTACCCCAAACATGCTTTCAGTTTTTGAGACGTATTGGTACCTGTTAATCCTTTTACAGTAAGGACTTCTTGGTCCTGCAGAACTAAATCGGTATCTTCGCCTTGCAGGAGAGGCTGGGCCGCTATAAAACATGTTAGGCTTTCTCTGGTGCCGAGGTTCTATTTAAAATTTTAAAAAGTTACAATTGTTACAAAATATCTGGACTTGAAAATTCACAAACTACTTAATTAAAAATAAGCAAAACATTACTGAATACTAGCACTTAATATTTTTATTTTACCTGCCCCAGAAGTTTTATCCTACAATGATTTACTATTTTTAAGTATTGATATATAATAAATGGGGGGAAAAATAGTTTTATTTATGCAAATCAATGAAAGCATTTGGGCATGAACACTCAGTCTAAAAATAGCAAAAAAAAATGTTGGATTGTATCATACTATGTCCTATAAAACAATTTGTTTTAGACTAAGATTAGAACTGAGTTTATATTATAGCATCTAACTTACTCTGAAATAGATTCAATTGCTGGCTAAGAAAGAATAAAACCCACCAAAAAAAAGTATTTGCCTAGAATGAGAGTCGATGGGAAAAAAAAAAAAAAAGCAAAGAATGGCACTTGTTAACTACAAGCAAAAATAAAGTTAGTGAAAAATTTCCTTCCATCCAACAAGTATATACAGCCCTTACTTTCCAGGGGAGCCTGGTAATGTACCGCAGTCTTCCTCTGCCTAAGATCATAGCGTTTCTGATTATCTTCTTCTCCATCTTCATCTTCTTCTCCATCTTCATCTTCGTCTTCATCTTCATCTTCCTGGTCTTCACCTTCTTCAGAAGATTCTATAATTAATAATATACAATAATAAACAATAAAAATAACAATAAAAAGTTTGTAGTAATTTAGAATAAAAATATGAAGGAAGCTTTTTGAAGGGGTAGGAGGGAGTTGGTTGGATTACTGCCCACTCAGTGGTTTGCCAACACCAAAAGAAAAAATAAGGACTAGTTTGTATACTTAGTTACAAGTTCAAACAATGCAAGACCATGACAGGGATATGAAGGCACCATAGCTAGCCTATGTTATGGCTGTCATAGAGAAGTAGTGAAGGTATTATGTTCCCACTTGTCTCCTACTTTGGAACTCTTGCTAGCTTTGGTTATCATTAACAATGTTCTGATTTTTTAGGCTTCAAGCAAACAGAGACTAGAAGACTATCATCTACAAAAGATTGTGATTAGGCCTTGCTAATATTTCACTTATTTTCAGTCTCTCCTTGTCTACTACTCTCCATTCTCTACTGCCTAAAAACATGCCCATGTCTCCTCCATCCTAAAAAAACCCCTCACTTGATCGATCCTTCTGCCCCCAATATTGTCCTACATCTGTTTTGCCGTTTTAACAAAACTCTTTGAAAAGGTCATCTACAAGAGGCACCTACACTTTATCTCCTCTCACTTGCTTCTTAATCCTTAAAATCTGGCTTTTGATCTCATCATTCCATTGAAACGTTCTCTCCAAAGTTATAAAGATCATTTAGTCGCCATATCCAATGGCCTTTTCTCAGTCTTCACTCTCTTTGACCTCTCTGCAGCTTCAACAATGCTGAGTACTCTCTCTTCCCTGATATCTCCTCCCTCTAGGTTTTCAGGATACCACTCTCTCCTGGTTCTCCACTTAACAAACCACTCCTTCTTGGTCTCCTTTGCTGGATCCTCGTCTAGGTCACACCCTCCCATCATAGTGTCCCTTACAGGGTTCTCTCCTGGGCCTCCCTTCTATTCTTTTCCCTCTATATTACTTTGCTTGGTGATCTCATCTGCTCCTACGGATCCTGAAAATTCTCCAGTCTACCCATCCTGCCCCAAACTCTACTGATCTCCAACTGCCTTTCAGACACCTAGCACTGGGTGTCCAGTAGACATCTTAAACTCAATCTGTCCAGAACTGAAGGCAACACTATCCTCCCAGGACCCCAGGCTTACAATCTATAACCTCACATCATGGATTCTTCACTTTCCCTCCCCCCAGATATCCAATCTTTTGCCAAGGTCTGCCAATTTCACTTTTGTAACTACCATTTCTCAAATACACCCCTCTTCTCTCCTCTAACACTACCACACTTCTAATGCAGGCCCTCATCACCTCATGCCTGGATTATTACAACAGCTTGCAAGCTGGGTCTGCTTGTCTCAAATCTTTTTCCATTCCATTCAGCCACTAATGTGATTTTCCTAAAAAGTAGGTCCAAACATGCCACCTCCCTACTCAGTAAACTCCAGTAGCTTCCTATTGATTCCAGGAGCAAAGAGAAAGTGCCCCAGCATTTAAAATCCCCTTCCCCCTTCTAAATCCCAAGTTTCTTATACCTTATTCCCCAGCATGTATTCTTTGATCCAGTGGCACTGGCCTCCTTGCTATTCCATGGAACCAGACACTCCATCTCTCTGCTCCAGGCATTTTCTCTGGCTGTCCTCCATGTTTGGAATGTTCTCCCTCTTCTGCTTCAACTACTGACCTCCCTGGCTTCTTGTAGTTCCAACTAATAATGTCATATTCTACAGGTAGCTTTTTCCAAACCCTCTTAATTCTGATGCCTCCTCCCTGTTAATTATTTCCTATCTGACATATACCTTGCCTTCTACATAACTGTGCTTGCATATTGTCTCCTCCACTGGACTGTAAGCTCCTTGAAGGCAGGGACAGTCTTTTTTACCTCTTTTTGTATGGCATGGTACATAGAAGGTGCTTAACAAATGTTACCTGATTAAGTATGACTACAGCAATTGGCCAAATTTAAGATTGTCTTGGTTGGAACTTTACCATTAACTTTGAAAATCAGTCTTGCAGAAGTTATAATAATATACAAGTCAACTCTCCATTAAAAGAAGTAACTAATTTTGTATATAGCTGGAAGAAAGTCTGACCAATTATGGCCCTTTACCAACTAAAGTGATTTGTCTTCCCCCAACCGCCCAACCACCAACAAAGTTCTTTAAAATAAAAACTCCCAGAAAGTATGAATCAGAGATTCAATAGGTTTAGCAAAAAAGAAGTTATCTATACTTAGTGTGAAGCTCTTCATTAGTCTGACGCAATACTACATATTCTGGCCTAGAATAAAGAGCAATGAACTAAAAAAAAAAAATCAAATCAAACAATAGCATGAGGTTTCACCTTACATCCTCAGCAAATTGGCAATGACAAAAGATGGAAATAGTCAATATTGGAGGGGGCTGTGGAAAGATGCATGCGCTGGTACATTACTGGTAGAGATATGAATCAGTATATCATTTTGGAAAGCAATTTGAAATTATACAATAAAGTGACTAAAATGTCCATACCCTTTGACCCAGAGGTTTGACTAACAGGCAGATACCCCAAGGAGGTCATTAAAAAGAAAGTCCCCATATACAATAAAATATAGTAACACTTTTTGTGGTAGCATCAGAAACTAAGAAAATGACCATAGATTGGGGAACAGCTAAACAAACTGCAGCACATAAATTCGGTATTATTGTGCTATAAGAAAGAAATATGATGAATACAGAAAAGCATGGAATGATCTACATGAACTGATGCAGAGTGAGATAAGCAGAGTCAAGAAAACAAATACAGAATAGCAAGAACAGTGTTCATGGAAAAAATAGCCACAAAACAATGAAAAATGAATGTTGCAAAATCACAAAGAACAAGCACGACTTCAGGTAAGAGATATGAGAATACCTCCCCTTATTCCTCTGCAGAGGTGGGAAGCTGAGAATTGTGAAATATTTATTTTCAGATTTCTGATATTGATATTTTGCTGTTTTCCTCCCTCTTTCTCTTCTTTCTTTTTTCAAAAATATTCTGTTTTATGGGACAGCTGTCCTTGAGAAGGGAAGAATACAGATACAGCAGGAAATTTGGGCAAAGTACACACAAAAGATAAAAATTATTTTTTAAAAAAGGACTGAGCATGCGAGCAGAATGAGGTAAATAAAGCAATTTCCCAACTATTCCTAGTCATATTTTCGTAATCTAGCATGGCTATTTTGTACTACTATAAATTCTCAGAATGACTCATTCTCAATGCAACCAAAAAAGTACATTAAAAAGGAAATGTAAATAATATACCATTATAAGAGAACATATGTATTATTAGCATACATAAACCTATGATATAATCACTTTTAAAAATTACTAAAGTAGTACTCACAAAAGTTTACTGAGTCTCTTTGACCTACACATTAGACTTTAAAGTAGTTACAGTAAACCATGTGTCTAAATTTTAAATAGGTTTCAAGTTGAACTAAACATTTTATTTTAAAGTTCACCATTTTTAGAGCCCATGGACACAGACAGTTACTGCAAGATATTCTGCCCACTATCAACTGTTTCAGTAACTACTGTGCATAGTTTCTTTTTTTATCAATCCTGCTCTTACAGCATTAGGATAGTATTTTAGAATGTTATTAACATTTTGCATGTCTTGAACCACTTGCCTACCTAAAAGCAACCTTACTTTAAAATTAATTGCTTACACAAGCATAAATTAGACTACTCAATAATATAAAAAGATTCAGATATTAAGACAATCAAGAATGAATGTTCCATCTTATTCTAGCCACTTATGAAATTTCCATCCAAAATAAAATTTCATTGTCATTTTAAGTAACTTCATCTAAAAAACACATTTCACGAACTAGCTTGTCTGAAAGAAATTAAGTCTCTAAACTTAATTCTCAAAAATCCAAATTATCAATATCATTTTACTAAAACCTAAAAGGCTATACCATATGTTAATTCCTTGCTGAGGATAGAGGAGGGCAAAAATCAGCTTATTTAGCTTAAGAAGAATTTTTTTTTAACCTATTATTTAAGTGATGGAATGAAGTAATCTGTGTCTTGAGTATGTTTGATACCAAAGCCTTTTCTTAAGCAACATAAGTGGCATTCCTATAGAGCTGTTTGGTTTGTTATGATGAAAAATTTTTGTTTCACTTAGTCTCCAAGGGTTACAAGTGATATAATTTCCCCACAAAAAGGTAGCTTCCTATTGAACAAAGATATTTGAATAGGCTATTAAAAGAGCTCAAAACCAAGAGCACTCACCTACACTGCCATCTTGATTATCGGTGGTTTCTTCATCAGTTCTTTGAACATTTTTTTGCTTTCCTCTAGAGTACATGTCAAGATTTTCCTGAAATTATTTAAATGAAAATTATTAACACTTTTTGTGCATTTACATACAAGCAGATCAAAGTAGGATCCTATAAAATTGAACCTCACTTAAAAGAAGGGAGTGTTAGCAAGAAATATTTTAAAACTTCTTACAAATTTTAAACCATACACAAACTTTCTTATGTCTAGGGCTGTCATTTTTGCATTCGATTTTTGTAAAATGAGAGCTTTGTTACTGAAAAACACTTTACCAAAGCCATTTTAGAGCACTGGTGACATCTTGAATTTGTGTCACAAAATACTAATCATTGCTGCTAGCAATGGCTGCTAGTTCCCCAAACTCAACTTTTCCTTAAGTAAAATGATACCTTGAAATTACACAGCACTTTTGGGTTCACAAAGTATTTTCACATGCATTACCTCATTTGCTCCTCATAATAACAGGATAAAATAGGTATAGGAGGCATCATTATAGTTATTTTAAAACTCAGAAAACTGAGGTTGAAAGAAGCTAACTGACCTACAAAGGATCACATAGCTAGTGAATGGATAAGCAAGAAAGTGGACAAACCTGATACTGAAGACTGATTTTAGTCCAACCTGTGCCTCAATTATTTTTTGCAATAAATAAGGAATTCTTGACACCTTTCCCAAAGGAAAATGATGAGTTATTAAGTCAAGAATCTTAAGTAATGGACATTGATCAGGGACTTGAATAATTTATCAAAAGAAAAAAAAGGTTGATGATGCAGAAAATTAAGCTGAATATTTCTAAATCTACATAAAGGGAGAATGTAAACATTAATTACTTCTTCGGCATCATTAAATACTCCCAAGTCTTCCAAGTCAATCATTCGACGTCTGCGCATCTTTTTCATATCATCCATTTTCTGTAATACGGCTTCAGCAGTGCTAATATTAAAACAAAATTATACTTGATATAAAAATAGGCTGGCACAATTACTAAAGCAACTGCAAAGTACATGTGAATGTAATGGAACATTACTATGACATAGGAAATGAAAAAAAGTGACAGTTTCAGAAAAATCTGAAGACTAATACAAAAAAAGCCAACTGTAGAGAACAATTTGTACAACAATATTGTAAAGAAAAACATCTCTACAACACTTAAGAACTTTGATCAACACGATGACCAACCACTATCCCAGAAGACTCTAATACAACATGCTAGTCACCCTCCTGACAGAAAAGTGATAGTCAAGATGAAAAATGATTTTTTTAGATATGGTCAATGTGGGAATTTGTTTTGCTTGATTTCCTATTTGTTACAAAGGTTTTGGTTTTTATTTTTTTCACAGGGCAGGAGAAAGGGGAAGTGGAAAGGAGAAAAAAAAATGTTGTTAATTGAAAAAAATTAAATTTAAAGTATAAAAGTTATTTAAGAACACCATTGGTGAGATATTAAAGTAACTAAAAATGTTAGAACACTAAATATCTTCTCACATTATGCTTTAAAGAGAAAAGGCAAACCTTTCATCCCCCTCCTAGTCAGGTATTTACAAAATGCCCACAAGATTCATAGCAGTAAAGTAAGCATGTATCAGGTGATGCTATCATACAAGTGTCAGATAAAACCAAAGTGTATTTTAACAAAGAATTTATTTGGTCATTTTGTCTACTCATTTACTGCGTGCTCCAACACCTCAAGCTAATATAAATTCATGAGGTGGGATAAGCTAAGAGGTAAAATACTCTTAACTGCTGTTAAGTCTTATGTGGTAATATGAAACCAAGTTTCACAAGATAGCACATAGTAGTAATTCAAACTCTTATAGTTCACTCCTTAGCCTGAAAAGAACAAATTAATTTTTGTTTTAGGTAAATTAATATGCAACTTTCGGCACCATCATATTTACTTACTTTGTTATAAGTTTGTCAAACAGCACAGACTGATTCACAGTGCTGTAACGACTTCGGATCCTACAACTTCGGCGAACTTCTACATCACCATTCTCTTCATGAAGATGTTCTGTAGTTTGAACAGCATTTCTAGTCCTCAATGACCGAGTAACTGGAATCACTTTGTCTATAAAATATATGCATATGATATAGGCACATAAAAGGTGCATACATCTGTGTAAATATTAAATGTAAAAATTCTGCCTTAGCTTTTCTGTTTTGCAGAAACTTAAATTTTTTATGTATACATAGAACAGTGAGAATAATAACTGTCCTGAAATGAATGTGCAACTTTAAAAGTTGAACTTTAGAATATTAAAATTACAATCTCATTAAACCTATACTAGAAAAAAGACAATTCCTAATTAATGACAATTCTTATAATAAATTTTTAGCCAATTAAAAAATAATCACCTAGCCTATTCAGTCTTTCACTCTCAAAACGACACAACATATAGGTTTTAATGGCTGTTAATACGCTTCAAGTAAATTTAGCATATAGTCCTAAGAAAGCACAAAAAGTCTTTAAAAAACCTTTCGATACCATCAATTCATACACACATGTGCTAACAAAAGAATTATAATGTAATGTTAATAGACTGCTTCCAAGTAGAAAAATACTATACATCCAGCATTAAATATGCTAACACTGTCATGTTTATTACTGAATATAGTACACACAGATTCCAAACAAAGTACACAAAATTACGTATATATTTAACACTAAATTCAGGAAACATGCTTTCTTGTTAATACTACCTTCTTTGCAATCTTCATTTTTTTTATTATCAGCCTGTTGTCTGGCCAACTGCCTATGTGAGAAAAATGTATTAGAACACAAAATAACTGTATATAAAATCTTAATACCAATTAAATTTATTTCCATATCCAACTTTCAAAGTTACTAAGGATTAGTATTAAGTATTAGTGCTCCATATGAAAGGCCGAAGGTGGGGGGGGATGAATCACCAAAATCCACTTATGCCTTTTGATCAAATCCTCTATTGGACTTAAATCTTGAGAAAAAACAGTCAGTTAACCAAAAAACATTTATTAAGTATTTACCATGTGCCAGGTGTTATGTAAATTCTAGGGATATAAAAAAAAGACAACTTAGTGCCTACCATTAAAAAGCTCACAACCCAATGGTGGAGACAACATGCAGATAGCTATGTATATGCAAGATACATATACAGTGTAAATGGAAGGTAATCTCAGAAGAAATGCAGCACTAGTAGCATGGGAGAACCAAAAAAAGTACTTGTATGTCTGGGCCTCAAGTCATAAGATCCCAGTTACATTTCAGCTTTAGACACTTAGTATTTTTGGGCAAATCATGAATGCCTCTGCTTCCTCAAATGTAAAATGAGGATAACAATAGTATCTACCTCTCAGAGTTGTTGTAAAGATCAAAGAGATACCTGTAAAATACACAGCAATGCATGGCACATAGTAGGGATGTAATGCATGCATGCTTGCTTGCTTGCTTCCTACCAGGATATAAGTAAGTGGATATATCCAAGGGATATTAAGAAGGTAGAAAAGAGAAGATATGCTAACAGACTGGATCTGTTGGGTGACTGTGAGTAGCTAAGGATAACATAAGGGCTGCAAATTTGGGTGATTAAATAGGATGGTTGGGCCCTTGACGTAGAGATCCAATTAAAGATGTTCCAAAGGGCTGTTGGTGATGAAGGAATAGAGCTCAAATCGGGGGAGGGGGGTAAGGCGTAGGGTGGAGGGGTGTGAGTGCGTGTGTATGTGCGCGCGCGCGCGTGTGTGACCCAATGCTAGTAGGTGTGATCTGGGGTATCAGGCTGTGGGATTTAAGTATATTAAGCAAACTGGAAGTTAGGGTATTTAAGGAACATCACTACGTATGGTCAAGTTTCATAGTAAGAAGGCAGGAGTTAAGGTAGAGAGAAAGACTAAGCCAGGTAGTCAAAGACTTCCTGAATGGCATATCGACAGGTAGAACTCTCTGAACACTCAAAATAACTTTTTTTGTTGTAGCAAAGTAAACCTGAAACAAAGTAAATCAAACTGAAGATGACCCAAGCCCATTTGTGAGTTATTGCATTTTTTGGGCCAAGGACATAAATATAACCAAGAAAGACACCAACCTTAAGGAGCTTACATTCTAATGGGAGAAGATGAAGCATCAATCAGTAAACATTTATTAAGAGCCTATGTGCCAGGCACCATTATATGACATGCTAAAATAGAGATACCCTAAAGCGGGCTAGGGGAAAAAAACATCACATTAACATACTAAGACATAATTATTAGTAATAATATGATACATATAGTGAGAAATTCCTGAATACAAACTAACTTGGAATAAAGGTGATGATGAGGCAAAGAAGCAGAAGTAAAAACTAGAATCAGCTCCAAAAATGGAACTGCTATAGCTACTCCCTCACACTCCCACTTTGGAGAAAAAACAACATCTTTATATGGGAATAATAGGAAAGAATAGGTCACATATCAGTCTTGTCAGTTACACATGCATATCACCACCAAAAGAAAAACATAAAAAATAACAAATACATTTTCATTTGATGAAGTTCACAATGTCATTATGACAGCAGTCCAAATATTGGTGTCTTAGTAATGCAAGCATTTGAGAATGTATCACAGAAGTTCATCATTTTAAATTAGCTCTTATTTAACCATCTTTGGAAGGTACCTTGTAAAATGTCTTCCATTAGTTGTATCACTTGTTATTTCCATATTCTTGTCAAAACTAGAGTCTGAAGAATGCTGTTCAGTTTTCCTCAATGATCTTAATGCATGTGTACTGAAACTTTCAACTTCTTTAACTGAAGAACGAGTCTTTTGAGAAAAATTAAGAAAAGCCTTTAAGTTCTTCTGCAATAAAACTAAACTGGTTAAATTCACTTAAATTGTTTTCACAAAATAAAACAACCCCCCCACTCATATTAATTTTCACTTTCAATGAAACAATACTATTATATTTATGCCTTAAGAAGCAATATGACACAATTACTTTAGCAACTAGATACGACCGTTTCATGACAAAAGTCTCTAGAGGTCCCTCAGAAATATTAAAATAGTTTATAATTAAGTAATGAAATTATTGTATCCACCAAAAATATCACTGAAGCTGAAATGTTTAAAAAAAAAGGCAGCTTTTATCAAGCAACCCTAAAATATTGTGAAGTTCAACTATGACATAAACTAAAAGCAATATTCTTACCATATCCCCCACAATCACATAAAGGAGCTTATGTAACTGCCCACCCGCTGAATTCTATACTGGGATTTTTAACAGTTGATTTCAATTAAACTAATTGTATTCATGTTCCACCTGGACATTTTGTAAAAAACCTTACCAATGAACAATTTCGTTTACCCAAACCTGCTAATGCAAATTATTTTGTGGGGCACCTAGCTTATGCAGCAGGGCCTTACTTGGTTCTCTCTCTTCTCATGAGATTAACTGGCATACTTTACAGGACCTTCCTTTGTGGAAGAAGGATTAGAGAAGTCACACTGTGTTCTTTTATAGTCAGAATGGTATACTGCCTGTAAACACCCAAACAGGATCATAACATTTCAGAGCTGATAGGGACATCCAAGAGGCAGGACACTTAGTCTAAATAACACTGGATTACACCTGGATTTTCTTACAAAATTCTAGTAAATTTTGCATGTTATGACTAAAAAGCAAAGTACAATAATGGAATATTTTCCAAATTTAGGGTTCAGTTTTACCAAATTTAAAGAAATCTTTATTCAGTTCTGAATATTAACTTTGTAATAGGTTAAACACTGAAATATCTTCCAGCAATGCACTTTTAAAAAATTTATATCCCAAATCTAACCTTTTTTCATAGTGTAACAACCAGTCTTCTTATATGTGGCCTGATGTAGCACTCCTTGACCCTAAGATGTGGTCTGATATTTTTAAAAGTTTTTTTTTTTACCTCATAAGCTAACACACAAAAATTGGTAAGCCAGTAGGGCTTGAAATCACCTGAAATTTCTGGTTATGTGGCCAAATTCTGGATGACATCTGGCTCTGAATGGGTCTATTAAAAATATGTTTTCTCAAAACCGCTGAAAAGCACAACAGAAAATGAGATAGGTCCTGAAAGAATACACCCCATAGCTCAGTAACGTTAGTCTGTTAAAGGCCAGCTCCCTCACTGGCTTATCAAAGCTCGTCATTATTTTTGCAAGATAAGCTGATCAAATTGTTCTCGTGGCTTGGGAGTGGAAGGCCAGGATTGCTTTGGTATGAATGCTAAAGAAAAACGTATTTTTAGATGGCCAAGAGAATTAATTTCTTTTTCATGTAACCTTATACACATGGATTTTTAATCATGTAGGAAATACATGGAAACCACTAGTTTAATCTCCCAAACTGGTACAAAGGTAGGGTCATTTTTCCCACATAAAAAAACCCCAAAACCAAACTAAAAACCAAAGCTCTCCCTCAAAAATACCTTTTTCTGATTTAACCAGTGGTATAAACAGACCTCTTTGAAAGGACGACATCCTCCTATGATAAAACTTAAGTGTCCCGAAGCATTATCCTTCCAGATCTTAAATATAAGGAATTTCAGAGCATAAAGGCTCTCTGGAGGTTAGGTTAGAGTCAATCACCTGAAGCTTTCCCCTTTTGGGAGGAAACTGGTTTTTTACATAGTCTTCAGCTGAATCACAAATATTGTGACTTCCTCTACAAGAAGAGTAATTAGAATAGCTAACATTTTTAACACTTTAAGGCCTGTCTACAAAAAAGGAGCACTCATCATCTCACCTCATTTGACCCTCACAATAATCCTTTAAAATACGTATTAAAGACATTTATTATCTCTATTTTACTTGTTGGGCAAATGAGGCTCAGAGGTAAAGAGACTTACCCAGAGTTACATAGCTATCAAGGTCAGTTTTCTCCTTACTACAACTCCAATGCTCTTTTTCTAGCACACTGTCTCTTCTCAATTTATGTCTTCATAATATAGTGCAGTGGATAAAGGGCTGGGCCTAGAATTAGGAAAAACTGAGTTCCTACACATAGCTGTGTGACCCTGGGCACATATATCACAACCTCTGTCTGCCTCAGTTTCCTCAACTGTGAAATGGGGATAATAATTTCAGGATCATTATGAGAATTAAACAAAAGTTTGTAGAGTGCTTAGCACAGGATCTAGCATATAGTAAGCGCTGGAAAGTGATCACCCCCTACTCATTTCCCCTTCAGCTTAGAACTTTACCTCTCTCAGCTTCAGTTTCTTCATCTCTAAAATGGGGATGATAACACCTACCTTTTACAAGACTGTTGTGAGGATCAAATGAGATGTATAAAGCGCTTTGCAAACCGTATACATCAGGCCATTATTATTAATTTTTATTGGATTATTTTATTTTTGGATTTATGAGGTGAAAAATATCTTCTACCAAGGCAGAGAGACAGGACTTGTTTCTGGGTGGCCTAATGTTGACTGTTTTGTCATTGTCATACTATCTCCCCTAAGACTGTATATTTAAGAGCTAGATGGGAAATTAAAAGCCACCTAGTTCAGTCCTCTCATTTTAAAGATGAAAAACTGAGGCCTAGGGTTAACTGCCCAGGGTCACAAAGAGAGTAGTAGCAAGGAAGATTTACATTTCAGGTCCATCATTCATTCCACTGTACCCATGCTTTTAGGAGGTAAGGAACAATATCTTTAGAATTATGAAGGTGCCAGTGCTGAATCTGGAGAGATGAGACCATTATTTTATTATTTATTACAATTCTTTCTTAGATGAGGATAAAAATACAAATAATGAGAAACTCTGAAATAAAAAAAAGATGTGATAATATGTACTTTGCAAATTTTATGTAATGAAAATACCACCTTATCTGTGACATAAAACTATTTAGTTTAATAAACAGATAACAGTAAAATGGCTCAGTGAAGAAATGAAATTGAAAAACTTCTTTCCCCAGTTTGTGAAGTTAGTATGAATATTTAAATCTTGTTCTCTTAATTTACCAAACTTGGTCCTTTAACAACTTTGATAAAAACAAAAATTTTTTTGTGAAGTCAGCTAGAATCTTAGATTCAATAACTGAATCCTAAATTCAAAAATTTCACTGGAAGCCTAATAATGACTCTATAATAATCAGTTAAGGCTCAATGTCACTTCCAAGAAGAGTTGGTATTTTGTTATGCACACATAGTTATCTGTTATATTCAATTCAGTATAGGGCACCAGTAGTTGCACTCAAAATTAATGTGGTGTTTCTAACTATCCATAAATTAATAACAAGCTCTAGTGACTCATTTGAAAAGGCTTATTTATTTTTATACCAATTCAAAACTTGAGATCATGGGTTCTTAACCTTTTTTGGGTCATGGATTTCTGGCAGTTTGGTGAAGTCTCAGGAATCCTTCTCTGAAGGTTTTCAAAAGCATAAAACACATAGGATTACAAAAGAAACCAATTATAATGAAGTGCAGTTATTAAAGTATTAAAAAACCAAGTTTACCAACCCTGGGTTAAGAACCACCACTTTTATCTAAGCAGCATTAGCATTCTGGCTAATGTTGGTATTGCAATGGTAGGCTCCTTGCCAAAAACTAAGAAAAAAAAAAGTTTAAATTGTTGGAGTAATTCTACTTTAGAGAACTCAATACAGAGCTATTTGTAAATTCAGATCAGTCAAGCAAATTTTGTTAAACACTCATTATGTCACAAGCACAGTCCTAGGTGCAGGTATACAGAAACAAAAGTTGTCTCTTCCCCCGACCTTTGTGGAGTGATAACAATATGCATTTAAATATGCTAAATATATAAATTATATAAAATAAGTACAAGGTAATTTGGGGGAGGAGGAAATTGGGGCTTCAAGCAAGCCTTCATGTAGGAGGTAGTCTTTGAGTTGAGCTTTAAAGGAAACAGAATTTGATTAAGAAGTAAAGATGAGGTGATCAGCCTGTGCAGAAGCAGCAGGACAGGAAATGGCATGTTCTGTATGAGGAACAACAGAAAGAAGGCCCATTTGCCTGAAGCCACAACAGTGCCTTGATAAAAGTAATGTATAGGTTAGAAAGTTAAGTTGAAGCAGGTGGTGAAGGGGTTTAAATGCCAGTTTTTATTTGATCCTACCGATAAATGGGAGCCACAGGAGTTTATTAAGCAGGACAGTGACAGAACTATGCTTTAGGAATACACTTTGGTATTTGAGCTGTGTGGATCAGTTAGAGTAAGGAAGGCTATAAGTGAAAGAATGTAATGGAAGGGATCCATTACAGCACAATAGATTTAGAGCAGGAAGTGGCCTTAGAGGTCACCTACCTAGTTTAATTTCTTTCAGAAGAGTAAAGGCCAGGGAAGTTAACGTGTGGGGACAGATATCATGTACATATCTAAGATTACAGGAAAAAAACCAGAAGACAAAATAGTTTAAGGAGGGAAAACACTAGCAGTTGGGGGGAGATGTCAGGAAATGCTCCAAGTATAAAGGCAAGTACTTGTGATGAGCCTTGAAGGAAATGAGAAATCCCACAACTTGAGGAAGAAGACTAGTATCGGAGGTATGGGGCCAGTGCAAGAGCACAGAACAGTGCAAGAGAAACAACCTCGAGGAACAAGAAAGTCAGTTTGTTTAGACAGCTCAGAGAAGAAAAGTAGAATTATATATAATAGGGTGGGTAAAGATAGTTGGAGGAGAGCTTCAAAGCAAGAGCTTTAAAAGCAAGGAGTTTATACTCGAACCCAGAAACAACAGTAGTTTTTATTGAGTAGGGAGAGTATGATCAGATCTGGAATGAAGGAAAATCACTTTGGCAGCTAAGTGGAGAATGGACTGGAAGCAGCAGATCAGTTAGGAGGTCAATGTTATAGTACAGGTGAGAAGTAATGAGGACCTGATGTAAGAAAGTGGCTGTATGTGTAGTAAGACGGCAAATGCAAGAGATGTTACAGAGACAGAAAAAGCATGACGTGGCAAATGACTGGTTATATGGAGTGAGGAATTAAAAAATGACACTGAGATTGTGAACCTAGGTGACTGGAAGGATAGTAATGCCTTTGAGAGAAATATCTAAGTTTGGAAGAAAGATGTATTTTGAGAGACAAGTTCTACTTAGAGTGGGTTGAGTCCGAGATGTCTAAAAGACTTCTTAGTTTGAAAAGCACAAAAAGCAGCTAGCTGGTGATACTGGAATGGACCTCAAGAGAGAAAACAAGGCTGGATAGAAAGGTCAGAGAGTCATTTACAAAAAGGTAAGTTAACTTGTAAAACTGATGGGATCAACCAAGTCAAAGAGTGTACAGAAAGGAGAGAGCCCAGAATAGAATACTGGGATAAAAATTCCCTCAAGGGATTAGGTGACATTTTATATTTTATTATCTGAGTTCGTAAAATCTCTTTTCCAGAATATTTTCCCCCTTGCTTCTTCTGTTAGTACAAGTATATACTGTCAATTTTCAATACCCATGTTAATGGATAGGCTCATCAGCACAGATAATTAACGACCTTTTAGTAATCCACTGGGTTGATTAATGAAGTTGGCTCCTAATGAACCGGGGGCAGGCTGCCAGGTAAAAACAAACAGCTGATAAGATTCTAGGACCTTAGTACAGCAAGACAGTCCCTTTTATTCCTACCTAATTGATTCCCTATTTCACTTCCCACAGAAGCTGTTTCAAACTTCCCTATCCCTCAAGCCTCCCAAATGTCTCTAGCCCTCCTCTCTTTTGGCTGAGGACTCTGCCCTTTCCTGAGAAAAACGAGGTCATTCACCTTGAATTTCCTCCTTTCCCATTCTCTTCACCGCAAAACTCCTTGACATCTCTTATTCTCAAAAGGTGGGGGACAAAGAGGCTACCCTTCCCCTTGACAAGCAAACCCTCTACAAGCGCACTTACTTGATCCCCTCTGGTCTTCTCTGGCAGACTGCATCCTCAATCCTCCCCCTCTCTTTGAACCAACTTTTTTCAACTAGTTTCTTCCTCATTGCCTTTAAATATACTGAAGTCTCCTTCATCCTGGGGAGAAAAGCTTTCACTAGATGAGTGGTGGGGAACCTGCAGCTTTAAGGCATATGTGGCCCTCTAGGTCCTCCAGTGTGCCCTCCTGACTGAATCCAAACTTCACAGAACAAATCCCCTCAATGAAAGGATTTGTTCTGCAAAACTTGGACTCAGGCAAAAGGCCACACTTGAGGACCTAGAAGGACACATGCGGCCTCGAGGCCAAAGGTTCCCCATCCCTGCACTACATACTACCAATATCCTTGAACTAACAATCCTATGTCTCTCTCCACTTTCTTAGCCAAACTCCTCGAAAAGTTTGTCTACGTTCTACCTTCCCTTCCCCTTCTCTGCCTCTCCACCTTTTGCAGTCTAGTTTCTGACTTCACTCACCTGAAACTGTTCTCTCCAAAGTTACCAATTATCTCAGTTAACAAATCTAATGGCCTTTTTTCAATTCTTATCCTTCTATGTCTCTGCATACTTTGGCACGGGGCCAGTGCAAGATCACCTTTGCCTTAACGTCCCCTCAGTCCAAAACCAAACTTATTTTTTTGCTTAAAACCTCTGCTCTTCCCTATTTTTGTCAAAGGCATCACCACATTTTGTCACCTTGGTACATGACCTTGTTATTATCCTTGACTCTTCTCTCTTACATCCCACATATCCAATTGATTGCCTTATCCTGGGTGTTCCCACTTTCACATCTGACCTTTTCTCTCCACTATTTTTCAGGTCCTCGTTACTTCTCAACTAGATTACAGCAGCCTCCAAGCTTCAAGTCTTGCCAACGCCAGCCCGACATGCTGCTACTAAAATAATTTTCTTTAAATGAAAATCTACTTGACCCCTACTTAGATTAATTCCACTGGACTCCCTCTAGCAAAAACTGAAATTTTCCTATTTAGCTTTTAAAGCCCTAAACTACCTGGCCCCAATCTGTATCTTTCTAGTCTCGCTGATCTTTTACTCACCCTCTCTCACACTATAATTCAGCCAAATTAGTCTTCTCTCTCTTCTTTATACAGAACACTCCACATTTCCCCTCTCTTTGACTTTTGATGGCTGTACCACATGCCTAGAAAGCACTTCTTTATCTCTACCTCATGGAGTTCCTCTGTTCCATTAAGACTCTGCTCAAGCACCATCTTCTATATGAAGCCTTTCCAGATTCCCCCAACTGCTATTACCTCCCCTCACCAATTTATACCATACATATTTTTATATATACTTTTGGTCCACCCCATTGGAATATAAATTCCTCACAAGAAGGGATTGTTTCATATTCCTATTTCTATCTCCAGTGTCTAGCACAGTGCCTGGCACTTAAATAATTTTTGATCCATGCTCTACCCTGGCAAGAGAGGCTCCCAGCTACTGGGGAATTAGACTATATTATCCACACTTAAAGACCATATGACACTTCTGATTTCACTAAGATCAAGACCATCCTACAGGAGCTTTCTCAACTCTTCTCAAAGCATAACATGATCACCAATCATCTCTCCAACCTGAGAGAAAGAGAATGTGTATACTTTCCTAAGACTAATCTTTCTCCTGTACCTTAATCTACCAAATACATGGCAATCAGCTCTCTTCCACATTTGAGTCTGTCTCTCCTTGGTCTTTCTGCTTGCTATTAGCCTAAAACAGAACCTCAGATCTCTCTGAACCTAAAAGACCATTCCTTGAATCTTTGTGTTTTGGTTCTTTACCTTCGCTGTTAAACTTCCTGAAAAGGTAGTCTGTACTGAATGTCTAAACTTCCTCAACACCGAATTCTCTTGATCCATTCCTATACTTAGAATATACTATACTACCCAATCCAAAGGCCCTTTTATTTTTGACACCCTCTCCTCCCTGGGCTTCACAGACACCACTCTACTGGTTCTTCTTTCTTTCTTCTTTCCTGGAGGCCAGGAAGATTAAGTGATTTGCCCATCCTCAAAGGAGGGGTAAAGTTGCTGAGACCCAGCTGCCACCAAATCCAGAACAGTTTCCCATGACGGGCGTTGGTACTTTCCTCCAAAGTTTGCAAAGGGCCTCACACACGTTCTCTATGGATCTTTACTGCAGTCCTTGGGGGTTGGGCTACGGGGATCATCTTCCCCATTTGACAGGTGGGCAGACTGAGACTCAGCTTAATGGACATGCGTTTTGCACAGGGTCCCACCGTTATTAAGGGTCAAGGGTGGATGGCAGGCCAGATGTTCCCGACCTCTCGGTCTAAGGCCTTTTCCGCCTTTGGAGCTCCCGAGGCCGGCGGGGGGAGGGAGGCTCTGGAAAGGACTTGTCAGTGTGGGGGAGGGCTCTGACACATGGTCCGCATCCTGCCGGCGCCCTCTCCCGATGCCCAGGGAGGGCTCCCCCAATGGGGCCCGAGCGAGGGGCGCTGCCGCAGCCCGCTGCGCGAGGCTCAAGGGTCGGCGAAATGGAGGGGAGGGTGGCGGGGCGGCGGGGCTGAGGGCCAGACCGCAGGCCTCGGCCGGGCTCCTGACACGTCCCGGCCCCGCCCCTCGGCCTGGCCCTGCCCCGGCTCCCGCCCCTCGGGGGCTCCAATCGAGAGCCCGCCTCGCACTCACCTCTCCTCCTCCTCCCCCCGCGGCTTCGAGGCGCCCCCACCTCCTCCTCCAGCGCGGAGACCCCCTCTCTTGGGGGGCCGCGCCCGGACCCCACCCCCTTCCCCGCCCAGGCCCCCCCGCCCCGCTTCCCCTCAGCCCCAACCGCCACCGCGCCCCGCGACAGACGGCGGCATGGCCCCGTCCCCGCCGCCCAGAGCGGCGCGTGTGCCCGGCCGCCGGCCTGCATCTCTCCCTCCCTCCCTCCCCGGCCGGAGACGCCAGCGCCGCACTCACCACGCAGGCAGGAGAGGAGGTGGCGGCGGAGGAGGAGGAGGAGGAGGCGGCCGCCGCCTTGCCCATGGCGCTGCTGTACCGCAGCTGCCTCCTCCGGCTGCCAAGCGGCTCCAAGGTGAGGAACTCAGAACTCGAGTCCAGAGGGTCCGAGAAGTTGCCGCCCCCCGCGGCCGAGCTCCGCGTAGCTGCCGAGGCGGGGGAGCGGCCGTGCAGCTCGGAGCTGCTACGCAGGATCACCATCTTCTTCCCCTCCCAGCGGGCGAGGGTCGAGAGCTGGCTGGGAGGAGGTGGCAGCAGCGCCGGGCTCTTCCGCGCTACGAATTCTGGCGCCACAAGCTCCCCGCCGGCGGCCGCGGGGCCCGCCCCGGATCCCTGCGCGACAGACCCCGCCCCTCACTTCGGCGCTGCTGGCTGAGGCCGGCTCTGGTCTCGCCCTCAGAGAAGAGGGGTGGAGGAAGAGAACCTCCGCGATTTGGAGGGACTGGCCAGGCACCGAAGGAACTTCTTTCCGTTCTCTGTAGTCCCGGCGCCTCGGAGGCGGCGGAGGGAGCGGGAATAGGTGAAGCGGCTTGTTTGGAATTTTGGCGCGTGGAAGTCGGGGGAAGGGAGACTGGCTCCCCTTGTGATTGGCAGTCGGGCCCTAGTTCATCACGCTTCCCGTTTCCCGCCAAAAATTCAAATACAAAATGCAAATTATTATCACAGTTTAATTAAAGAGTTTGGTGAGCTTTGTCTAGATGCTGTGGCAAGAGATCAGCCAAATAACCCCCCCCCCCCAAAAAAAAGACCTTAAAGGTGGGGCGGGATGATGAAAATAAAAATTACAGATTGTGAAATACAATTAAGTGAAGAGATAAGGAGGGTTTTGAGATGCTTAGTGTGAGAGAACTCAATTACGATCTTACTTTAAATGTTCCCTGCCTTCCTATCTGCATTTGACCTTTTTAGATTTTTATTGCACACTTTCCATTTTAATACTGGACGTTTTTATCCAAAAAAAAACCTAAAGGAGAAAGAAATAGCATTTAAAGCTTCTGCTAAGTTGCATGGCTAGTTGTTTTTTTTAAATACAATTCACTTTATATAGAAAAGAAATAGGTAACTGTTAAGCTTACCATCTCATGCAAGTAGTAGTTCTGCAGCTTAAAAGTAGCAAAAGATTATTGCACCATATAGTGTTTTAAAGTGATTTTTCCGACATCTATAGCTTGTTGAATTTCTTCATTGGCTGTGTATTTGGAAACAAAATCTTAAAAATTAGAACAAATGATTATATGCAGAGAGATTTAAGGTTTGCACAGCACTTCACAATTATGTCATTTTTATTCTCAACAACCCTGAGAGGTAGGTGCCATTATTATCCTCATTTTACAGAAGAGGAAACTGAGGCAAGTTTTACTAATGTAAAATTCAATTTCATATATGTACCAAAAAAAATCTTAAAATGTCTTAATGATTTATGAAAGACCTATAGTAGATGACAGAGAGTTTCTAATTGGTCTCCCTTTCTTATCTTATCTCCTTACTCCAGTCCATCTCCAAACCACTCTCAAAGTTATTACAAGTCACCCCTGCCACTTAATAAACTCCACTGACTCCCAATATGGACTCTGTGTAATTTAAAGTGCTTTCCAACCTGGCCCCATCCTACCTTTTCAGCCTTCTTATTCATTGTTAAGGCCCAGCCCCATCACCCACGGACTCCTTCTTCCTGTGACTTTGCCTTTTCACTGGCTGTCCCATTCGTGGAACACTCTCAGCTTTATCTCCTGGAATTCCAGATTCCTTCAAGACTCAGCTTAAACATCACCTTCCACATGTGGCTCTCCTTCTCACCGCCCCCCCAAGATTACCTTGAATCTGTTTTGTAGGTATCTTGTATGTCTATATGTGGGTGTGCTATCTCCCCTTTTAGAACATAAGTCCCCTGAGTCCAGGGACCAGTTCACTTTGCTTTGGTATCCTCAGAGCCTGTATCAGTAAGGCAAGATTCATGACCTCAAAGACAACCACGAATATGCCTGTATAGTTTGGAATCAAAATATAAGAGATTCTCTAGGTAGAAGGAGGGGAAGTATAACTTTTATTTAGACACCAGAGAATCAAATCCCAGAACCGATAACCCCAATTTAATATAGCAATAATTATATTCCAAAACTAGTAAATCCACCTCAATGTAACAAGGAGATTATAACAGTATACAGCAAGGAACCACGTCATCCTGTAACCTTCCCCCCTTGCCGGGGCCTCCCTGTACACACTCAGAATCCCAACTGTCTGCTTGCCGGCATTGTCTCCCCACTCAGGTCTCTGGTCTCCACAGCTCCCTGGTTTCCACTTCTGCTCCTTACTTTTTTTTTTTCCCCAGAGGTTGACAAGCTTATTTTAATTCAGCATACAAATACCATTCACTTAGTTCAGGGGAAAAAGCCAGCACCCTGAACTTCGGAGCAAAATACAAATAAATTACAAACATCGACAGACAGACTAAATACAATTCATAGTTACCAACATCTAGGTTCAGCCCTGGAGCTCATAATAAGGGCTGGCCCAGAGTCACACGCGCCACCATGGCTGTAGGTAAGAGCTCCCTGCTCCTTACTTTCTGCAGCAGTTCTGGCATCTCAGAGTTCTTACTTTTCCTCCTTGGGCTGAATTCTAACCTTACAATGGCTACCTTAGGGTCCGAGGGCTTCATGCCCAATCAGGGTAAGGGTGTAGGCCTGGGGCTTAGTGCCCAGTAAGTAAAGGGTGTAGGCCTAGCCTACAAATGAACCTCTAATCAAGCTTCCCCTAACTGGCCCCACCTGAGGCCTGTTGAATGGATGGGGAAAGGTCTTTAGTCACGATTGGCATCACAGAGCCCCATTAGCACGCCCCCAGCTTTCTACTTTCCATCTCTCCTGCTTGCTGCTGAACACTACTGATCCCGGACCCTGCCAGGTGCTTGTAACGCGGTCTTGGTGATGCAGTGTCAAGAGCACTGGATGTGGAGTCTGGAGAGCCCTCCACCAACATCCTCTGGTGTTTAATAATTGAATGACTACCGGAGAGTCACTTCTCTGATCCTCAACTTCTTTATCTGTAAAATGGGTAGAATACTACTAGCACTTAGTGCATAGGGTTTTTGTGCAATTAAAATGAGATGATCTATGTACTGTACTATGTTAATGTCATTTATTCAATTCAATAAACATTTATTAAGGGCCTACTAAGTGCCTGGCACTGTGCTAAGTGCTGGGGATACAAATAAGAAAAGAAAAAGACAGTCCCTGCCCTGGAGGGGCTTACAATCTAATGGGGGAAGACTACACACAGAAGGCAGCTGAAAAGCAGGGGAGAGGGAGGGAAGGACCCACTAGAAGGTATGATATTCCCTGGAGTCAAAACCAAACAGAGCCACAGATGGCAAATTCATATCTGAGCCCTCTATACAGGAAGGCTTTGGGAGGAGTTCCGTGCCTCACCCTTCCATCCTCCCACCCAGGTGGCTGGGGAGATGTGGGAGTTGAGAAGGTGCCCGAGTATCAAAACTTGAATCAATCAGCATGGTGATGAGGTTTCAGGGGATCAGCTTATCCTGGAGGAGACACAATGTTCCATGGAGTCAAAACCAAGCAGCGCCACTGATGGAAAGTGGAGCTGCCTGGAAAATTCTTATTATATGCATATATGTGAGGAAAGATGGGAGCTAAACATAGGCTTTCATTGGTATGGAAACTCCTTCCATCCATACAGAATAGCCACTCATCTATAACATACAGTGATAATCACTTTCCTGGAGCTGAGAGGGTCAATAACTTTCCAGTAGTAGTCTAGCTACTATGTGGAAGAGGCAGGATTTGACCTCAAGGCCCCTGGTATTCAGGGCAACAGGCCACTTGTAATGTACCCTCTGTCACAAAGGAAGACGAGCTGAATTTGGCAATGCATTTTCAAAGCCCCTGAAAACATGAATTTTATGAACATCTTAAGAATTGAAATCAGACGATTCAAAGTCCTCTTCTAATTGCTCAAACAGGTGTTCCTGCCAGTAGAATGCTAACTGGCAGATCTTTCTAAGCCAGAAAAGCTTTTTTGATGTTTTTAAACGGGGGGGATGGGGGTGGCGGGGGGGGGGGGGGATCGAAGGAGTCAGCCTATATGGAGCGCAATGGCTAAGGCTCACCCTGGGAAAACTACCTTCACGATCATGGAATCACCCCTGCCAGGTAAGCATAAGCCAGAAATGCTTTTGAGTCCGGCTGAGTAGCAGACCTTCCCTCTCCTGTCAGAGAAACAGCCTGGCTGGCCTTGAGGAGGCTCATCCATGGAAGGTTAGCCAATAAGCCATTCACAAAAGCTTCTAAGCAGAATGTTTCTTATAATCCCTTTTTAAACTAGTACCTGCAGACTGGGAAATCAGGAGTCACTGAAGTGAAAAAAGGCAGTTAGTTTTGCCTCACAACAACATCATGTGAACAATGAGCTGTTTGCTCCTCAGTCCTTGCTTTCCGTATTTTAACATCACTGATAATTATTTAAAAAAACCATATGGGTGTATGTGAAATGATTCATAGAGACACAATCTTTTTCTCCTAGTCAGCACTGTGGCACAGTGGAGAAAAAAGGCTGGATTTGGACTAACGATTTGAGTTCAAATCCAGACTTACCAATCACAAGCAGTGCTACCTCTCTTCTCCCTGGCTTCATTTTCCTCATCTAGAAAGTGAGGGGGTTGGCATGATCATCCTCTGAGGTCCTTTCCATCTCTAAATTGTTTTTCTACCCATAGGTGCTGATGGACTATAAATTGCCATGTCAGCCTGCCTCATGCCTTAAATGATTTGTCCGGGATTTCACAGCTAGAGAAGAAAAGATTGAAAGAGGAGAGAGGGAAGGGTTCTGCAGTCTCCAAGACCACCTGCTTTACCTTGGCCCTTATTAAACCCAATTTATGCGCAAGTCAAAACATCACCCTGTGGTGTTTCTTTGAGGAGGAAGGATGAACAAGCACAAGAATTAGCAGAAGCAGAGCTGAATCAATCTCTGAACAAACCACCAGATGGTGGTCAGACCTCAAGTTGCTCCAGCTCCTTCCCTTTGTAGGCAAGAGCAGGAACTGGACCTGGAGCACCTTTCTAGGTCTTTTGTTGCTATTGAGTCATGTTCAACTCTTCCTGACCCCATCTGGGGTTTTCTTGGCAGAGATACTAGAGTGGTTTGCCATTTCCTTCTCCAGCTTATTTTACATATGAGGAAACTGAGGCAAACAGGGTTAAGTGACTTGCCCAGGGTCACACAGCTAGTAAGTATCTGAGGCCAGATTTGAATTCAGGAAGATCAGTCTTCCTGAATCCAGGCCCGGCAGCAATCCACTCGCCACCAAGCTGCCACAAAGCTTTCTTTACAAATAGAAAAAAACACTCTTAGCTCAGAGGTATAAAAACATAGATGGCAGATTTGGTCCATAGATTGCTATCCCCTGTTTTGGAGGGTACTGCAGCAGGAAATATGAAATTAGAAGCATGCTGGGGCTAACTAGATATAGCAGGACATTGGACAGTCACTGGTCAGGGAAGGGAAGAAGCTTTTATTAAGCACCCATCATGTGCCAATCTTTGTATACTAAGAGCTTTATAAAAATTATCTCAAGGGCCCCAGGGAGAGAGTTTCAGATCTGAGGATTAAGTCCATTAGGGCATGTTTTCCAATTTGGAGAATATGGTAGCAGGTTAGATGTCAAGGTCTAATCTCTAGAGGATTCAGTGGCAAGTAGGGCAGATGACAAGAAAATGTCCAGAATGAAATGACATTCTAATCTTCCTAAATTTTTTAAATTAATTTATTTTTAATTTTCAACATTTACTTCCATAAGTTTTAAATTTTCTCCAACTCCCTCCCCTTTCCCCTCACCAAGACAGCATGCAATCTGATATAGGCTCTACATATAGCTTCTTATTAGACATTTTCACATTAGTCATGTTGTATAGAAGAATTAGAATGAATGGGAGGAACTGTGAGAAAGAAAAACAAAACAAAATAAAAGAGAGAGCAAACAGTATGCTTCAATCTGCACTCAGACTCCATATTTCTTTCTCTGGATATGGATGGAATTTTCCATCATGCTAATCCTCCTAATTTCAAGTGACCAGAAAGCTCTCTCGCTCTCCCTCTCTGCCTTTGCTTGTGTGTATATACACATATACATATATGATCATTTTAGTGGATGAAATTTTAAAAAGGTATAGTAAAAATCTCTCTTTCATTGAGACCACCCCAGGCCAACATAATAAGCACATTCTTAGTTCTTTTCTTAATCAGTCACACAACACACACAGCTAATGGACCCAAAAACAATTTCTTTGGGACATCATCACAGTATGATTTACTTGACATCCAACCCCACCACTTTGGGGAAATGTGAGCAGCTGTCACTCATACCTGGATTAGGGGAGCATGTTTTTCTCCTCTTCCCTGCCCAGGTGCAGGTTGTGTGCCCTTTCCTACGGTCTTCACCTCCTGTTGAGTCTTTCTGGCATAAACAAACACGATTTTCATTTGCCCTGTCAAATCTTGTCATACATCAGACATCTAGCCCTAGGGCCATGTAAATTGCCTTGAAGCTTGGAGAAACATTTGTTAAAGAGGCACATAACAATGCTAAAGAGGGAGGACAGATCTGGCAACATTTGTCCCACATTCCTGCTGTTTCGTCCCCCCCTATACCAGTAAGCCCTCCAGATGCTGTTTTCAGATAAAATGTGCTCATTGCATCATGCAACCCTACAATCAAACTTTTAGGTGACATAAAGGATAAAGAAACTTAAGCTCTTGTGCTGAAATTACCTACCTGAACCACTTGGTTCATAAGTGGCAGAACAAGACTTCTATCCAAGGTCTTTGGCCTTCCAATCTAGTCTTTATCTACTCTATTGCAGAGACTGCCACTTTAAAGGATGGGAGTAAGGATGTCAGCTCTAGAATCATAGGGGACCTCCGATATGCGTTGGGAGGCAGGGTACTACAGCAGAAATAGCATTGGTTCTGGACACAGAGGATGTAGATCCAAATCCTTTTAAGTCTAAACTAAAATCTCATCTTTTACTGGAAGCCTTTCCTAACCCCTCTAACTTCTACTACCTTTCCGGTTAATTATTTTTGATATATTTGTATATGTTTGTTTGTGAATTGCCTCACCCATTATTGGTAAGCTCCTGTGGCCAGAGTGGCCTTTGTTTTCCTTGAGTGACTCAGCTTACCTCATTGAGCCTGCTGGTTGCTGCTGCTTCTCTTCCGGGAAGCAGAGAACTTCCTGTGTGATGAGTCATGGGGCCGGCTGAGGGGAGGTGTTAACTCCAGAGCCACGCCCTATTGGGTGTTAACCTGGTCTATGCTAGGGGGAGGGACCAACTCAAGAACCAATCGGCCCTGGTCATTCAGGTGGCGCTTGAGGATATCGAAAACTCTATAAGAGGGGAGAGAACAGCTTGAAGATCCCTTTTCCTTTTCCGGTTGGAACCAGAATAGCCTACAGCCGAAGCTGAGCTGCCGATAGCAGAGCTGACCCACGTGGAGCCAGGAGTGCTGAGTAAGGACTGGAGGCCAGTGGGTAATCTTCTTACCGTAGAGGGGAAGCATGTACACGATTTTGCCTTATACCATCTCACTTCTCTGTGGCCTTTTGGTTACCCTTGTGAGGCGGACTTATTGGGCCTGGAAGCTTTTGATGAAAATATCAAAATGGGGACGCTGGTTTGTGGGCTTGTTACTGTGGAGTGTAAATACATGCTTTAGTTCTCCTGCCTTCTGCCTAGAGAATTCCTTATATCCTGCGGTTCCGGAACCTTTCAGGCACATATGAGATTCTCTTTGAAATCATAAATTCTGCCTTCCTAATATATTTGGCAACGAGGTGGATGGGATCGCTAGGTATAAGATCTCTATTCAGAAGCAGAAGAACTTCAGAGGAAGAGATGAATATCCCAGGGTGGGAGGATCCATTTTATTCCTCCCTAGCAAAGGAATTGGCTAAAAAAGCCGGACCCTGTGAAAACTGGGAACCAAGGCTACGGAGAGGAGATCCTAAGGATTTGAAAGGTGTTTACAAGAGGTTGGGATTCAGTCAGGGGTATCACTATCTAGGCAAAGCTGGATAGTGTTATCAGCCTACCGGCTAGTATATGAAAGATTGAGATCAAGTGAAAGAGATGGGGGCACTCCTACCCCACGGCAAGAAGGGGAATCTCAGATAGCAGGAGAACAAATTGCTGCTCAAGAACCCTACTGACTCAGATGAGAACTTTTCTATTAATGTGGCTAGGAGCAACAGGAGGCCAAATAAGCCCAGAGTGCATCCCAACTCAGCCCAGACCAAGCCTGACTGCCTGCTTTGTCCTTGCCATGGTGGCAGGGGAAGCGAGTGGGGGGAAAATGAGATAAGGGCTGAGACAGAAAATGCTACTAGGGTTCAGGACATCCCTCGCACAGAGAATGGGAGATGGTTAAATGCTCAGACAAGCGTTCGTCCCATAGAAAGGAGGAGGACAGAAACCCGAGGTGGCAATTTAGTTACGAGGGAATTTCAGGAAGATTTCTCACCACAAGAGGTCACAGATATTTTGAGTAGATTCAGCCAAAGAGTAGGAGAACCATTAATATCTTGGATGGTAAGACTCAGTGATCAAGGGGCCGGTGGAATATTAGTAGATAAGACAGACTGTATGAGATTCATAGGTATCAGCCACAATCCTCTAGTTCAGCAAGCTTTTAGGGAACATCATCAGCGAGGAGATGATACTAGCAGGACTACTCTGTTGGTGTTAGCTGCTGCGGGATGCAATAAGAGATATACTACTGATTCTATGTGGCCCACTGAGCACAGACCCTGGTATTCACTTAAAGATTGTATCACGAGACTAAAGGAGGAGGTAATGAAGACTGCTATCATGACAGGAACTGCAGACAAATATTACAATGATCCCATAGGAATCCCTCGTAGGAATTTAATAATTAGGACAGCTCCCCCTGCTTATAAACAACTAATTTTGAATCTGTTACTTGGGGAAGTAGGGAGCCATCTTACAGAGGTGATAAATAAGATTTTATAGTTACATGACTTAGGAGACTAGGGAAGGGATAGATCTCCTGAAGAGAGAAGGGTGAATAGCCAGCAAACTTGGTGCCAAAATGGAGTGACAAGAAAACAAACGTTCACTGCTCTATTGAGAGCAGGGGTAGGTTTTGAAATGATAGATGGCATTCCAACCAATGAATTGTAGAGAATGTACAGAGACAAAGGACTCGATAACAGGAGAGATAGGGAAATAAGAACTGCTCCTGCAAATGCTACAGACATTGAACCTTCATACCCAAGTGAATCACATGCTAGGGAATACTAGGAAACAGGCCGAGCCCCAGCCCAAATTAAGGAAATAGACAAGCTGGATTGCAGACCTCACATTAACTTGACCATATATTGGAAAAATGGGTCAAGTACGGTAACTAGGGCATTAATAGACACTGGGGCTGAGGCCACCCTTATCTATGGGAATCTAGACAAGTTCAGCCATGGAACTCCTATTACCATCACAGGACTAGGAGGGACTGAAATATCAGCCAGACAAGTTAAATTGATGATGAAAATTGGACAGTTGCCCAAGAAAGAATATAGTGTGGTTATTGTGCCTATTCCTGAATACATCATTGGAACAGACATTTTGAAGGGTATGACCTTAAATTTACCTGAAGGGAAATACCAGTTTGCTGTGAGGAAAATAGGTATTAATGCAGTCTTAGTGGGGAAAATCAAGATGGATACAATCACTTTGCCCGAACCTTCTGAAGTAATTACTGTAAGGCAATATCGTGTGCCAGGTGGGCAAGATGAAATTGCCAACACTATAAGAGAATGTATTGAAGCAGAAGTGTTGGTCCCTACAACTACTCAATGGAACAACCCTGTCTGACCAGTCCGAAACTCAGCTGGGACATGGAGGATGAGAGTAGATTATAGACAGCTGAACAAGGTGACTCTTCCCTTGTATGCTGCTGTTCCAGACACGGTTACTTTAATAGAGAGAATACAAAAACATGAAGGGACTTGGTATGCAGTTATTGATTTGGCCAATGCCTTCTTTACAATCCCAATAGACCCCAAGCAATGGAACCAGTTTGCTTTTACTTGGCAAGGCCGACAGTATACATTTACATGCCTGCCACAAGGTTATATTCATAGCCCAACTATTTGCCACAGGATTGTAGCTGAGCATTTGGATGAATTAAAGCTACCTGGTGTACAGCTTACACATTACATAGATGACATCATGATACAGGGAAAGAATGTAAAAGAAGTGGAGGAGAGTTTAGCATTATTAATTGACTATATGAAAAGCAAAGGATGGGAAATCAACCCCACAAAGGTTCAAGGGCCAGCTCAAACTGTAAAATTCTTGGGGATACAGTGGAATAGAGGACTGCGAGAAATTCTCCCACAAGCTCGACAAAAAATCCAGGATTTTCCCACCCCTACTAATAAGAAAGAGGCCCAGAAGTTCATAGGGCTATTTGGTTACTGGAGACACCACATCCCACATTTGGGACAGATTTTAAAACCCTTGTATAAAGTCACCAGAAAGAAATATGAATTTGATTGGGACCTTGAACAAAGTAGAGCTTTTGAGGAAGCAAAGGCTGCTATGTAATTAGCTCTGGACTTATGGCCTATGCAAAATGGGCCAGTGGAGTTACAAGTGACTGTACAAGATGACTATGCAAATTGGAGTCTGTGGCAAAACAACAGAGCCGGAGTGTATCTTTAGGCTTTTGGTCAAGGAAACTGCCCTCATCTGGAGCACAGTATACACCTTTTGAGAAGCAGCTGTTAGCTGCATATTGGGCTTTAGTAGAAACTGAGCAACTAACTCTGGGTCATGAAATGATATTAAGGCCTGGAATTCCAATTATGACTTGGGTAATGAGTACCCCAGCTTCTCACAGAATTGGACATGCACAAGAGGCAAGCATAATCAAATGGAAGTGGTATATTCAGAATAGGTCCAGAGCAGGCAAAAGTGGAGTTTCTGCTTTACATGAATCTGTGGCGAACATTGGCACTGAGAGAAATGAAAACCCCCTTGAATCTAAGCAACGGATGGTGCCATCCTTAGTGAAATGGAATAATGGGTATGACGGACTAAATGTAGAACAGAAGAAACATGCTTGGTTTACTGACGGGACAGCAAAATATTTAGGACAGAAGAGACATTAGAAAGCAGTAGCCTATAACCCCTGTACTAGGCCACCTCTGGAAAGTTCTGGGATAGGGGGAAGTAGCCAATATGCTGAACTGATGGCAGTGCATCAGGCCATCAGAACGGAGAAGGGAGGACAGTATCATATATTTACTGACTCATGGGTGATAGCTAATGGATTAGCTACTTGGATGCCTATATGGAGGAATCAGAATTGGGAGATTCATGGCAAACAAGTTTGGGGTAAAGAGTTATGGGAAAATATATGGGACATGTCTTTGGTTACAGATTTCTCAGTTTTTTATGTTGATGCTCACGCGACCCTGACCACACCAGAACGTGAGCACAATGCACATGCGGATTGACTAGCAAAGATTGCCACTGAATGTATTGTCCCTACTCCAACTGATGACCCAGCCTTAGCAAGATGGGTCCACCAGACCGCTGGCCATTTAGGGATCCAGGCCACCCACCGATGGGCACAGGATCGAGGTATCAGTATCTCTCATGCGTTGTTAAAACAAATAACAGAGGGGTGTTGTACATGTCAATTAGAAAAAGAACGAACTCTTCCTAGGATAGTAACTGGAGAAATAGCGAGGGGAAAAGTTCCAGCCCATATTTGGCAGATAGATTATATTGGCCCACTACCCCAGGATAAAGGATGTAAATATGTATGTACGTGTGTTAACACCTATTCATGTGTACTAGTGGCTTGTCCTTATAAGGATGCAACTCAGAAAAACACCTGTAAAACCCTAGATATTGTAAGTTTATACTATGGAACCCCAATGCAGATTCAAAGTGACAATGGGTCACATTTCAAGGGCAAAGAAGTGAAAAGATATTGTGTGTTGAATAATATAGAATGGATATATCATATTCCATATTACCCACAAGCATCTGGGCTGATTGAAAGAATGAATGGACTGTTGAAAGAACAGCTGAGGAAATTAAGCTCTAATAATTCATATCGACATTGGAAGGATAATTTGTCTATTGCCTTACATAATTTGAATAATATGCCCTTAGGGGGAGTACACCTGTAGCCAGAATGATGACCCCAAATTTGCAGATTAGCAAACACATGAGATCCAAAATATTGAATTTTGGACTGTGAGGGAAGATGTCCCCCTACCATGTCCAGGAACACCTGGTTCGGCAGGATATGATTTACATTGTATAGAGAATTTTAGGTTGAATAGGAAAGAGATAAGAAAAATCCCTACAGGAGTATGTATGAGAATCCCCAAGAATCATTTTGGACGGATATTACCTAAACCAGGATTAGCAGCTCAAGGAGTACATGTATTGGCTGGAGTGATAGATTAGAATTATCAAAAAGAAATTGTAGTGACACTCCAGAATTTGGGTGAAAAACCTGTACAATTTGGTAGGAATGATAGGATAGTTCAAGTGATTATTATCCCCTGTGAAAAAATACCCTTTGTGAAAACTGACCCTCCTCCCAAAATAACTACTAGAGGGGCAAAAGGGGCTTGCTCCATTGATAGAATAAAGTTGGGAGCTAAGGTATGGGTAAAACGGAAGCCAGATGATATTCCAAAGGCTGCAGAAGTCATAGCCCACGGGAAGGACAACACTGTAACAGCGGTCTATTCAGGGGAAGATAATTACCAAATCATACCCCTGAACCATATATTTTACCGTGAATAGGGCTATAATATTAGATTCATGGACCCCACAGGTATGGCTGATGCTGGTAATTGCCACAAGCCACTCAGAGGGAAGGTGACCTTGTGTGATTAACGGATGAAACCTTGTACATCTGGGGAAAGGCTGGGAGGACAATCCTAGTCTCCATTTAGGGTGGGATCCTCTTGGCTTAGTTTCCTCATTGTGTTCTGTTTAAAAAGAAACATTTCCCATCGGAGTTTTGCTCTGATATTGGATCTCTGCATAACTGAAATTTCAACTAAACTGGAGATGATTTTATTTGAAGGATAATAGCCCATACCTGCCTACTCTTTTTGTTCTTTGTTTTGGTTAACCTTGTTGCTAGTTCTGTCTCCTATAGGCTTAAGCACCCTGCACTTTCCGGTGACTGCCTAAGCACGTAGCATTCTTGGAGTTCCTGCCAGCTCGCTAAAGAACTGACCTCTGGAATGGGACTCTTTGGGGCAGGGACACCTCTACGTCCAATTTCAGCAAGAAGAAGCTATGGAAAATGAGACCTTCACCCCTTACCCCAAGATTCTGAGCCCCAATCGTTCGGGGCGGGGGGAATGATGATAGTGTTCTGTGTACTCATTTTGTGTTATCCTTGCTATATTGTTTTATTGTTATGATATTACTGATCCTATGTAATGGATACAAAGATCTAGGGGTGGACATTTGAATTATTGATAAGTATTTTGGGGATGATTGATTGAAGAGATTATCTTGCTGGAACCTAGGGGTGGATCACATTTGAATCGTAAACCAATATTTGGGAATGTCACTGAATGATATGTTTGCTTCATTGTGAATGATATGTTTTAGTTTCCTGTGTAATTGGATCACAATGTTCTAGGATATATAATTTAATTTAAATTATGATTGGATTGTGCATCCTAGAACATTGTGAGGGGTGGAGTGTGGCCAGAGTGGCCTTTGTTTTCCTTGAGTGACTCAGCTTACCTCATTGAGCCTGCTGGTTGCTGCTGCTTCTCTTCCGGGAAGCAGAGAACTTCCTGTGTGATGAGTCATGGGGAGGTGTTAACTCCAGAGCCATGCCCTATTGGGTGTTAACCTGGTCTATGCTAGGGGGAGGGGCCAACTCAAGAACCAATCGGCCCTGGTCATTCAGGCGGCGCTTGAGGATATTGAAAACTCTATAAGAGGGGAGAGGATAGCTTGAAGACCCCTTTTTTCCTTTTCTGGTTGGAGCCAGAGATGCCTACAGCCAAAGCTGAGCTGCCGATAGCAGAGCTGACCCACGTGGAGCCAGGAGTGCTGAGTAAGGACTGGAGGCCAGTGGGTAATCTTCTTACCGTAGAAGGGAAGCATGTATATGATTTTGCCTTATACCATCTCGATTCTCTGTGGCCTCCTGGTTACTCTTGTGAGGCAGACTTATTGGGCCTGGAAGCTTTTGATCAAAATATCAAAATGGGGACACTGGTTTGTGGGCCTGTTACTGTGGAGTGTAAATACATGCTTTAGTTCTCCTGCCTTCTGCCTAGAGAATTCCTTATATCCTGCGGTTCCGAACCTTTCAGGCACATATGAGATTCTCTTTGAAATCATAAATTCTGCCTTCCTAATATAGCTACTTGAGGGTAGGGACTGTCTTTTGCCTCTTTTTGTATCCCCAGGGCTTATCACAGAGCCTGGCACATAGTAGGTGCTTAATGAATGTTTATTGATTGACTGAAATTTTGTCTCTGTAGCTTACTACCAGTATAACTTTGGACAGGTCACATTCATCCCTGGGTATCAGTTTTTCCATCTATAAAGTTAGAAGGTTGTACTAGATGGGCTTTAACATCCCCTTAAGCTCTAGACCTCTTATCCTGTTATGCTAAGTGGAATAACAGGATTTGAATAAAGGTTATGAGGCTCAAGGCTAAAGTCTGGGAGAGGAAGAAGGGGCCTGGGGGGAGAAGGGAATAGGTATTTATATAACAATCACTTTGTGTCAGGCACCATGTTAAGTGCTTTACAAATATTATCTCAATTGATCCTCAGAACAACCATGGGAGGTAAGTGCTGTGATTATCCCTAGTTTATAGTTGAGGAAACCGAGGCAAATAGAAGGTAAATGATTTGCCCAGGGTCACACATAGAGTTAAGTGTCTGAGGCCAGATTTGAACTCACCCTTACTGTGGAAGCCTTATCTTCCTGAGTTCAAATACTGTCTCAGATACTTACTCGATGTGTGACCCTGGGCAAGTCACTTAACCCTGTTTGCCTCAGTTTCCTCATCTGTAAAATGAGCTGGAGAAGGAAATGGCAAACCACTCCAGTGTCTTTGCCAAGAATATCCCAAAGCAAGTCAGGAAGAATCAAACGTGACTGAAACAATTGAACAGCTTCCTGATTCCTGGCCCAGCGCTCTATCCACCCTACTACCAAGCTAACTGCCTCGACAAAGATATCTATCTGCAACAGTATAAGTATGTATAGAGGGGATTCATAGTTTCGTGTCAATATATATGTAAATAAATTGAGCGATGAAAGTCTGAGGAACTTGTTGTCAGTACAGTGTTATCCTTCCAGGTATCCTTTCCTTTTCGCCCCACTTAAAGTCCTATAGCAGTATCATACGTGCCTTTTCTTTTGTGGATTTAACTACTCAATTATTTGATGTATGTATATAAAAATTCTGAATTTCACATTTGTTATTTATTTTTATTTTCACTATAAAGTAATCTGATTCAGTAATAATATTCTTTTCTACCTCATTCAATCATTTGATGGTTACTGCTTTGAATTCAAAGTAATTTTATATCATTTTAGTATCTATATAGTACTCTTTAGGTGCTTAATAAATGTTGGTTACATTTTGCTATTTGCTTGATGGTTTTGCATTTGAAATATCATATAATCAACCTCTTAATTTTACTCGATTTATATTTTGTATGTAGAGATAGGGTATAATTGATATATGACCAGAAATATAGGCAAAGAAAGTAGGCCAGCTATGTAATGAGAATGAGGAAAAATGGATGAACAGCCTGAGGATTACATCAGTATTTTCAGTATGTTAAAAGTACCAGAGGAAGGCATTTTGCATGTTAAACTGATTTTCTATGAGATATTTATGAAAAAATATGAATAAGAATCACACAGAATAAAACTAGATGGAGAGTTGGCAATTTACACCCTTGAAAAGAATACAAGAATACCCTTACCAATAAGGTAAGATCATAGGTCCACTGAAGTAAATAAGTATATTATTTATCATTAAAAGTATTTCCCGTAAACAGTATATTGATAGATTTTGGTTTTTGTCTATTCTATAATTTTAGCAAGCATTCACTAAGTGCCTACTATGTGCTAAGCACTTTATATCTGTTTCATTTGATCCTCATAACAACCCTGAGACATAGGTACTATTATTAACCCCATCTTACAGATGAGGAAGCTGAGGCTATCAGCAGTTAAGTAGCTTGTCCAGGATCACACAATGAGGAAATATCTGAGGCCAGACTTGAATTCATGTCTTCTTGACTCCAATTCTGGGGCTCTATTTACTATAGTACCTAGTTGAGGAAATAATTCAGACCATTTACACTTAACATGATAAATATTCAATTTGCTATTTTTTCTTGCATATAACATCTATTTTCTGTATTTGTTCTTAATATTTTTTGAGGAAATACACAGTATTTTATTTTCCTTAAATGTTTTCTATAGCTAAAACTAACTCATCAAACAAACTGAATTATTGTCTTTTCAACTTCTGACTTTGTATGATTCCCTAAGGTTTATCCTTTTTTGTTGAAAAAAAATTGTTTTAAGAGTCTCCAACTTCTTTCCTTCCCTTACTTTTCCTTATGTTGAAATATGCTAGAGTCCTTCTATAAACATTCATAACCCACATTTCTGGAGCACTTTAAGGTTGACCAAGCCCTTTTCTTAGACACAATCCTGTGTAACATGCATTCGTTCTTATCATCACCATTTTATAGGTGAGGAAACAGATGGGGGAAGGGACTTGTTTATGGTCTTCTAAATAGTATGAAAGCTGGAATTTGCACTCAAGTCTCTCCTGAGTCCAAGTCTAGAGTTTTCCCCCCTACCACATACCAAATGAAGTTGTCTAGTAACCATAACTTTCTAGTATTTGTAAGTCTGGGTGACAGTGTATCTTTTTTGGTCTGAACTATTCAGGTGACCATTTCTGTCTAGATCTCAATCACAAAACAGTATTTTGTAACAGAACAGAAGAGCAATCCTGTTTAGACAGGATTTTTTCAGGTTAATATTTTGTGCTTCTCAATTTAGTTTAAATTTCATATTTTCATTTTATATACCAACATATAGGTCTTAAATAAGGGAGTAGAATAATTTAAATGTACTTAAAGATGTTGATACTTGCCTGCTTTGTAAATGTTGCCTCTGGAAACTCCAGGCTAAAAAATAATACTGTATAAAATAGAACCTTTATTCTTCCCAGCCCCGTTCCACAGCACTCCTCTTCATGTACTCTATGTTCCAGCCAAACTGGACTAGCTGTTCTCTCATCTCATTCTGCTTCTTCCTGTCCTCCCCTGTCCTTTTGTACAATCACAGATTTAGGATAGAAAGGAGGTCATTATATTCAGCTCTTTCATTTTATAGATGAGGCAACTGAGGCTCAGGTTAAGTGACTTACCAAGGGTCATACAACTAGTTAATGTCTGAGGTAGGACCCAGTTTTTCTTGACTCCAAACTCAGCACTGTACTCATTATGCCATATTGCTTCCAGGCATTTGTCCAGGGCTTTTCTTCTTCCCTCCCACCTCAAATGTACTACCTCTCTGAAGGCTTTTTTGCCTTAAAGCATGGGTCAAGTGCCACATGTTTCATAAAAGTCTTCTATGGTCTAGGAGAAAAAGGACTGGATTTGTAGGCAGGAACTCAATTTCAATCCTGGCTCTCTGTGTGAGTTTGGGCTTCTTCTGGGCCCTCCATTTTCTTATTTGCAAAATGTAAAATTTGTAAAATTAGTTTTCCTCTAGCTTGGGCTAGACCAGGGATGCGGAACCTGCAGCATCGAGGCCACATGTGGCCCTCTAGGAACTCAGATGTGGCCCTTTCTGCTTACTTTCCACTTGGATTCAGTCAAAGATTGCTATACCAGACACTTTGAGGAGCTTCCTCTTGGGTGAGATCTAGAACACTCTCTCTTGATGAGTTATCTTACTCCCAATAGGAGAGCTCCTTGGGACATGAGGGACATGAAGGAGACTGCCTGTAACTTCAAAATCCAATAGTCTTTACTCAGTCCTTATCTTTGTTGACCTTTCTGCAGCTTTTGGCCCTCCTCAATGCCCTCTCCTATGGGTTTTCATGACACTGATCGAATTTCCTCCTATTTGTCTTACTACTATTCCTCATTTTCTTTGGCTGTATCATCATCAATGAATGCTGTTTCCTTCACATGGATGTGGCCTAGGGCTTTGTCCTGGTCTATCTTCTTTTTCTCCACTCACTTGGTGATCATTTCAACTCTCATGGGTTCAATTATCATCCCTATGGAGATGACTCCCAAATCTATATATCCAGCCCTCATTTCCCCTGAGCTCTGGTTCTGTATCAGAAGATGTCTGATAGACATCATCAAGATGTTCCATTAACATCTTCAACTCAACATGTCTAAAACAGAACTCATTATCTTAACCCCCTCCTTTTACAGATGAAGAAACTGAGGCCCAGAGAAGTTAAGTAAGTTGTCCAAGATCACACAGGGAGAAAATAGCTGAGATGTATTTGGCACCAGTTCCTCAGTTCCTTTCAGATGTGCTATACTGCCTCTGCAGGAGAGAGCCACCATGGGTCCTAAGACTGGGGAGTGATATGCTTAATGTATTTTTATGTTTTACACCCTCCACATTTTAGCCAATGACACTGGCTTTCTTTCTGTTTCTTGCACAAGACACTCCAACTCCTGACTGCACATTTTCACTGATTGTCCCCATGTCTGGAACTCTCTTCCTCCTCATCTCCACCTTCTCACTTTCATTGCTTCCTTCAAGTCTCCACTCAAGTCATACCTTTTGTAAGAAGCCTTTCCTCATCCTCGTTAATGCTAATGTCTTCCCTCTGTTGATTGCCTCCAATTTGCCCCATATGGATCTTGTTTGTATATAGTTGTTTACTTGTTGTCTTCCCCACTAGATTGCGAGTTCCATGAGAGTGGGGACTGTTTTTTGCCTCTCCGTATCTCTAGTGCTTAGTGCAGTGGCTGGTGCACAATAGGAACTTAATGTTCCAAATGCTTGGTGACTGACTAGCGTGTAGTAATTGCTTAATAAATGCTCCTTGATTGAGTGACAGACATTTTAAAGAGAATTGGGTTTTGGGGGAAGATAATGAATTCAGTTTTGAACATGTTGATTGAGTTTGAGCTGTTTCTAGGATATTCCGTTTGAGATATTAAATAGGGATTTGGTGATGTGAGACCGAAGCCTGGCAGAGAGGCTAAGGCTGTAAATAGAAATCTTGGAGTCACTGATATAGAGATGATAATTGAACCAATGGAATCTGCTGAGTCGGTCAGTCAACAAGTATTTATTAAAACCTTACTATGTGCCAGGGCCTGTGCTATACACAGAAAGGTAAAGGGGACAGTCCCTGTTCTCAAGGAGCTCACAGCCTAACACAACATGCAAACAACTATTTACAGACAAGATACATATGAGATAAATTGGAGATGATCAGTAGAAAGAAGGCACTAGCTTTTATGGATATCAGGAAAAGCTTCTTGTAGAAGGTGGGATTTTAGTGGCAACTTGAAGGAAGCCAGGAAATGAAAATGAGGAGGGAAAGAGTTCCAGGCATGGGGGAGAGCCAGGAAAAATGTCCGGAGTTGGGAGATAAGGTGTCTTTTGGGAAGTATAGTAAGGAGGCCAAGGCTACTGGATTGCAAAGTACTTGAAGGAGGGAGCAAAGGTATAAGAAGACCCAGAAAGGTAATGAGAGGCCAGGTCATGAAGGTTTTAAGAGCAGCACAGAGGATTCTATACTTGATCCTGTAGGCAATACTGAGCTACTGGAGTCTATTAAGTAATGGAGTAACATGCTTTTTGCATATTTGCACTTTGGGAAGATCAATTTGACAACTGAGTGGACTGGATGGACTGGAGCAGAGAAAGTCTTAAAGCAGGGAGACCATCCAGCATGCTTTTGAGGCTAAATAGAGGCAGTTGGTGGGCAGTTAGGTGGTACAGTGGATAGAGCCTAGAGTCAGGAAGATCTGAGTTCAAAACCATCCTCAGACACTTACTAGTTGTGTAACCCTTGATATGTCACTGAACCCTGGTTGCCTCAGTTTCCTCATCTGTAAAATGAGCTGGAGGACGAAATGGCAAACTACTCCAATATCTTTGCCAAGAAAATCCCAAATGGGGTCACAAAGAGCCAGAAGACATGACTGAAATGACTGAACAACAACAACAGAGACGGCTGGCAACATAATGAATAGAGTACTTGGCCTGCAGTCAGGAAGACCTTCGTTCAAATCCCGTGTGAGACACCTACTAGCTATGTATTCCTAGACAAGTCACTCAACATCTGTTTGCCTTGGTTTCAACAACTGTAAATGGGGATAATAACAGCACCTAGTTTGAAGTGTTGCTGTGAGGATCAAATAAGATAATATTTGTAAAATATATTTTGCACAGTGCCTGGCACATTGCAATCATCTAGGTATGAGGGAATGAAGGCCCATACCAGGATGTTGGCAGTATCTGAGGAGAGAAGGGAATGATGTTATGAGATGTTATAAAGGTAGAAACTATGGATTTGAAACTGACTGAATACAGGGGAGTGAGCGTGAGGAGTGAAGAATGACTCTTAGGTTGGAAGCCTGGGTAACTTGGAGGGAAGTCATGCCTTGAACAGTAATAGGGAAGTTTGGAATTGGGGTGGGTTTGGGGAAAAGATAATGAGTTCAGTTTTGGACAGGATGAGTTTAAGTTGTCTAAGGATAGGGAAAAATTGGGAATGTTTATGAGCATTATAAAAGAAACTAGTAGAAAGAGAGAAATTGAGTCTTAGAGAGAAGTCGTTGATGGAGCAATCAGACGGAGACACTGAGAGGGAACGGGACCAAGTGTACATGTAAAGGAATTGGCCTTAGCAAGGAGAATAGTCATTTCTTCAACAGAGGCTGGAGCAAAGGAGAAGAGAATGGGGTAAATGTCAATGGGTTATGAAATGAATGAGGGGGAGAAGAGGGAACTCACTGAGCATGGTTTATTTTCTCATCAGAGTATGATGGGAGTTCTTCAGCTATCAGGGTGAGGGGAAGAGGTATTGTGTGTGATTTAAAGAGAAACAAGAATGTTTGAAATAATGACAGTGAGGAACAGGATATAGAATCAATTAAGAAGGAAAAAGATTGAAATGATCCCTATTTGTAAAAAGCTAGAATTCTAATGGAGGGAGACAAGAAGTATATACTTAAGGACATACTGATAAATACAAGTAGTTAAATGGCAACTAGTTAGGGAGGGGGGCCACTAGCATTTTGGAGGAATAAGAAAGGCTTCATGTAGAAGGCAATGCTTTACGGAGAAGAGGTATTCTATAAGGTAGAGGTGGGACAGCCAAATGAAAAAGTATGGAGATGAAAGATAGCATGTGTGAGGAACAAAGGGAAGAACAATTTTGTAGAGTAGGAGATGGGGAAGCTGGAATATCGGTTGGGGGGGTCAGCTTCTGCTCACCATCATCTGAGTCAAACAGAAGAGTTTATATTTGAACCTACAGGCAGTCAAGAGGATAGGACCTTGAAGAAAGAGTTCAACAAGATTCTAGAGATATCAATAAAAGTGGAGTAGGCCTCTAGAAAGGCCACAGGAATGTCAAATCCATGCAGACCAGGCTGAGTTAAAAATAGTGATAACCAAACTTTGTATTACATTTTAAACTTTATAAAGTACACTGCATATATTATCTTATTTGATCTTTACAACAACCTTGTGAGGTAGCTGCTATTATCCACCCTCATTTTACAGATAAGGAAATGGGCAGGGAGATGAGTTAAATGACTCCTCTAGGGACACACAGCTAGTAAATATCTGAGGCAGAATTTGAAGTCAGGCGTCCTGATTCCAGGTCTAGCTCTTTATTTAGTCTACCAAATTGCTTTAGTATCCCTACCGTAGGATAAATTGAGCTTTTGATATGTAAGCACTCCAAGACAGTTACAAGCCTAACAGAGTATCATCCCCATTGCAGAATGGACTGGGCATGCACAGAACTAAGTCAAAGTATACCAATACTATAATGAGTGTGAACAACAACAAAAGCATGACACTTTGTATTCATGTTTGAATGACATGTGGGGAGGGAGGGAGGGTGCAGAGGATGGACACCTATAAATGCCAAAGGAAGGGGAGGAGAAGATGTGCCTTTTGAAACATCAAGTCATATTTCTAGAGGAAGAGGGACTCAGACCATATGTGAACTAGTTCATTCCCTAGACCTTTAGCAGCAACTGTGTTGGGCTCACTAAAGTATTTATGGGAAATCCAGATTTCCTCTATGTTACAACCGCCAAAAGTCATGGCAGAATGACATGTGGAAGAACAATAAACCAGTGAAAGAAAATGCAGAGCATTCAGATAGGTCTGAGTACAACCAGAGAACCAGGAGACAGGAATATCATGGAAGCCAAGGGATAAAAGACTACACAGGACAGCCTGATCCAAATAGCCAAATGCTATAGAAAAGTGCAGGAAGATGAGAAGAAAACTGTATTGGATATAGCACGTAAGAACTAATCAGTGACTTTGGGAAAGATCGTTTCAATAGAATGGTGGGGACAGATGGCCTGTGGTTGATAAATGGGTAGTGAAGAAGAGGCTTTAAGTATAGATTTCCTTTCATTATAGAAAGGATGAATATTAGATTTAGACAACAGGCTCCAGGGGTTCTTGCCCACAATTTCTGTTTCTGGGAAAACAAAGCTTAACAGGGCAGCAACACACACCCCCAACACCATCATCTTAATTTACCTCCAAAGTCCAGATGCTCTGTGTTAACAGCTCAGTTCATTTTAATAGCTCTCAAAAGGGGCTTAAGATAAACCTCCTTCCCATGGGCAAGTCTCTGCCCTACAGCTCCACTTGCCTTCAAAGTTCAGAAACTCCTTCAGCAAGTCTCTGCCATCAAAGGTCTCTTCCCAGCTCTTTCAGGCTTCCTCTCAGCTCAACACTGGCAACTCCTTCAATGTGTTCTCTTCAACACCTTCTCTATATCTTCTCACATGCTGGGCTCTCATATATAGTTCTAGCCGGCATCTGATTGGCTAGAGCTCAGGTCTCTGATTGGCTGATTTCATGCACATCTGATTGGCTAATAACTAAGCGCACATACAAGTCTCTGATTGGCTGAATTCAACACACATCCAGCAAAAATCCCACTTTGCTTGCCATTACAATGTGTTAAGTACTTACTTTGTGGTAGGCCTTGTGCTAAGGAATATAAAGAAAGTCAAAAGACAGTTCCTGCTCTCGAGGAGCTCATGTTCTAACGAGAGAGACTACATACAAATAGGGCAGCTAGGTGGCGCAGTGAATAGAGCACTGGGCCTGGAGTCAGGAATATCTGAGTTTAAATTCAGCCTCAGACATATGCTGGTTGTGTGACCTTGGGTGAGTCACTTAACCCTGTTTGCCTCAGTTTCCTCATCTGTAACATGGCAAACCCCTCCAGCATCTTTGTTAAGAAAACCCCAAATGGGGGTCAATAAAAGTCAGACATGACTGAACTATCTAGCACATGCAAACAAGTATGTACAAAGCATATTCAAGATTAAGTTAGGGTAGTCTCAGAGGGAAAGCACCTTATGGAGGCCTGGGAAAGGCTTCCTGCAGAGTGATTTTATCTAGAACTTGAAGGAAACCCAGGGAGGCCAGGAGGAGTTGAAGACAGATAATTCCTTTCTCAGTATTAGGGTCGTTGAAGGGAATAGATGTATATGTGTATGTAGACAGAGGGCATAGGGTGAGTTGAATATGAAGGGATGATATCTAAAAAGAATACAATAAGCACCCAAGCTGTCTCATTTGTGAGGTCCCTTGGGCCTCTAGATCTAGGAACCTATTACTGGTTATCTGGTGTGCTCAGTGCTGAGCATAGAAACAAAGTATACAAAAGGGGGAGGCCTCCCTGCCCTCAAGGAGCTTACGGGGCAGATGAGGTGCAAACACAAGAAAGCCACGGGGCAGTGCACAATACGCCTCGAACCCTGAAAGCCACAAGGCAAGGGGCAATTTGTCTAAGACATGAATGTCGGCAGAGTCCAAAGTCCAGTCAAAAAAAATTCAGTCAAAAACTCTCTGCCCCGCCCTCTCTGGCTCCGCCCCCAACTCGACCTCGCCTCTCCTCCACCGTTCCCGCCCTCACACAACAACGTGCCCAAGCTCCGGCCTTCCCAGCCCCACCCCCTACTCCACCCCGTCTCTTTCCCGAGGCCGCCCCCTACACTTCTGCTCCGCCCCCCAGCTTCCGCCTCAACCTCCTCAGCCCCGCCCCCTGGCTCCCTCCCCCTCGGCTCCGTGGCCCCGCCCCGCGCGGCCTCTGCCTCGGCGTCCGCGCTCCTCTGCTGCTACCCTGTTCCCCAGCTTTCGGACCGCGCTCCACCGGCCTGTTGAGGGAGGGCGAAGGGACCGCTGGGCGTGTTCGGCCCGGGCCTTCCCGCCCACCCGCCATGGAGGCAGAGGGATCCGTTTCCCGCGGCTACCAGCCAGCCAGCCCGCCCCGGGACGCCTGCATCTACAGCAGCTGCTACTGGTAAGGGGCCCGAGGCCCGGCCCCGCCCCCGCCCAGGGGTCCGGCCTGGGTCTGCCGTCGCCGCCTTCCCGGGTCCCTACCCTGTCCGGCCCTGGCGCCGCCTCTGGACCCGGGCACCCCAAGGCTTCTCTCCCGCTCTGCCCGGGCCTGGCTTTGGGGGCGTCGGAGAGGGTTCTAGGCCCTAGAGCAGAAGCTCAACCAGGCCAATCCCCCCCCTCCCCTCCTCTCCTTCGTCTTACAGGTGGGGAAACTGAGGCCTGGCAGGGTTTGGGGCAGTGACCTAGCTTGGGCAAGCCCTTTCGCCCCCTTAGGGCCTCAGTTTTCATTTTCATTTAATTCGGTAAAATGATCGGGGCTCTGTCGATCCCTAAGCGGCCGAGGTGACTGGTAATAAATGACGGAGCTAAGATTTGAATCCAGCTCTTCTGACTCCAGAGCCCCTGTGGTTTTCTCCGCTGGCTATGACAGTAACGCCTCCTTTCAGGGTAGAGGGAGTCCAGCTGGGAAGGACAGATTGTTTTGTGACAATACCTTATCTTAAGTCTAATATGCGGTTTGTTCCTTTTTTTTGATGAGGGAGAGGGGGCAGTTGGTGAAGCACTGAGAATACTTAGTAGAAATAGTACAGGAGTACCTTTCTAGTCGGAAGTGAGTATGAAAAATTAGGGCCAACCTAATAACTGATCCCAGTAATTAAGCACCAATTAATTAGACTAATGAAGCACCATGGTGTAGTAAAGTAGAGCCCTAGAATTATATTCAGGAAGACCAGGATTTCAGTCCATTCACTGACTCTTGCTGGTTTAGGCAAACTACCTCTCTGACCTTTAGTTACTCTGCCCCAGAAATGGGTAGTAATCATACCAAGGCTATTGGGAGCAGCATATTTTCTAAATCTTAAAACACTGTAGAAATGTGAACCATTATAATTTGTAATGTTAGTTCAAATCGCTGTAGTGCTTGAGGGGTACAGAACACTTGAATATATAATTACTTCACTTTTTCATCAACTTTCTGTGAGGGACCGGTTATGGTGTATCATTCTGTCTTAAGTGGTGAAGCAGGTCCATAAATCCAGGTATTCTTACTCTTAAATCCAGTCCTCTGTTTTTTGAGTGCTTCATAATCTTCATAATGAAGGTGTTTGGACTAGATATTTATGCCACATTTTTTGTTGTTGTTGTATCCCCAAGAGGCTAGTTCAGGGCCTCATACACATAGGTAAATGTTTGTTTAAATGTTTGTTGAGTTGAATATGTGTCCCTTTCAGCTCTAAGATTCCATAATGTAATCATGATTTTGCTATATGTTTTCCCATTTAAAACCAGAGAACAGATGAAAATGCATGTTCTAGTGCTTTCTAAACATTTGCCCCAAGTCACTGTAAGCAAATTTGGTCTAATATTTGAAGTAAAATAATCAAAATTAGATGTCTAGAGGTAGAAGTATAATGAGTATTCATTTTTAATAATAATTTAAAAAATAGCTAAAGTTTACATCAGACTTTAAGGTTCACAAAGTGTGTTTACTTGTTAACTCATCTGAGCCTCACAACTTTGTGAAGTCTTACAGGTAATATTAACCCCATTTTGCAGATGAGAAAACTGAGGCTTAGCTAAGCTTAATGATTTGCCCATAGTCTACACCTCGTAGGTATTAGAAGTAGCATTTGAATTGAGGTTTCTTTGCCTCTGGGTCTAAAACTCTATCAACTATGCCATATTACCTCTACTTCCTTTAGAAGTAGGTGATAGGGTTTGTTACTTCTCAGAATTTCAGGTTATAGGCTTTGAGAATCTCAAACTTGGAATTAGGAAAGACCTGGGTTTAAATCTCACCCTTATATATACAGCTGTGTCAAATCAACTTCAGATCATACCTTATCTGTAAAATGGGGATAATATTACCTACCTCCCATGTAGTTGTGAGGATCAAATGAGAAAATGTATCTAAGAGTGTTTTGTATACCTTAAAACAGCAAATGTTGGCAAACTTTTTAAGTTACTTCTATAGTAAAGTTGGATTATGTTGTGCTTAGAAAAATACAAGTTTTATGACTAAATAGCTTTGGGATCTGGGACACATGTCCTTTTACCTCCTTGGGCCTTAGTTTTTTCTTCCATAAAATGAAGGGTTTAGATTGAATTATTTCTTAGGTACCTTTCTAGTTCTAACAGTACCTTTCCAGTTCTAATCTATACTAACTTAATTTCCTAGGACCTTGAAGCTTTGGGCTGTGAACTTGACAGAAATTTAATAATTTTTGCCTTTTTCCTATCTTTTTAGTAAAGGTATCATGAAATGATTTGGGGAGATAAACTCAGGAGTATGTGTACCTGGTGGTGCTTCTATATGTTTTGCTTAGTCAATGGAAAGCAATAGGACCAGGCACATTCCACCATGGCTTAAGAAATTGAAAGACTGTATATTTTATGTGCATTGGTTACTATTTCCAATGAGATTCATGTTACTCATTTTTACGTGTTATTTTTCAGTCATAGGTGTAGCTACCTAGAAGCTACTGAAACAGATTAATGTACTTGGTATGTGTCAGAGTTGGTATGGCTGTATTTGAGCTCACTGTTTTAGTGAGCTCGTAAGATAGGAGAGACATGAGCAGAGCTCTAAAGACCTCGATCAATATCTGTAGCTGTTAAGGACTAGAGCCATAAATACATATTCAGTTGTGAAGAGCTCACAGAATGGTTAGAGATCTGTTGGGTTATAAATTTATAGCTAGATATAAAAGGTCATTTCATTCTCCTGTTTAATAGGAAGAAATAGCATATTCTTTTAATTTTATGAAATAAAAATGTTGAATACTAAATGCTTTTATTTCAGTGAAGAAAATATCTGGAAGCTTTGTGAATACATAAAAAACCATGATCAATATCCTTTAGAAGAATGTTATGCTGTCTTCATATCTAATGAGAGAAGGATGGTAAGTTGCTAACTAGCAGGAGAGAAAGTATGTAAGCTTTAGGATTGTATTTCGTAATAAAAGCCTATGTTATACGTGAGGGCTGGGTGGTATAGTGGATGAAATACGGGACTTGAAGTCTGGAAGACCCAAGTTAACATCCTACTTCAAATGCTTACTAGCTGTGTGACCCTGGGAGAGTCACTTAATCTCTCTTAGTCTCAGTTTTTTCATCTGTAAAGGATAATGATAACCTCTCAGGGTAGTTGTGAGGACTGAATTAGATAATATATAAAGCACTTTGCAAACCTTACTATGCTATACAAATATGAGTGATTATTTTATTGTAACTATGATTTTAAGTTGTATAAATGGACATTTGGATGAACATTATAAGTGCATTGTTAAGGTAGAATTTGCATAATTTTGTCTTGCTATATCTGTAAATGAAAGTTACCTAAAATGGGCTCTTTCTGTAATTTTAAATGTTCTTTCTCTTAGCCTAATTTTCGTTTACTTATCAAGGTAATAATATTGAATAGTAGAAAGGGTCCTGGACTTTGAGCCAGAAAATTTTGGATTTGAGTTTTGTCTCTATCACTTAACTCTCACTAGCTATATGACCATGGGTAAGTCATGTAACCTCTTTGAATTTCAGTTTCTTCATTTGTAAAAGAGAAATTAATAATATTTTCATTATCTACCTCACACAATTTTTATGAGGAAACACTTTAAAATTCCATAGTTCTATATAAATGTCAGCTGCTGTTATTATTATTATTGTTATTTAAGAGTTAATTAGAGTTTTTGGAATTCAGGTACCTCCTAGTGATTATGTATTCTTTGAGGAAATTAGAAATAAAACTAGCTTTAAGAAAAACTTGTTACGGAATCATAGGATATTAGAGTTGGAACAGAACTCAGAGACTTTCTAGTTAAACTCTTACCTGAATTAGAATCTCCTTTACAACATAGTTATTAAGTGGTCATTCAGCCTTTGTTTGAAGACTTCTATTAAAGGGGAGTCCACTACCTCTTAAGGGAGCCCATTTTACTTTTCTATGGCTCTAATTGTTAGGAAGCTTTTCTTTAAGTCAAACCTAAATCCATCTCCCTATAACTTCCATCCATTACTTCTAGTTTTGTTCTCTGGGACTTCATATCTGATTATTTGTATACCAGCTTTTATACTAATATGAAAGATTAAATGAAAATTTAGCTTAACTGAAATAACCTTTTGTAGATCCCAATCTGGAAGCAGCAGGCCAGACCTGGAGATGGACCTATCATTTGGGTAAGGCAATCAATAAATGACTTCTGGATGGCATTTACTTTGTTGATAAAAGATAAATGATGATGAAGTTAGAGGTAAGATTAAAATAAACTTCATGACTTAAAGGATTCATGATTTTGTTAGTGTCATTGCTTCTACTGACACTATTATCAGAACTAAAAATACACATTATTAGAATTAATCTTCTTGAGAGTCAAGCTGGGTTATTTTTTGTACTTATATTCCTAATGCCTAGCACAATGCCTTGCATGTAGAAGGCACTTAATGAATGCCTGTTGACTGATTGACATAAATTCCAACTTATCAGTGCTTTAGTATGTAATCTTTGTGACTTATGGCTGAAAATTTTATTACCATGCAGCTAAGTAAGGAAGTGGAGGCACTGATTGTAGATGACTTTCTCATGGAGTTTGACCATGAAAGAAAGGAGAGATATAGGATGATAGCTAGAGGAGATTAATGGATCAATGAGGGCATTTTTAGGATGAAGGAGGCATAGAAGTGTTTGTAGGTAGCGGGGAGGCAGCCATAGGCAGTGAGAGACTGAAGATGCGTTAGTGGGTGTAACAAAGGAGACAGTCTGTTGGAGCAGATGGGATGGAATGAGATCACTTGTGCATAAAGAAGGGTAAGCCTTGTCAAGAAGAAGGGCCATCTCTTCACGTGAGGCGGGGTGAAGGAGGAGGTATTGGGTATGATGTTTAAAAAGTTTAAGAGACACAGTTTCTGAATAATTAATCATTTTATTGATAATGCTAGCATATTATCAATAAAAGGAATGGGTATTTGGCTGTTTCTCTGGGACCAAAGATGAATCATGGTGGGGGGGTTCACAGTTTAGATGCCCTTGGAAGAATTGGTGTTCCTGAGGGTGGCAGTCAAATCTGCTTAGTTAACAATGAGAGGATGAATATTATAACAAGAAGTGGCCTTTTTCCAATGAGGGTCTTGGGGTATGTGACACCGAGCACCCAAATTTTGGTCAAAGAGATTTATCAACTTCCATATTGCCCGTCTGACAAAAGGGAGAATTAACATTTTCCTAGACCTATCTGAGTAAACACAGTGAGCAGGAATCCACCCATTCACCTAAACTTAGAATTTCTTTACCGTGTTTGATTAGAACTTAGCTTTCCTGGCTGGGCAAGTCTTTGCCCAGGATTTCCCATACTGGTTGATTTCTGGATGAGGAAGTAGAGAAGGGGAAAAACTTTGGTCCTAATTTGATACTTAGTTATTAATATATGAAAGAGGTAATTATTTCTCTCATGGGGGACTACATCTGAGTGATGTGAGATGAGGAAATCACTTTCTCCTTACTGTCCCTTTCCCTGTATGTCCAATCTGTTACCAAAACTTATCTTCTTTCATAACATCTCCACATCTCTCTACTCTCAAAGCTATCAATTTAGTTCAGGCCATCAAAATCTCTTACTCTTAGATTATTGATATGGCCTACTAATTGGTTTCTCAGTCTCAGATCCCTCATTACTCTAGCCCATCCTATGCACTGCTACCTTACTTCATCTACTCAAGTGGACTACCTATCGCCTTTAGGATAAAAATATAAACTCTGTTTAGCTGTTAAAGCCCCATCCAACCTGGCCTCGTCCTAGTTTTCCAGCCTCAGTGTACATCATTCCTTCTGTATGCTACCAGCAAAACTGTACCCCACATACACTATGTGCCTTTGTAATAGCTATTTCACATGTCTGGAGTTCACTTTTCTTTACCTCTGCTTCAGAGGGCTTTCCTTCCTTTAAGACAGTTCAGGTACCATTTTGCACATGGAACCTTTTTTGAGCTGCCAGCTGCTAACATCCTCATTCCCAGGAATATCACAGCCCAAATCCAGAATTTCCACATCAAAGGAAAAGTACTGCAAGCATCCAGGAAGAAGCAGTTCAGGTACCAAGAAAGTACAAACAGGATAATATAAGACTTGGCTACTTTCTCTGTAAATGAAAGGAGATATTCCAAAAGGCAAAAAATATAGGATTGCACACAAGAATAACTTACTTTGTAAGCTGAATGTAATTCTACATGGGAAAAATGAATCTTTAATGGAGTAGAGGACTTTCAAGCATTTCTAATGAAAAAAAAATCAGAGCTGAGTAGGAACTTTGAAAAACAAAAACATTCAGGGAAACCAAAAAGGTAAATTTATTTGAACACTTGGAAGGAGCTATATGTAGTGCTAACATTCTAATAGGGAAGAAATAAGTTAATGTCTTCTAAGAGTATTTAAAGAGTTAAAAAAAAAGCACAACAGTGGGTGTACTGGTTCTATTCATTAGGTTAGAACAGGGGAAAGAGAAGGGAGGGTAAATGGAATGCACTAGTGTAGAAAGAAAAGAACTTAGTACTTCTCATAATCGGGGTATATAAATATGGAGGAAGGGGTTTGGGGCAACAGATGAACCTCACTCTTCTCTGAAATGAACAAAGAAGGAATGAACACATACGTACATAGTTTAGCGTCGATATACATCAAACTCAACAGGGAAACAAGCAGAAATTGGAGGTGGGGGCAGGAGAGTGAAGGCATTAAGTAGCAGCATAATACTGAGAAAGAAATAGTCACAAAGAAAACAAATTTCCTGACTCTGAAAGGGGAAAAAGAAACAAACAAAAATAAGTAAAAACAAATACCTGGAATCTAATGTGGTAACTTCGATGGCCTTTTTAGACAACTGTGGAATGGTTGAACAAATTCTTGTATATGAATGTAATGAAATATTATTGCATTGTAAGAAATGGCAAGAGATAATTTCAGAGACTGCTGGAAAGTATGAACTGACACATTGTGAAGTGAGCAGACCCAGGACAACAATTTATACAGCCATATTGTAAAGAAATACAACTTTGAAAGATTCAAGAGCTCTGATCAGTTCAATGATAAACCGTGTTTCTAGATGACCTGTGGTGAAGCATGTTGTTAACTACCTCCTGACATAGATGACAAACACAAGAAGCAGTCATGTGTTTTTGGACATAACTACTCAGTTTTAGTTGCATCCCGTGTAAAAGTAGATAATCGTTTTTGCACTAACTACTACTACCCAGGGTTGTTGTGAGGAAAATGCTTTGTAAATCTAGTCTTACTTATATTGTCCCCTCCCCTCTACTACCATGGAAGTAAAAGAATCTGCCAATTAGTGGGATGATTCATGCTCCAGAGTGCTTAGCTTTGATAATAATTTTTTGGTAAAGATTACATATCTATACTTCCCTCTTGCCGTTACAAACACCTGGCTTCTTAAACAGCTCATTAGAAAAAAATGAAAATTACATGACAGAAAGATGAGCAGCTGCACAAATTTATGTGCAAAAATAGTTGAATTTGAAAATTTATTTTATGTGGTTATCACCCTTATAAATGTTGCATCTATATTGGTTACAAAAAAGGAAGAATCCAAAGCCCTTTCCACTTGACTTTTTTCAGTCATGTTCTCCAAGGTAATTCATCATTAATTTCTACTGTAGATTACTATAAGATTACTTAAATATGGCTAATTTTTTCCCCTCATCTCAATAATAAAACGTAAATATAACTGGTGAAAGCAATGCTATAATTATTTTATTATTAAATCATCAATCTCCTTTTAAATTATTCTATTCTAAAAAAATACTTTTTTCACTTAATATTGTTATATCTTCTTCCAATTATATATGAAATTAATTTGCAACATTCATTTTTGTAAGATTTTGAGTTCCAAATATTTCTCCCTCCTTCCTTCCCCAATACAGCAAGCAATCTGATATAGGTTATACATGTACAATCATGGTAAATATATTTCTACATTAGTCATGTTGTGAAAGAAGAATCAGAACAAAAGGGAAAAACCAGGAGAAAGAAAAAAAAAAACAAAAAAAAGTGAAAATAGTATGCTTTAATCTGCATTCAGACTCCGTAGCTTTTTCTCTGGATGTGGATAGCAAAAAAATAATACTTTCTTTGTTCAGTAGATCTCTGCTGGTGATATAGTAGAATGAGTATTGGATGTTAGGTCCAGAGACTGGTCCAAGTTCTAGCTCTCCATTTATTATCTGAATGGCCTTGGATGGATGGTTTCATTTAAATTCTCTGAGCCTCACTTTTGTATTTTGGAGATAGTAATATTTGTACTACCTACCTTAGGATTGTTGTGATGAAAGGGTTTTATAAACCATAAAGGGACATAGAAATGTGAGCTATTATTATAGTTATAAAATGGCTTAGCTAACGCAGGCTTTTACTCCTAGGATTACCATGTTGTTTTGCTTCATGTATCAAGTGGAGGACAGAGTTTCATTTATGATCTTGATACTGTGTTGCCATTTCCATGTCCCTTTGACACTTACGTAGAAGATGCCTTTAAGTCTGATGATGATATTCACCCACAATTTAGAAGGTAAGCAAGTGAATGGTGATTTATGTTCGCTCTGAGGTGGGAGTGTGATAGCTGATGCAGTTTTATTGTACTTATCTTACCACATGTACAGCTATCGCCAAAGATCCATTTACCTCTGCCTCACTGTGGAGCTCGCATTATGTACCAGTGGGGACTTTTTGTTCTGGGTAGGGGAACTCCTGATATCTTCTCACTGTTTCATGACCCCAAAGGGGCGGTGGGGAGCAGAGCCAGCTCCTTATCACTGAATATTATCTCACTTGCCACTTTTTGAAATGCGTGCCATATTTTACTTATGCAATATATATATATATATACATATACACACACACACACATATACGTATATATACATACATACATACGCATATATATACATATATGCGTATATATGTATGTATATCTATATAAAACTTGTTAGACAAATGTCACTGATACAAATGCTTTACTTAATTTTAGAAAATTTAGAGTGATTCGAGCAGACTTGTATATGAAGAACTTTGCATCTGACCGGTCTCACATGAAAGATTCCAGCGGAAATTGGAGAGAGCCTCCTCCTCCCTACCCCTGCATTCAAACTGGAGGTAGACTAATACTACTTTGTGTTTATGTGGTGCTAATATCAGTGATTTCAGCTTACTTTACAGAACAGCTTTTTTTCCTCTCTAAAGATTATTATTGATCTTATAAAAATTTTGTGAAGTAAGGGATAGCAGGTGCTAGTATTTTTGGTATATTTATTAGGTAGGGAAATGAGCACAGAGAGAGTAAATGACCTAATCTACTTTTCACAGTTTATTTTATTGATCACTATTTTACCAGCCCACCCTATATTTGGGAAGTAGTGAGTGAAGAATTAGTCCAGTGGGCAAAGGAGGTTATGGAAGGAGAAAGACAGATTCATGATGGTTGGAGGTAACTAAAATATTAATTTGACTGCTACTAGGTGAATGGACTTCCTGAAAATTGACATCAAGTGATTAAAAATTAATCATCATATAAATTAAATATAGTAAAAAGCAGGCTATAATGGATTTCTATATCATATCATCTTCCTTTCCTCAAGCTGCTACTCCTGCCAAGTGCCCTCATCCTGCTAGTAAGCCTCAGCATGACTTTTGACTCCTTTTCCGTCTTTCTCTATATTCAGTCATGTGCCAAGTCCTGTTGAAGAAATGAGAAAAAAAAAAACCAAAAACATTTTTAAGCCTTGGGGAACCAGGGACAGGGTCCAGGCTTGTGGTGGGAAGGAGATGAGGTTGATCACTGGAGTGTAGGGTGGTTTCAGGTAAGAGAAGGCAAAAACTAACCTCTCAGAGAGGGGAGACTTGGTTAGAGACCAGGGTTGTGGAGGGAGGGAGATAAGAATGATACCTGGATCACAGGCAAATAGCATAGGGTGAGAAGAAAAAAAATTTCTTATTCCTTCCTAAAGAAATGCATCTATTAATAAAATGTCTCCACTTTTAAATAGCAGCACTTAGCCTCTTTGAATCTCAGTTTTCTCATCATAAGATAGCAATAATAGTATCCGTTCTATTTCACTGGATTTTTGTGAGAACAGTGCTTTGTAAACTAATGTATTGTGTGAATGTGAGCTATTATTTTTAATTGCGTAGCTTCGTACTGGCACAATTAAAGAATATGGTGGATTACTGTGGCGTGGATGAGGGAGACTTAGAAGTTCAGAGGCTTCTGGAATAATTTTAAAAGTCAGTGTGGACCTTTATAAAAAACAAAACATATGTATTACTTTTGGCTTCCTTTACCTGGGCTGCAGTGTTCATTTTACTACCATGTAAGAAATAGTAATGTTTCTATGTCCTTAGAATGTAGAATTGATGTGGCTGCAGGGAAAGGATTTGATGTGTAGTATGTTGCTCTGGCACCACCTGCTGACTAATCTGTGAAGTGTTGGCTCACAGCTTTTTACCTTTGAATCTTTAAAAAAAAAAAAGAAACTGTATTAGGAAGTTGCTATTTTCATCAAGGTTCAGGGAACCTGGAGTGCCCGGTCATGGTATACTATTTATTATCATTAACAGATGCTAAGCATAAGAATGAGAAAAACATTTTCAATTAAAAAAAGTTCACTCTAATTTTTTATGAAATCTATAACTCCTCTGAGATATTAACATTGACCTGTATTCTTTGCTTTTGATTTGCTTTGAGTTTGTGAATAAGAAAGCTTATGTCATCTTTGAATTTTTTTTTTTGGAGGGGGAAGGCAGGGCAATTGGCATTAAGTGACTTGCCCAAGGTCACACAGCTAGTAAGTGTGTCAGATGTCTGAGGCTGGATTTGAACTCAGGTCCTCCTGACTCCAGGGCTGGTGCTCTACTCACTGCCCCACCTAGCTGCCCCTTATCTTTGAACTTTTTGATAACTAAAAGGTTTCTCATTCTAAATTGTTTAATTTGTGACTTTCAAAGATACGTAGTGGGGCTATTTAGTCATTTGGGGAGATAAAACAGAGATACAACAAACTTAAAAGCTAGTTTTAAGATGCAATGGCTACCTTTGTAACAATTGAATTTTAATGAAAAGCTTTCTTATAGTAGATATAGGCATTACTGATTTTAAAGATTGCATTTATTATAAGAGTAAGTGAAAATGGACATGTGTGAGGTATTGATTGATGACTTATTAGTTATTCTTTGTTAGACAAGTTCAGTGGTTTTCTTTCAATTTTATTAATCTCCTTTGGTTTTCAGGATTTCCAATTTTGTGTTTAATTGGGGATTTTTAACTTGTTCTTTTTAGTTGCCTGTCCAGTTCATTGATCTGCTCTTTATTATATTAATATAAGCATTTAGAGAGAGAAATCTTCTGCTAAGCACTGCTTTGGCTGCATCCCATGAATTTTGGTATGTTGCCTCATTGTTGTCATTCTTTATAATGAAATTATTGATTATTTCTATGATATTTGGTCTTTGACTCTTTAGGATTTGATTTAGTTTCTAATTAATTCAGATGTATTTTTCAATACCCTTTATCGAATGTAATTTTTATTGCATTAGGATCGGAAAAGGATGCATTTAATACTTCTGCTTTTCTGCATTTGATTATGAAGTTTTTATGCTCTAATGCATGGTCAGTTTTTGTGTAGGTGTCATGTACCATTGAGAAAAATACTCCGGGGCAGCTAGTTGGCACAGTGAGTAGAGCACCAGCCCAGGAGTCAGGAGGACCTGAATTCAAATCTGGCCTCAGACAGTTGACACACTTACTAGCTGTGTGACCTTGGGCAAGTCACTTAACCCCAATTGCCCTGCCTTCCCCCCTCCAAAAAAAAATGAGAAAAATATTCCTTTATATTCCTATTCAGTTTTCTTCAGAGGTCTATCAAATTTAACTTTCCTAAAATTCTGTTCTCCTTCTTTCTTGTTTATTTTTATGGTTAGATTTATCTAGTTCTGAGAGGGGAGAGTTGCCCCACTGGTATAGTTTTACTCTCTGTTTTCTCTTGTAACTCATTTAATTTCTTTTCAGTGCATATATGGTTAGTACTGACATTACTATGTCTGTGGTAACTTTAGCAAATGTAGTTTCTTTCCTTATCTCTTTTAATTAGATCTGTTTTTACTTTTGCTTTGAGATCACGATTGCTACCGCTGCTTTTTTTTTTACATCAGCTGAAGCGCAAGAGATTCTGCTCTAGTTTTACTTTGTGTGTGTCTCTGCTTCAAATGTGTTTCTTGTAAACTATATATTGTGGGATCTGGTTTTTGATCAACTCTGCTATTTGCTTCTGTTTTATGGGTGAGTTTTTCCCATTCACATTCACAGTGATGATTACTAACCATGTATTTCCCTTCATCCTGAAGGGAATATAGACTACAGGCTCTCCAAGGGGCTTTTCAACTCTAAAATTTCATGAAATTCTGCCCTTCTGTGAAATGATTTACTGTCTATAATGTTTCCTTGTTTACTCTCTTTAAAATAGATGTACTTCTGGCTCTTTGAATTTTTGTATTGTGATTAAGTGAAAATTATTTTTCTCACTGTAAAATTCTTTTTGTGCATTCTCTTAGCTTCAAAAATGAACCTGAATGATTTTATCAGTATGAATCCTGAGGTTGGATGGGGAGCTATTTACACACTACCTGACTTTGTACATCGATTTGGCAGTAAGAACTGATTTCAGCTTATGGACATGGAAAATGGAATAATCCTGGAACACATGTTTGCTTTTCCTTTTGCATGATGTGAATACCAACACCCTCCAGGTTTGTAAATAGTTTACAATGAGATTGGTGCAGAATTAGTTTTTTCTATTTTACTTGATAAAATTGAAATTTGAGTGCACACATGTAAAAAACTGAATAAAAGTATTTTTGTATGTCACGAGTTTGTGTGCTTGATGTAATGAATAATTTTTAAGTCATTCCTGTCAATTTTTTGTTGTGCTTAAGCAAATCTTATCTTTTTTAAGGTAAAAAGTTTTGATAGATATTTGATGTTAGTTCTTCATGCTTATTTGTGAATATGTTCAGCCACACTTTTCTTTCCTCTTTTCACCCAAGTCCTCTCAGCACCTTTCCCCCATCCCCCATTAAGCTTTTTGAGGACAAGGATCATGTTTTATACCATTTTCTAATCTCATCACAGTGAGTTATACATAGTAAGGGTCAATAAGTAAACCTCTGTTGATTTATATGATGTAACTATGCATGAAAGATGAGGGGATACTATAGACAGAAAATAAATTATAGACTTGTAGATTGGAAGAGAATTTAAATGTCATACAGTCTAATCCCTGTATGGAATATAAATCCCCTAACAATAATTCCCAGTAATTGGTCATCCTACTCATTATCTACTGAAGTAACCCATTCCATTTTTGAACAGATTTAATTGTTAGGAAGTTACCCTTACTGATTCATAACTTTTTCAGAGTTGCAGTATTCCCTGGCATTCACCTAAAAGTATTATATGGTTTACATATAATTAGTGTGTGTTAAAATTACTCTTAGGGTCTGTAACGACCTCCTGGAGGTGGGTTTAGTATTGAAATACCAATCCTGATAAAGGAAAAAGGATACTTACATTGAGAACTTATTTGAGTTTTGCTGGTGAACTATTGTAAGGATGATTGATCTCTTTCAACACCTGTGTTCTCTGTAGACCTTGGATCAGTTATTGCTGATTTAAATAGTGCAGTTATGGTGTAGTCACTACATTTCTACTGTAGTAGAAAGAGTATTGGCTTTTAAATTCTAGCCCTGGATTTGCTATTAACTAGTTTGGGGACTTTTGATAAGTCAGTTCTCTGGGCCTGAGTTGTAGCATCTGTAAAATGAGGAGATTGAACTAGGTGATCTCTTGGATCCAATCTTTTCTAATCCTAACATATCCCAGCACCTACAACAGTATCTGACACAAAGTTGGCAATTAATAAATGCTTGTTGATTGATATTTGTATAATAGTTTGAAGTTTATAAAGTATTTTCATAGGTGTCATTTGATAATTCTGCAAAATAATAAAAATATTAATACCCCCATTTTGTAGGGTGAGGAATTTGAAGCTTGGAGAGGACAAGTGATTGCAGATAATGCAAAGCTGGAAGGGATAGCTAACATAGTTGATGACAGGCTGCAAAAATATCTCAGGAGCCAAAATATTGGACCAGATCTAATAAGATGAAATTTAATGGTGGTAGAGGTAAAGTCTAAAATTTGGGTTCAGTATATTGACTTAAAAAGTAGAAGGTGGTGAGCCATATATAGGGAGCAATTTTTCTGAAAAAGATCTGGGATTTCAATGGAGTGCTAATTCAATATGAGTTAACAATATGATATGGCAGTCACAAAAGCAAGAGGGGTATAAGAACTAGTAGATAATTATCTTACTGCCCTCCATTACTTCTGGGACAATGTGTTAATTCTTTGCATCATAGTTTAGTAGGACATAGATAAACTGGAGACCATCTAGGGCAGGAAAACCAGGATGGTGAAGGTCCTTAGGTCTATGACATTGTGATGATTGGTAGAAGGAACTAGAGATGATTAACTTGTATCCTTAGGGGAGACATAATTGTTTTCAAGTATTCAAAGGATTGTCATATGGAAGACTTGCAGTGTTACCCTAGAGTCTTGAACTAGGAGTATAGTTGGAGTTGCAAAGGAGCAAATTAACTTAATGTTGAAAAAAACTTCCAACAGCTATGCAGAAATGGAATGAGTTATCTTAGAAGGCAGATGGGTTAGACCAAACTGCTAGCAAGTTTTCTTCCAACTCAAATTCTGGGATTGGCTCAGAGTTGCTTAAAGAGTAGGGAACAGGGCCAGGACTAGGGTGTTCTAACCCAAGTCTTTTAACTCAGTTCAGTGTTTTTACTGCATTGTACTGCCTCTTAGGCTGATCGAGTGCTGTTCATTGTGCTATATGTTTCAGAATGTTCTTTTGGGCCTTATGCAGTTTGACAGAAAACTTAATTTTTATGACTTATGAAATATGTGGGCCTAGTTTCTTAGATAAACCAGGAAGAGCTTGGAAAAGCAAATTCAGTTTTGCTAAGAGATATTCAGCTGCTTTTACATTGTTTCACACTTTTAACATTTGATGACTGATAATCCAGGCTCGTATTTTAGGACTTAATGTATTTTAAGAGAATTTCATTTTGACTATTATTAATATATTTTTGTAGTAATATAAATATATTTACTAAGTTTCTACTTTGTGTAGGGTACAATAATAACATTTCTGTAGCACTTAAAAGTTGCAAGTCATTTTTTATAAGTTATCTCACCTGAACCTCACAAACAGGTACTAGAAATATTATTATCCCTGTTTTACAGATGAGGAAACTAAGGCTCAGAAAGGTTAATTGTCTTGCCCACAGTTGCACAGCTTTAACATGTCAGAGATTGGATTTGAACTCAGGTATTCTTGCTCCCAGGTCCAGTAGTACCCATTAATTACCTCACTGTCTGTATAAAGTGGTTGAAAATAAAGAAGGCATTATGAAGCAGCATCATAGAAACAAACACTTTCTGCACAAATTGTGTCGTAGAGTGACTAAGTGTAGCCTGATGTCCGAATTGAGGGTTTTTGTTCTTTGTTTTTTTTGGCAATCACATTAGCAATACTCTAGTCTGTTCTCTGCCTATGTACATGTAATGGACAAAGCTGACTGGTACATTCACATGGGTTTTACCCTGTCCAATGGCTTTCCCCCTTTAATTGACAAATGTTTGAAAAGAAAGAATCAAACTTGCTGATTTCAAATTAGGATATTGTTCCGGTTATAGCATTAATTTAAGTTAGTGAAGCTTATTGTTTTACTTTAGGCAAAATCTTTTTGAAGGGCAGCTTGTCCTTGTGGATAAGAGCATTGGACTCTCAGAGTAAAGAGAACCGAGATCAAATCTTTCCCCACGAACTTAAGAATTCTGTGACCATGGGAAAATTACTTCATTTCTTTGAGTCATAGTACCTACATCTGTAAGATGGGGATGATACTTGAACTACCTACCTCGTATGTTCATCGTGTGTAAATCATCTTGTAAAACATTAATGTTAATGTATGTATACTATAAATGTGAGGGTTTTCTTTTTAAACAAAATCCTGCTGCCTCTACCCCTGAAAGAGTATGTTTTAATCGCTACCCTTCTGGCTTTCTCATCCTATATGGTTTTTAAAATTAAATTCAGCTAACTTTTGTTAAGGGCCTATTATGTGCAAGGGATTATGCTGGGTTCTGGGGATACAAAGACAAAAGTGAAGGTCTTTGCCCTTAAGGAGCTTATGTTTTACTTGGATTGGTAGAGAGCTTCTCAGTATTGAATGCCTGAAAAAATAGGGTACCCTGCCAGTACACAAAGTAGCTCTGGAAAATGCTTAGGACTCTACATAGGAAATAAATTACAAGCATCTTTTGCCATTAGAGGATTCCCCATAGTCAAATTCAGTGGTGACGAGGAAGACAGAAGCAGTGGAGTCAGAGAAGACGACTTGGAAAGACCCTGTTGACCTGTTGTAGATGAGCAATTGATGCAACATATTACATTTATGTCTTTGTATCAATCCTTCATAGAGTATCCACCCAACTAACTAGAGGCTTTTGGTTCTTTATGTATTTTGTGGGTGCTGGGATTGCATTTAGGCTGCTTATCTGTAGTCCCTTGCTCTCATTATATGGCGCGTTCACCTTTTTTCTTGTCCTACATGTCATTGATGTTGCCTTTTACATAATTTCTTAAATGAGAGACATTCTTGGCAGTATTAGTTGTTTACATCTGGCATCCATATTTCCATTTCCCTTTGGGTCATCTGCAATTTTGGTTCTTGTGGTGTTTCATGATTTGTAGCAAAATAGCATCCCTGGGAGAATATTGGTGGTAAAAGATAGGCTTTGGCAGCAAGGAGTCATTTTCTTGGGATCATTGAACATGCTGTGTATTTTCCCAAATGTGATCTAGCTTATTTTCCTCCAGTTCAGTCCTTGGCTCAACTCATTGTTCATATATACACACATATGTAATATGTAAAAGACTGACAGTGGGCGCATTATAATCTGAACAGGGTGTTCATCCATTTTATTTTGATTGTGCTTACTGAAGAAGCTTTGTAGTATACCAGGGCTTGGTGAAACTAGTACAATATCATCTGTGAAAAGGAATTTTTGAAAAACTTTTCCATCTGTAGAAAATATTTCCTTTATTTGGCCTATGTATCTTCTATGTTCCTATGTGCATGATATCTCCTTCATTATAATGTAAGCTCCTTGAAGGCAGGGACTGTTTTTGTGTTTTTGCTTTTTTTTTTAAATATTCCCCAGCTCTTAGCATAATGCCTTGCATATGGTAAAGTTTAATAAATACTTATCAGTTAGTTGCATAATTATATTCATTCTAAACTATGGTGTCTAGAATTGAACACTTTAGTGTGGTCTGATCAAGACAGTGTAACAGTACTAGCAACTTTTATCTTTTAGCTTCCCGGACATTCTCTAGCCTTTCCCAAGGAACTTAGTACCTGGCTCACAGTCTTCTCTACTCCAGATCCTATCCTTATACTTGCTCATGTCAGTTTCCATGTTGATGTCCCCTCAAATAATCTCACTTTACAGTTTGTCAGGTTCCTCAACTCATAGGACCCATCACCAGAGAGGGTCATATCTTTAATCTCATCATTATTCATAAGTATTCCACCTTCATAGTCTCTTAACTCTGAGATGGCTCTATGTGACCATAACCTCCTGTCAGTTCAGCTTTCCTGGTGTCCCTTTTCAACCATTATCCATCCTCACCACAACTTTGTCATTACATTCCTTTCTGCTTTCCCAGATCATCACCTTTTGCCTCATTTTCCTCCTTTCAAAGTCTTTAACTTCTAGTTACTTAGTTCAGCCTTACACTATCTTCAGTCCCTAAGTACCTTGGCTCCTTCACCTTCTTATTAGTTTCCAGACTCTAACCCTGGATTACTGTCACCATCTTCCTTTTGCATGTCTGCTTCACCACTGGGGGAAGACATACCTGCTGACTGGTTCCACTAAAATTTTGTTGTCTTATTTCAACTGGGCCTTTACTGCTTCACATCAATCCTTTTATTCCTCCCTGATCAGTTCTCTTTTGCAGACTATACAGCAGCTGGTTCAAAACTTTTTTCTTCTCAAAATACTTGTATTGCTACCTCCTCACTTCATCTGAGGAGTGGGCCTTGCTTTAAACTTATCTGAAAAAATGGAAACCACCCGTCACTCTTTTTCCTCCATAATTTCATACTTCAAATTACCTCTCTATCATACTGCATCCTCTTTTTATTTTCTCTAGTCTCTGAGGATGGCTTTCACTTGACATTCCTAACTCCTCTACTTGTGCCCTTGACCCCATTCCCTCCAATATCCTCTAGGAATTTGGCCTCTCCTAATTTTCAACCTCTCCTTATCCCTGACTTTTTTTTTTTTGCTGCCTACAAACATGCCTATACCTTCCCCTCTCCTCCTTAAAAAAATGTATTATCACTTAACCCTACCATTTCCTCAAGCTATCTTTCTGTATCTCTTCTTTTTCTTGTAACCAAATTTCTAGAAAAAGCTGTCTGTACTCTTGCTTGCTACATAGTAAGCTCTTAATACATATTTATTGACTGACTGACTGACTCCCTCACCTCCCCATCTCATTTTTCAACCTCTTGACAGCCTGGTTTCTGTCACTACTTCTCAACTAAAACTGCCCTCTCCAAAGTTACTAGTGATAAAATTCAATTGTAAATCCATCTGGTCCCAGGTTAGTTGTTGTTTTTTAAACTTTGGTGGTTCCTTTATGGCTTATTCATTTTTCTTTTCCTGAGATTGAGTTATTTAAAATTTTCATTTCTTGTTCTTTTAATTCAAATATTTTATATTTTTAAAGTATTTGTCCATTTTATTTGTTGCCAAGACAACAAACACTTACTAAGCTTTTGATATGTGCTATTCACTGTGCTAAGCTTTTTCGTCATTATTGAGGCATATAGTGGTGTAGTGGCTATGATACTTAAATTGGGATCAAAATTGGGAGGGGGTTTAAATGTGAAATGTGAGAGTTTGGAGATGGTAATTGTCAGAGGTGAGAGAGGGCAACATGGATGATGTGGTATTTGAGCTGACCCTGAAGGATGAGTAGTATTTCATCTGGTGAGGAAGGCCATTCTAGACATAGTAAATGCCATAAACAAAGCTGTGGAAGTAGGAGAGTATATTTGTTCAGAATGGGGTGGGTTGTTCACTTGGGCAGAAGCATAAAGCATGACAAAAGGGAATAGTTTTGAGACAAGGTCTAGAAGAGGGTAGTATGGTACAGTGAAAAGAGCACTGACTTGGGAGTCGAGCGATGTTAACCAAGTCACTGCCTGTCGGGGGAAAGAGTTTCCTCGTCTGTTACATGAGAGGGTTGGACTAGATAGCCTTCTAAGGCTCCTGCCAGATCAAAATCCTTTGACCCTAATAAAAATGTTTTTCATTCCTGTTTTCAACCTCATTTTATTAAATGCTTACTGTGTACAAAGTATTATCTTTGGAGCCTAGGAATGATGCAAAGACAATTAAGAAATGTTCCTTTCCCTCCAGGACTTAAAATCCAGCTAGAGGGTGCCTGAATTTGCAAAGAATATATTTTCTTTATTTTAGGAAATTCTTAGATATAAAAACTACCTCCACGAAGCCAGACCACAGTCTTTCATTGACTTATTAGATAAACCCTAGGCACATGGAGGTTAAGTGAATTGTCTTACAGCTATTAAATGTTTGAGGCAATATTTGAACTAAATCTTCCTGACTCTAAACTTATTACTTCATCTTTTACTCCAGAGTCCCACATTCTTGATAGTGGCCTGAACCAAAGTAAAAAGTAATTAGGAAATATTTAACAAAGTAAATAAAAATACAATAAAATATAAGTAATATTACTATGTAGTTTTCTAAGTCAGTATGTGGCCCATAGGTATCCTTATGTATGGTTTAGTGATTTGACATCACTGCTTTACATTATACTGCCTCTATAGTCAGAGGGATACAGTATGCAAAAAGCATGCAATACTATATAAAAAATACACATACATTAAGATTCTGTAATTTTGTTACTAGAGGTACCCCTCCCACTATTTCAGGTTATGATTCTGATATGACATAGTGGATGATATTCGGGGTAGCTGTGGCCCCCGAATTAATTTTCTTGGCATCATCCTCAGATGACAGACATGTAGTCCATCATTGAGCCTATGGGTGAAGCATTTTTAGTTTGATAGGACCTCTGTGAGTTTGTACTCTCATGGTATAGCCTTCAGGAATCCAGGCGGTCATCACCATTACCATGGGGAAGCATTGGGAAAAAAAAAAAACTTTAGTGGAACATAATGTACAATAACTAATGAAGACGGTGATGTGATCCCAAAAATACAAAGTACTATGCAGGAACAGAGAAAAGAAATGTTGCTTCTGTTTGGGGAGATCAGGAAAGACTTTTCTAGAGGAATTGGCATTTGACCTGGGTTTTGAAAAGATGGTTAGGATTTCAGAAGGCAGATGGGGGCAGTGGGGGGTGAAAGGGACAAGAAATAATAATTTAGCTGTTGGGAATATCATAAGCCGTTATAAAGTCAACAAAGACCTAAGCATATTTGAGGTAGTAGGTGAGTTTGGCTACTGATAGGCATTGTGGAATTACTCTTCTCTTCTGTCTTTTCAGGTTGGATACCTTGCTTTTATTATAACTGTGAAACCGCTTAAATGAAGCTTGTTATAAAAAACAAAAATCTTGGACTGGGGTGAGTTGAAGCAGGGAGACCAATTAGGAGACTATTGCAATAGTCTGGGCAAAAGATAATGAAGGTCCAAACCACAGTGGTCATGTTTTAGGCTCATGCCAAGAAGCTGGAAATGGGCCAGACAGAATAACAACAGTTAATAAGACCTTTTAAACTTAACCCTCCAACTCACCTCCCCCCCAAAAAAAGACCCAAAACAACACAGTCGTTACGGTGAGAGGCCTCCCTCTTCTCTTTACTTCAG